>NW_027397063.1:142146499-142621730 GCF_003265705.2 Callorhinus ursinus
TTTGTCTGATATAAGGATTGCCACCCCAGCTTTCTTTTGGTGTCCATTAGCATGGTAAATGGTTTTCCACCCCCTCACTTTCAATCTGGGGGTGTCTTTGGGTCTAAAATGAGTCTCTTGCAGACAGCACATTGATGGGTCTTGTTTTTTAATCCAATCTGATAGCCTGTGTCTTTTGATTGGGGCATTTAGCCCATTTACATTCAGGGGAACTATTGAAAGATATGAATTTAGTGCCATTGTATTGCCTGTAAGGTGACTGTGACTGTATATTGTCTGTGTTCCTTTCTGATCTTTGCTGCTTTTAGGCTCTCTCTTTGCTTAGAGGACCCCTTTCAATATTTCTTGTAGGGCTGGTTTCGTGTTTGCAAATTCCTTTAGCTTTTGTTTGTCCTGGAAGATTTTTATCTCTCCTTCTATTTTCAATGACAACCTAGCTGGATATAGTATTCTTGGCTGCATATTTTTCTTGTTTAGTGCTCTGAAGATATCATGCCAGTCCTTTCTGGCCTGCCAGGTCTCTGTGGATAGGTCTGTTGCCAATCTAATGTTTCTACCATTGTAGGTTACATATCTCTTCTCCTGAGCTGCTTTCAGGATTTTCTCTTTGTCTCAGAGACTCGTAAGTTTTACTCTTAGATGTCGGGGTGTTGACCTATTTTTATTGATTTTGAGAGGGGTTCTCTGTGCCTCCTGGATTTTGCTGCCTGTTTCCTTCCCCACATTAGGGAAGTTCTCTGCTATAATGTGCTCCAATATACCTTCTGCCCATCTCTCTTTTTCTTCTTCTTCTTCTTCTGGGATCCCAATTATTCTAATGTTGTTTCCATCTTATGCTATCACTTATCTCTCAAATTCTGCCCTCATGATCCAGTAGTTGTTTATCTCTCTTTTTCTCAGCTTCTTTATTTTCCATCATTTGGTCTTCTATATGGCTGATTCTCTCTTCTGCCTCATTTATCCTAGCAGTTAGCGCCCCCATTTTTTATTGCACCTCATTAATAGCCTTTTTGATTTCGACTTGGTTAGATTTTAGGTCTTTTATTTCTCCAGAAAGTGTTTCTCTAATAACTTCCATGCTTTTTTCAAGCCCAGCTAGTATCTTTTAAAATCATCATTCTGAACTCTAGTTCTGATGTCGTACTAATGTCAGTATTGATTAGGTCCCTGGCAGTCAGTACTGCCTCTTGTTCTTTTTGTTGAGGTGATTTTTTCCATCTTGTCATTTTGTCCAGAGGAGAATAGATGAATGAGAGAACAAACTGCTAACAGGGTAACAACGTCCCCAGAAAATATGCACTAAACAAATCAGAAAAGACCTGAAACCGGGGAAAAAGAAAGGGAAAGAAAGAAAAAAGAAAAAAAAAGATAAAAAAAAAACAAAAACAAAACCAGAATATGATCAAATATGATCAGGCTAGTGCATAGATCAGTGCCACACACTAGATTTTGGGTGTATTTTGGTCTGTTAGAAGAAAGTGCCCCCCAAAATTTTAAAGAAAGACTTATATATGTACAAAAATAAGGGTTAATATGATGAAGGGATGGAATATGACTGTAAAGATGAAAAGTATAAAAGATTTTATAAAAGGAATTGATAAGAAGCTGGTTGAAAAACGAAAGAAGAGGATTTAAAAAAAAAGAAAAAAAAGGGAGAGAATGTGATCAGGCAGGAGACTAGAACAAAGCCATACACTAGAGATTTAGGGTATATTTTGATCTGTTAGAAGAAACTGTATCTCAAAATTTTAAAGAGAGAACAACTTATATATATATACTAAAAATAAAGGTAACTACTATGAAGGGATAGAATATGGCTCTAAAAATGAAAAATAAAAAAGTTTTTTTTAAAAAAGGGATTGATAAGATGTTGGTTGAAAAAGGGGAAAAATTTTTAAAAAAAAGAAAAGACGTTTAAAAAATTAACTTTGAAAGAGTAAAGAATCATGGAAAAAAAGCCATGAATTCTGTGTGCAGTATTCCCCTAGCGCTGGAGTTCTCCCGTTCTCATTGATCGGTAAACTTGGTCTTGGCTGGCTGTTCTTGCTGATCTTCTGGGGGAGGGGCCTGTTGCCGTGGTTCCCAAATGTCTTTGCCGGAGGCAGAATTGCCCCGCCCTTGCAGGTCGGGGCTAAGTAATCTGCTCGGGTTTGATCTCGGCAGCTTTTGTTCCCTGCAAGCTTTCCGTCCAGCTTTGGAGGACGAGAGTGCAAAAGGTGGCCTCCCAATCTCCACCCTGGAGGAGCTGAGAACTCGGGCCCCGCTCCTCAGTGCGCCCCCAGAGAAAAGCAGTCAGTCACTCCCATCTCCCCAGTCTCCGGCCGCACTCTGTGCTCACCCGGCCTGTGACCGAGCGTTTCTATCTCTGGCACCCGACCGGGTGTGGAGTCTCCAAACCCAGCAGATCACTGCAGTGCGCTCCCGCGCCGCTCCTCCAGAGGAAGGAAGGGGAGTCTCCCCAGCTCTGCCGCTTGTCGGGTCCCTGCTGGAGGAGCAGTGGCCCGACTGTGCTGCGGATCACGGTTTATGGCAACCCCGAGCTGAGAGCCCGCGCCTCGGCTCCGTCTCTGCAGCCGGCTTCCCCGCTCTGGTACCTGGGAGCTCTGCTGCACTCAGGCACCCCTGGTCTTTCTGTGACCCCGAGGGTCCTGAGACCACACTGTTCCATGAGGGTTCCACCCCCCGCTTAGCCATTGGAGCGATGTTCCTCAGCGGAGCCGACTTCTAAAAGTTCCGATTTTGTGCTCCGCAGCTCTATCACTTGCCAGAAGCAGCGGACAGAGGCCCCCCTCCCCCGCTATCTATCCTCCCGAATATCACCTCGGATTCACCTCTCTGCACATCCTACCTTCCAGAAAGTGGTCGCTTTTTGTTCAGAGAGTTGTTGCTACTCTCTTCTTCGATCTCCTGTTGAGTTTGTGGGTGTTCAGAATGGTTTGATCCCTATTCAGCTGAATTCCCGAGACCAGACGAAATCCAGGTCTCCTACTCCTCCACCGTCTTGCTCCTGAGTTTCCAGGCCCTATCTTGAGCCATACCTTTGCCCAGGATCTCTTTTCCCAGAATGTAGCTCCTTGGTCTCTGAGGGGAAATGCTGATTCCTTCCAGCCAGAGTGACCCAAACAGGACTCTGGAACCTCTCCCTTAGCCCCTCTTGGTGCTCTCCGTTCTCATGTACCTCAGCAAGGTGCTAAGGCCTTGGGGGGGAGGGTCCAGCCCACAGCAGGGACTATGCGTGCTAGTTTGCAAAGAACTGATGGGAGTGTGGACAATGAGGAGGACAGGCACTGCTGTAAGCTGATTGCCTGGCCAGCCACAAAGCAGGTGCATTTACTATGCAGCTAACACTGCACCAAGCATTTCACTGACCATTTTGTCTCACTTAAACCACCTAGTGATCTGATTAGGAAGATGCAGGCTAAGACTTGATCTCAGTTACCAAGAACCGTGTAAACTGAAGACTGCCTCTATTACCAGTTCATAATCCTTGCCCAAAACCGTTGGGGCCAGGTATATTTCTGAATTCAGATTTTTTTTTCAGAGTTTATAAGATAATATAGTATATTCACCACATATTACACACCTAGCCCCCAAATATAACTAGGCAGCAAAATGTGTAAATATTCGCACTGTGATTGGCAGAATGATGGCCCCGAGGCTGTCTATGCCCTAGTTCCCAAAATCTGTGAATATCCTACCTCACATGGCAAAAGGGACTTTGCAGATGTGATTAAGTTCAGGATTTTTTTAAAGATTTTATTTATTTATTTGAGAGAGAGAGAGAGAGAGTGCAAACAAGCATGGGGAAGGGGAGAGGGAGAAGCCAACTCCAGGCTGAGCAGGGAGCCCAATGCGGGACTCGATCTCAGGACCCTGGGATCATGACCTGAGCTGAAGGCAGACACTTAACTGACTGAACCACCCAGGTGCCCTAACTTCAGGATCTTGAGAGGGAGAGGATCTCTAGATTATCCAGGTGGGCCCAATATAATCCCAAGAGTCTTTTTAAGAGGAAGAAGGAGAAGCAGAGCCCAAGAAAATGATGTGACGGCAGAAGCAGTGGGTGGGATGATGTGGCCACCAACCCAGGGAAGCAGGCAGCCTTAGAAGCCGGAAAAGAGAGCAGAGAAATGAGTCTCCTTTAGAGACTCCAGATGGAAGGCAGCCTTGCTGACCCATTTTACACTTCTGACCTCCCAAACTGTAAGATTATAAATCTGCATTCTGGTAAGCCACTAGATTTGTGGTAATTTGTTACAGCAGCAACAAGAAACTGATACACTGTAGTATTATATCAGTTTGGGTGTGGTTTTGACACCAAATTATTTTTGAGAAACTTTCAGTTTTCCAAGCTTTTTCTGTTTTAGAATTGTGAATCTTCTCTCCCACCCCATCCTCATTTTACACATGGGAAAAATAAGGCAGAAAGAGGTTAAGGAGGGACACCTGGGTGGCTCAGTCGGTTAAGCGTCTGCCTTCAGCTCAGGTCCTGATCCCAGAGTCCTGGGATTGAGTCCCGTGATGGGCTCCTTGCTCAGCAGGGGGTCTGCTTCTTCCTTTGTCTCCTGCTCCCCCTGGTTGTGCTTTCTCTCTCTCTCTCTCTGACAAATAAATTAATAAAATCTCTTAAAAAAAAAAAGAAAGAGGTTAAGGAAAATATAGATATTAGTAACACTCTAAGTTTTCTATTAAATGAGATAATGCACAGAATAGTATGTGGCACATAGGAAATGCTCTGTAAGTATGAGCTGGTTCTCATTCATTCTTTTGACAAATATTTATTAGTACCTATAGTGTGTAAGACACTGTTCAAGGTTCTGGGGATTTAAGAATGAACAAAATACTAAAAAGTATAAGGGCGCCTGGGTGGCTCAGTCCTTAAGCGTTTGCCTTCGGCTCAGGTCATGACCCCGGGGTCCTGGGGTCGAGCCCCACATCGGGCTCCCTGCTCCTCGGGAAGCCTGCTTCTCCCTCTCCCACTCCTCATGCTTCTGTTCCTTCTCTCACTGTGTCTCTCTCTGTCAAATAAATAAAATCTTAAAAAAAAAATACTAAAAAGTATTCTCTCATCAAGCATACTTTCTTCCTGATAAACAATAAATAAGGTATGTAAGTAAACATAGAAAATATGAGATGGTGTTAAATACTATGGGAAAAAATAAAGCAGGAAAGAGAGAGTGGAGACAAGAGTAGTAATTTTAAATAGGATGGTCCAGGGGCGCCTGGGTGGCTCAGTCAGTTAAGCGTCTGCCTTCGGCTCAGGTCACGATCCCAGGGTCCTGGGATCGAGCCCCACATGGGGCTCCCTGCTCAGCGGGGAGTCTGCTTCTCCCTCTGCCTGCTGCTCCCCCTGCTTGTGCTCTGTCTCTCTCTGTTAAGTAAATAAGTAAAATCTTTAAAAAAATAAATAAATACATAGGATGGTCCGGAAGGAGCCATTGAGAGGGTGATAGTTTAAGGTGACTATTTTAGTTATTGTTATTATAATAAGACATACATAAATGCACGCCAAGAAAGGATTTTGTATATTTCTCAGTAACCCTTTTATCCTGCTTAGAATTCACCAGTCCTCCCGCCTTTGAAGACTGGCCTCTTTCCTCAGTTCTAGAAAGGTCTCAGTTATTACTCTTTGAATGTGACCTCTTCAGTTTTCTGTATCCTCTCCTTCCGGAACTCTAATTTGCTATATTTGTTTTAGGCCTTCTTTCTCTATCACCCATGGGTATAAGCCTTCATATTTGCCATCTTTTTGCCCCTTTGGCTGCATTCTGAGTAATTTCCTTAGCTCTGTTTTCTGGGTCACTCATTCTCATTTCAGGTATAATCTGTTGTTTTACCAGTCCTTTAAATTTGTAATTTTATTATTTTCTTTTAACCTTAAACATTCCAAAAAAAAAGAAAAGAAAAAAGAAAATAAATAAAATTAAAAGTTCTCCGTGGTCCTTTGAAAAACTGCCTTGTCATTTTGATGGTGTCTTGCTCCTTAATTGTACTTCCAACATCTTCCTTCATTTCTTTAAATAAATTAAACTTGTTTATTTTATATTCTGTTTCTGATAATTCTAATATCTGCATTCTGTACATTTGCTTCTGCAGTCTGCTTATTCTCTCTCATGGTGGCTTGTTTCCTTGTGCATTATGTAATCTTTGCTGTGAGCTCAGGTTCCTTGGAAATTTATCTTTGTTTAGAATATCTTCCTCCATGAATGATTTGTGTTTGCTCCTGCACGTTGCCTGGGATGCTGCTGCTTCACCACTATTTTCACCTAAATTTCTGCTGGGATTTTTTTCTGCTACATGTAGCATAGCACAGGCTATGGTTCACTGGGCTCAGCGGATAGTTTTTCCTCTTCCTTTTTTCATTCCACCAAAAGCCAAGGAGGCCAAGACAGGAAAGACTTCCTATAATCCCCGTCTGTGGGCAGGTGTTATCCTAGTTTACCCACTAAAGGGGTTCAGCTTGACTTGAGGTCTCCAATCTGACTATACCCAGGCTTGGGTTCCAGACTTGGTTTGCTGTCACTGGCATGTGTGAGAGCCACTTAAATCCAGATCTACTCAGGGTGAATGCTGACATCAGCACTCACTTTTTCCCCTACATTAGAAAAATTTCTTTCATTATTTCTGGCCTCTGAACATTTATTTCTTGCCAGCTTAGCAGACCATTATTCATTTTTATATGTTGTTCAGCAATTTTAGGTGTTTGGTACCAGGAAAGATCCCAATGTCTACCATTTATCCTACCATATTGCCAAAAAGGAAACCTCACTAATTTTTAAGTCAGTAAACAATAATTTAATAATAAGTCACTAAGAATGATGACCTAATCATGTTTTTGAACCTTTTATTCTACTAAGAGTTTTCATGTTGTTTCAAATCCTTAAAGAGGAGCCAGGATAAGTGTAGGGTCTTGGAATTTGAGGGTCAGTACAGTGTAAAGACAGGCCTTTGCCACTCGGGCAAGACGCTCTGGAATGAAATGACTGACTTGGCATCCTTGCCCTTTAGTGCTCCAGAATCAGCTGTAACAAGAGCAGGACACTTACCAGAGGACAGAAGAGGAGAACAGGTAAAGGCTTTTATGTGTGTGGCTGTTTACTTATTTGTTTCCTCAAATGTATTTGAATTATGCATTCATTAGTTTCAACTTTTTCAAACAGGAAAAAGAGTGACAAACAAGCCTCACTTCCACTCCTTTACTGCAAGCCTGCTGTTCCTAGAGACAAGCACTGCAGCCAGTTTCTCAGCGTACTTCTAGAACTATTTTGTGCATCTTCAAGGAAAAGGCTTTTTTACATGCACTTAGCACACCCCACACATTGTGTTGTGCCTTCACTTTTTAAATTTAGCAGTATGTTAGAAACATCCCATACTGATACTATTTATTTTTCTAATGGCTGCATGGATTGCCATCGTATGGATGAACTATAATTTATTTTTTTTAAGATTTTTATTTATTGAAAGAGAATGAGAGAGAGCATGAGAGGGAGGAGGGTCAGAGGGAGAAGCAGACTCCCCGCTGAGCAGGGAGCCTGATGTGGGACTCGATCCCGGGACTCCAGGATCATGACCTGAGCCGAAGGCAGTTGCTTAACCAACTGAACCACTCAGGCGCCCCGAACTATAATTGATTTAAACAACCTCTCCTCCTGCCAGCTGATGGACATTGCTGACTTCAGACATGTTGCGGCTGGGAACATTCTGGCATGTAGACCCTGTGACCATGGGTTAAGTATTTCCATAGAACAAATTCCTAAAGGTGAATTCCTTCCTCAAGGGGGGTGTATGTTTATATTGTGATGTATATCATCAAATCACCCTGCAAACAAGCTGAGCCCAATGGAATCCAGTGAGAATACCTGCTTCTGAGGGCTCTTTTGAAATCTCCTTCATATGTTCTCACTCTCTTAATATGCTAACAGTTTGTCCAGCTAATTGAATTCACCCAGAAAGCCCCTATATGAATGTGCAGTATATATTATGCCTATTTTTATTATTATGCCTATTATTGAACATACGAATACCTCTTCATAGGTATGTAGCTGGAAAATTGCATTTAAATTAATATGTAAAAGTAATAATGTTTTATTTTTAAATTACTTTCTGATTTTAATACCTTACTGATTGCTAGTCAATTGGAAATGGATCCTTAGACATTAAATCTGAGTTTATATATTTCCTCTTCCCCACTCTACCTCTTCTCTGAGCCACAAACTAAACCTCACATATTAACAATCTGATTATATTGTAAAGTCCTATCCTCCCTAGCAGTCACCTCTTAGGAATTTATTAGAAAAAAAATAATGGTATATAAGATTTTTAAATGTTTGGGGGCACCTGGGCAGCTCAGTTGGTTAAGCATCTGCCTTCAGCTCAGGTCATGATACCAAGGTCCTGGGATGGAGCCCCACATCGGGCTCCCTGCTCAGC
Source organism: Callorhinus ursinus (assembly GCF_003265705.2). Taxonomy (NCBI): domain Eukaryota; kingdom Metazoa; phylum Chordata; class Mammalia; order Carnivora; family Otariidae; genus Callorhinus; species Callorhinus ursinus. Next base: position 142,154,930 of record NW_027397063.1, read on the forward strand.
AGGGAATCTGCCTTTCCCTCTCCATCTGCCTCCCCCTGCTCATACTCTCTCTCTTGCTCTCTCACTCTCTCTCTCTCCCTTGCTGTCCCTCACTCTCTCTCTCTCAAATAATAAAATCTTCTTTTAAAAAAGACTTTTAAATGTTTGCATAAAGATTTTTAGGGCAGTTTAGGGGAGTCTGGGTAGCTCAGTGGGTTAAGCATCCCACCCTTAGGTTTCAGCTCAGGTCATGATCTCAGGGTCGTGGGATCAAGACCCACATTAGGCTCTGTGTGGAATCTGCTTGAGATCCTCTCTCTCCCTCTCCCTGTGCCCCTCCCCCTGCTTTCACACACTCTTTCTCTAAAATAAATAAATAAATAAATAAATAAAATCTTTTAAAAAAAGATTTTCATGGCAGTTTTGCAATAGTGAAAATCAGAAATTACTAAATGACTGAATTCTATAAGAAAGATACTGGCTTATACTTTATGGACAGCCAGAGAATATAAAACTATGCAACTATCATAAAAAATGAAAAGGGTCTGTTTCATCTCAGCATGTCTATACGCATGAAATGGCTTTACCGTGTAATCACTACTACCATAGCCCACGATGCAGCAGCCTCTCCTGATAACATCCCAGTACAAATCCATAACCCTTCGGGCAGTTTGTCCATAGTCTCCTCCTCTCAGGAGGACTTTGTCTTGTTAATTTAAAAGCTCAAATTCAGGGGCACCTGGGTGGTTCCATTAAGCATCCAACTCTTGATTTTGGCTCAGGTTATGATCTTAGGGTTTTGAGATCAAGCCCGGTGTTGGGCTCTGAGTGATGGGCATGGAGCTGGCTTGAGATTCTCTCTCTCCTTCTCTCTCTGCCCCTCCACCCACCCCCTAGCTCAAGCACTCTCGCTTCCACTCCCCCCGCAAAAAAAGCAAAACAAAACCTCAAATGCATGTGTTTCAAAACAGTCATCTTAATCCCAGCTCAATGGCTATGAGGACTTGGAAGCTGAGTATGTGTGCGTGCGTGCGTGCGTGTGCCCACACTTGGGGGATACCTACTCCCTCACACACGCCCTTGTCCCCGTGCTTACCCCTCTAGTGTTGGAGTGGAGGTGAGGGAGAATAAAAAGGAGCCTCCTTACTCGACTGCCTGGGAAAGTTGGTGTTTGCTGCCCACTTTCTGTTGGTAAGCACACTCACACAGTGAGACGGCACACTCACTGCAGACGGGACAGATGGGTGGGACCCCAGTACACCTTGCTGCTGAGGGGCTTAATCCCAAGCAGGCCTGCAGGCACTGGCAATTCTCTGTGAGACCTGGCTCTGTTGTCACCCAGCTGGTGGCTTCGCTCCACAGTCTCTGATGCAGGCACTTCCTGTGCCCATGCCACAGTGGTCTCCCGTGAGCCCCCACTACACATTCCGACTGCCTTCTGCAAGGTGACAGAGACACCCATAAGTCTCAGGGAGTGAAACTCAAAGGGGCGATTATTGCCCCTCTCCAGTGCATGCCCATTCCTTCCCTACCATTGCTCTCAGCTCTAAGCTGGTAGCTTAGCATAACCAAGGGATAGGATACCAGCTACTCCTTATAATCACCTAGAAATTTTATGACCAGTTATATTGAGCGCCCCTTCCATAGATTTGAGGGAGAAAAATCTGGTAAGCCTCCCTCCCTCAGTCCTCCCCCCCATGGGTAAGAGAAGAAGAAAGACTATCTCCATGGACACTCAACTCAGTGCCCCCCAGAAACGTAAGGCCCACAGAGTTCACCGTCCCTAGCTCTTGGGGCACGTGGCATCTCATGCTAACAATCAGGTCTTCCTTGGAAGTTAGTCCTAAAGAACTTCACTTGGTTCTTCATAAGGCACAATCTAGGCTCTACTCTTGCCATTATTGGGTTGAATCTGCACTCACACAAGCCTGTAACAAAAGGATATTGGACAAGTGTATGTACTGACAAGGAAAGACATCCAGAGTACATGAAGGGAGAAACTCAGGCTCCTAACACCTGCCCAGTGTGGTCTGAAATAGGTAGATTTTCATGTATCTAAATGTGTACCCACACATCAAAGGAGGCCTGAAAGTTTATGTCAGGTGTTGGTAATGTGTATAGTTGAGATCATGGTCTGTTCTTGCTGATCCATCTACCTACCTGTCCTTTCGTACTCTTCGAGTTGTCTAAGAGAACCAGCGTGGATGTAGAAGACGCTATGCCCGAAGGCCAAAGTTACTAATCAAAAGAGAAAATCTGTTAGAGACAGAAAAGTGGATCAGAAGCCGTGCGCATGAAACTGTCGCTCTTCCAGATAAGAAGGAAACTTGACCTTCACTCAACAGGGGACCAAAGCAGAGCCAGAGGCAGCCCTCCTCACCTAACTATTGACGAGCCTCTGCTACGTAGGGGGCAGGTCTGGAGACGGCTGACCTCCCACGAAGGGGCTTTGCCAGCAGAGGCGGGGAGGAGACCGGCCAGCATGCAGAAGGAAGCGGTCAAAGCCAGATGCCTCCTTACGGTATTTTCAAAGGAGGGAGAGAGAAATAAAAAGGGCCTAGATCATTCGCACACGAGAGAATCATTCTCTAAGTGGTTGACACTTCGCTAAATGCACTTCTTAGTGTCAGTTCTTCAAAACTCGCCTGGCCTTATTTTTTTATACAAGACAAACTACACTTCCACATGGTTTTCAAATTCAGAAAGTTCAGGGGAAGGGCAATTACTATCACAAACCTTCAACTATAATAACAGGCAGAGACTGAAGCAAATACTTTCCCACTGAAGTATTTCACAAGCCGAAAGTCCAACCATTATTATTGGGTGCAACATTTCCAACCTGCTTCCACGCTCAAAAAAATTATTTTTCCAGAGATCCAAATTTAGCCAAAGTGCTTCAGGCAGCCACATCAATGTTAGAATACATCTGTCCACCATAGCACCAAGTTTTTAAAACATTTCTCACCTGAATTGAAATATTAAAACTAGCATGACCCTTGCCAAAACATAAAAATTTTAAATGATGATACTTCTAGGAGGCAGTTGAGGGCAAAGAGCGAAGGCTCGGGAGCTTGTGATCCCGGTGCAGTGGGCTGTCCGGTGTCTTCGTCAGGTGGGGCCATGACCACATACCACAGACTGGGCGGTTGCAACAACAGAAACATGTTTCCTCACGGTTCTGCAGAGCGGAGGCCCAATCTCAAGGTGCAGGCAGGGCTGACCCCTGGAGAGAGCTCTCCCCTCGGGTTGCAGACAGCCGCTTTCTCCCTGGGCGCTCATGTGACCTCTTCCCCGTGCTCATGCGCAGTGAGCGAGCTCACAGGCGTCCCTTCTTGTAAGGACACGAATCAGTTCGGGCCCCACCCTTCCACCTCATTTCCCCTTCATTGCTCCAAATACAGCCACGCCAGGGTTAGGACTTCAACATATGAATTTGGGTGGACACATATATTCAGTCCATAATATCAGGTATGCGACCTTGAGGCATTATCTAACCTCTCAAAGCCTCAGTTTCTCCGTTTGTAAAAAGGAGATCATTCCCAGAGGTTTGTTGTGAAGATTAAATGAGCTAAGCCACGTAAAGCCCATTACAGAGTATCTGGCCCATGGGAAGAAATTGATACATGTTAAGCAATTTAATACCATTATTACTGTGCTATTTATTTCACTCTTTTAATAATATGTATTTTTGTTTGGAGTAAAAGAGAAAACATTCGAAACCCTATTCTTAAGGTGGCTTCATTTTTTTAAGAAGATTTATTTATTTTAGAGAGAGCACTTGCCCTCACATGCACATGCATGTTTGGGGAGGGGCAGGAGGAGCGGGAGAGTATCTCAAGCAGCCTCCCGGCTGAGCGTGGAGCCTGATTGGGGCTCGATCTCATGACCCACAAGATCATGACCTGAGAGGAAACCAAGAGTTGGCTATTCAACCTTCTGAGCCACCCAGGCGCCCCTAGGTGGCTTCATTTTTAAGTGGGTTATCTTACAGCCTTCTTTGGCTTAAAAGTTCAAGACCTTGGGGCACTTGATGGCTCAGTCAATTAAGTCTGCTTTCCGCTCAGGTCACGATCCCAGGGTCCTGGGATCGAGTGCCACGTAGAGCTCTCAATCCCTGCTCAGCGGGAAGTCTGCTTCTCCCTCTCCCTCTGCCTCTCCCCTCTGCTCCTGCTCTTTCTCTCTCTCAGAAATTAATAAATTAAATCTTAAAAAAAAAAAGTTCAAGACCTCATGCTCCCAGTGTTTCAGGGGCACCTTGTGAAGAGCTGTGAAGTAAATGACCCCTGAAAAGCCACAACCTCATCCTTCATGTCAGTGGCCCACGCCAGCTGGGCTCCTTCCTCAGGGCTCGCTCTACAATCACTTTGGTGAGTTGTCAAAGCCGCATCTCACCAGTTTCCAGATGTGAACCATCAGTGGAAACTCCTGAAATGTCTTCCTTAGCAATTTCCTCAAGTTCCTACCCACCGTTTTCCTGGTTTAAATGCAGTGGCGTGGTAAGATGTTGCCCTTAGTGTGTGCGTGTGTGTGTGTGGGTGTGTGTGTGTGTGTGTGTGAGAGAGAGAGAGAGAGAGAGAGAGAGTTTCACTGCAATATCATTTGGTTCTGATGGGACATCCACAAACTGTGTCCAGAAGTGACCGTATCAGAAGTTGGCTAAAATCTAGTGGAGGGTGTCTAAAAACTAGGAATGGAGACTTGGGAGTGAGGGAGGGGGAGGGTGAAGCTTCCAGAGAAATAGAAGGGCACTTCTAGCCCCTTCTGTGTCTTCTTTCAGGCAGCCTCAGCTTACCCCAAAGTCTAGGTGGATGAGAATATCTTCAGGGAAGGGCAGGTTGTTGGACAAGGATTCTAGCAGTCATTTTCAGAGCCTACGACTTTGTGATGGAAGTGTTTATAGCTGCAAAATAGACATGTTATATCTTCTGAGTGCATCAATTTTTTCAGTGATGTGAAGGGGAAATAAATAAGAGGTAGTGAGGCTGGGATGACCCTGAGCTGAACCCAGGGACCTGTCATAAAAGCAAGGTGACCAGCCCATGTACAGTGTTGTGGTGAGCAGGGAACAGTGATTCTGAGTCCATGGGGTGAGAAGCAGGCTTACTCCCTGGACTAGGGCCAGGGGGAATATGTCTGCATTGATGACACCATAAGCTGGGCCACACTTGTTGAGGTGCACAGGGGGATAGAAGATAGGTCCCCAAACTCCAGGGACCACTGCCCCTATGAAAGAGTCAGTGCCAGCAGCTGTGAGGACAGCAGGAACAGTCCACTAAGCCCTTGTCCCAGTACCTGGGGTACCCATGGGGAGGTGTTCACGCAGGCATATGGCATCCCCTGGCCTCAAGGCCGGGGTTCTGACTCCGGTTTCCCTTCACAAGCCCCGGAACGGGACCCTGGTACCTACCCCAGGTACGTTGACTAAATGTGGGACAGCAGATGAGCCTCCAGAAGAAAACTCTATTGCTATTACCCCATACTGGTAACCAAAAGTCAACGCACATAAAACCATGTGTATGCATTTACCCAGTGAACACTTCAGATAATGAACACTTGTAAGATAGGATGTGTGCCATGCACTGGAGATGCAGTGATAAATAATGGTGGGCCTGGGCCCCACCGTAGGTTAACAAGATCGTCAGTTGAGAAGAATATCAGGTCAGCGAGAGGAGAGCAAGGACAAATGAAACCCACCAGTGTCCCTGCATCTGTCTGTCATCACATCCAACGACAACAACCTTCAGAGAGTGCTGGCCACTGCTTCTCTTTTGCCTTGCAAAGCTTGTGTGAATTCCTCTTTTGGCGACCTCCAGCTTGAAAATATAGAGGGAAGGAAGCTCTGGGAAACATACCTCCAGCTTAACCATGTTGATGGAGAACAAGCCGCAACAGAATCTCTTCACCACTATCGCCACAGTTGAACTATCTACTCTTCTGGAAAAAAAAAAAAAGATAGGCTTGTCAACGTTGCATCTGGCAAATACTTAAATTAGTGCTCCATATGAACTCACAACATGACTTTGGGATCATCTTCAACCTAAATACCCAGATCGATCTTAGCCACCAAATACTTGCTATTTGGTGCCTACTCATGGTTGTATGTGCAACGACTTTTGGTTACTCAGTATGGGGTGATAGCAATACAGTTTTTCTCTGGAGGCTCATCTGCTGTCCCACATTTACTCAATTACCAATTCACAACCACCTATAATTATAAGTTAGAATCTATAAAAATAAAAAGTATGGAAAGAACCTAAAAGTCTGTTGTGAACTAAGTAGCTCTTATAGGCCCAGATATAGAACTTGTTAACAATTACCTACAAATAGTGTTTCCCCCTTACTGATGTGAAATAATAATTATTAATAACAATTTTAATATATTATGTTTTGTTTTTATTTCTAAACTTTTGATGAGTTTTTAAAAACATGTACCTAGAAGTGCCTGGGTGGCTCAGTCAGTTAAGCATCTGACTTGAGCCCAAGGGCTCAGGTCATGATCTCAGGGTCCTGAGATTGAGTCCTGCATCAGGCTGTCTGCTCGGTGGGGAGTCTGCTTCTCCCTCTGCCTCTCCCCACACTCATGCTCTTTCTCTCTGTCTCTCTCTCTCTCTCTCTAATAAATAAATAAAATCTTAAAAAAAAAAAAAACATGTACTTAAACTTGGGGGTCTGCTCGCTCCTGGAACACCAGTTCCATTGCCCGTGGCTACTGAGGCCCCGAGAAATACTGGCCGGAAGGGCCTATCCAATGCTGAGAAAACTGGCCAGGTCTTTGTTTCTGTATTTTAAGGTGTAAATAGGCTGTGTGTCCTCCAGAAACTAACTTGCCATCCTCCTTCTGTGTGTTGTTGTTTGCCTTTGCTTTCTTTTTCTTCTTCCTTTTGTTGTGGTTGTTTCACTTGGTTTGAATTTGTTTTTGTCTTTTGAAGGGAATGTTTTCTTTTGTCATACTCGATCCAGCCACTCTGGTTCAGACGGAGGCACGTCCATCGGAAGCCTGGGCTCCCTGTCCACAAAGCAATGAGAGCCGAATGTCAGGAATGCACAGTCAGCTCATGAGGCAACTGTTGCTCAGATACACCCCTCCTGCCCAGAGCTGACTTCTTTCTGCGGGGTGCTGCGGGTGTCTGTGGTGAGGAAAGGTGACAGGGAGGGTGGGAGTGCTTGACGCAGCAGGACATCCATGTGTGGAGCTGGGGGCACTCCTGAGCCACCAAGATGCCAACAGTCACATTTGGGAGAGAGAGCTTAGGGAAGGAGAGCAACCTGCACATATAAGACTCATTTCTTGGTCAAAATAAAAGACAACATAAGTCAAAGCCCAAAGCTGATGTCTCTCCTAGTCACTGACCCAGGAGTCAGCTTCCTGAGTTTGAATCTGAGCTCCAACACTTACCAGTAGTCAAAACAAAACAAAACAAAACAAAAAAACACCCAAGTTACTTAATCTCCTGAAAAATACAATGTAAAACGGTAATAGTAAGTACCTACTCGTGGAATTATTGGAAGATTCGTGTAGCGTGGTTAAAACAATTCCTGGCATATAGGAAGCCTCCGCCATATTGGTGGTGGTAGTAGAAGTTGTCTGCGTGTGTGAGGGAGGCCTCAGAGATCAATGTCTCCATACCCAAGACTGCTAAGTGCTTAAGCATACCCATGAACTTGGCATGCCTTTCCGGACAGCAGTCTGGTGAAGGGAGGCTGATGGCCAACTGCTTAGTTACAACCATGGAGATGGTGGGTAGAGAGTGTTTAGGATACAGAGGAAGGGTCCTTGGTGGGGGTCCCTAATGGCTTCCCTCAAATGGCTTCTCAGTTGAGACCTGATGTGCTGAGAGTGGGCCAGGTAAAGAGGGGTGTGGTGCAGGCGGGACAGGGGATAAATGAGATGGTCATCAGAGGAATAAGGGAGGTCAAGGGAAGGTATTTAAAATTGTAGGGGAAGACTCGGGCAAGTCCCAACAATGGAGGGAAGAAGAAAGGACAAAGAAAGAGAGGAAATACCATACAGATGAAGGTTGCAAAGAAGCCCTGGGTGGAATATGAGGGCAACACACTGTGTAGCTGTGTCAGAAACAGGACGTGCCTTTGGAAAGTTTCTGTTTAGTTTTAAAATGGGGAGAATGGTGCCCAGGTTGCAGACTCAGTATCACCCAAGGAGATGGTGGCAGAGGTAGAATTAGAAGTGGTTTGAGGGGGAACTCTGGGTCTGGCTCAGTTGGTTAAGTGTCCAACTCTTGATTTCGGCTCAGGTCACGATCTCAAGGTTGTAAGATCGAGCCTGAGCTGAATGTGGAGTCTGCTTGGGATTCTCTCTCCCTCTTCCTCTGCCCCTCCCCTGCCTCTCTCTCTCTCTCTTTAAAAAAAAAAATAAGTGGTTTGAGGGCTGTTTGGTGTCGTGTCCTCTATGCAGAAGGACAAAAATTAACACGGACTCACAGGAGGTTTTCAGATGAAGACCTACTGTACAAGAGAGGGGGAAGTAAGTCCCAGTTGCCAGGGAATCATGTGCTGGAGGAGAAAGTCAGAGAAGGTGGGGTCAGGGCGATAGTCTCCCAAACCAGGCCACTTTTACATATTTCTCATGGCAAATGGAATTTCACATCAGAATACTCTGGCTCATATTTATTGAGCATTTATTATGTGCCAAGCATTTTGATCATCTATTGCTGCCTAACAAACTGCCCCAGAACTTAGTGGTTTAAAAAATATCAATTGTATTGGGACACCTGGGTGACTCAGTCGGTTAAGCATCTGCCTTCGGCTCAGGTCATGATGCCAGGGTCCTGGGATCAAGTCCCGCATTGGGCTCCTTGTTTAGCGGGGAGCCTGCTTCTCCCTCTGCCTGCCACTCCTCCTGCTCGTGTTCTCTCTCTCACTCATGCTCTCTCTCTCTGATAAATAAATAAAATCTTTTTTAAAAAAATAAATAAATAAAACAGTCATTGTGTTGTATCTCACATTTTTGTGGATCAGGAATTTGGACGGGGCTGAGCTGGGCAATTTTTTGCTTCTGTTTCATGTGACATCAACTGAGTTGAGTCAGTGCTACTCAGCTGGTGGCTGGGCTTCTCTGGAGGGTCCCAGATGGCTTTGCTCACATGTCCAGCACCTTCGTGGGAGTGACTGAATGGCTGGGCCTGGCTGGCACTGTCAATTACAGCACAGACCCATGGCCTCTCTGGTGTAACACTCTCATAAGGCAGAGAAATGTTCAGATTTTCGTTTCTAAAAATGGTCATTCTTTCCCCTCTACAGGTGGGCCCTAGTAAACTTTCCCAAAAGAAATGCAGATACCAAAGTTGCAACCAACTGTCACGACATTTGGCATATGTGGTCTGAGTTCATGGGCCTTCAAATATCAAGAGATTCTTCCACAGATGTGAATATTGTCCACAGGTTCAGTTCAGGATGGCGGACGGAGCATCAGTTACAGCCTTCCTTTCCACTACAAGCCTCTAAAAATGAGATGAAATGGCGTTTGATCTATAACAATGTTGAGAAATTAGAAGAGGTTTTCTTATGGATAATAAATCTTGCAAAATCCCTGAAATATGGAAGGTAGTCTAATCAGATTTTTAAAGGATCCCTAGACTGAGGCACACATGGGAGAGGACTCTTGCATAAAAGTGGAGAGTGGATATGGCTCCAAGGATGCTTAAAGCCTGAAGGTACCAGAGAGCAGGAGAGGAGCAGCTCTGAGTGCCTGATGGGGAATCAGCGGGGGCCCCAGAATAGGAGCTGTCAGGTCAACAGTCCCTGTACCCATAGCCCTTTGGACTAGGCAGCAGCTACAGAGGTATCTGCCTCCATGTAGGAAGAAAGAGTATGAGCCTTTTTTTTTTTTTGGAAGATTTTTTATTTATTTTTGACAGAGAGAGACACAGTGAGAGAGGGAACACAAGCAGGGGAGTGGGAGAGGGAGAAGCAGGCTCCCCGCAGAGCAGGGAGCCTGATGTGGGGCTCGATCCCAGGACTCTGGGATCATGACCCGAGCCAAAGGCAGACGCTTAACGACTGAGCCACCCAGGCGCCCGGAGTATGAGCCTTTAAACAGAGAGCCAGGACAGAATCCTACAGCCTGGCAACACCACGGAGGAATGAGGAGTTTCTGCCCCAAGAAAGCCTCTCCTGGTCAGACTATGTCTGACTCTCACCCCTTACCCTGAAAGGGCAGACTGCAATAAACAAAGACCAGCCAACAGAGGTCCTCAAATAAATGATCCCTCAGCTAAGAGTCACCAAGCAACTGCGAAAAATCGAGCACTGTGCAAGAAATTTGCCCTCTGACCCTCTTAACAACGTTACCAACATTACCCTCTTACTAAGTGCAGAACTTACACCCAGGGAAATAGAGCTCATAGACTGAATTGTACTGAATAATTGATATTCTCAGGGAGATGCAATATTGTCATAGTGCAAACTTTATGGGTGATTTTTATTTTAAAAATCTGATAATTGAAAGTAATTCAACATATGGGCTGAATAGAATAGGTTGCCGAAGACCGATTTTTTTTAGTTGTAAAATCAATCCAAAGGAATCTTCCAGAATGTAGTGAAGATTTTAAAAAATATGAAATAGAAGTGAAGACATGTGGAATATTTATTAGACTTCACCAGAATTAAAAACATGTTTTTCAAGAGACATTGTTAGGAAAATAAAAATACAAAACCAGACTTGGAGAAAATCTTTGCAAAACATATATTTATTAAAAGATTTGTATCCAGGGGCACCTCAGTTGGTTAGGCGTCTGCCTTTGTCTTGGGTCATGGTACCAAGGTCCTGGGATCGGCACATCAGGCTCCCTGCTGAGTGGGGAGCCTGCTTCTCCCTCTCCCTCTGCCTGCCACTCCCCCAGCTTGTGCTCTCTCTCTCTCTGTCAAATAAATAAAATCTTAAAAAAAAAAAGATTTGTAACCAGAATACATTAAGAACTCAAAATTCAATGATAGGAAGAGAAACAAATCAATTAAAAATATGCAAAGCATTTGAAGAAACACTTAATGAAGAAGATACATAGATGGTAACCAAGCACATGAAAACATACTCAAAATCATTGGTTATTAGAGAAATGCAAATTAAAACCACAGGAAAAGTTGATACCACTACATACTATTAGGATGGCAAAACTTTAAAAAGACTGACTGCCAAATTATAGAAGCAGCCCAAGTGTCCATTGATAGATGAATGGATAAAGAAGAGGTGGTATAGAGATATACAATGGAACATTACTCAGCTATAAAAAAATGAAATCTTGCCATTTGCAATGACCCGAAAGGAGCTAGAGAGTATAATGCTAAACGAAATAAGTCAGTCAGAGAAAGACAAATACCATATGATTTCACTCATGTGGAATTTAAGAAACAAAACAAACAAGCAAAGGAAAAAGAGAAACCAACAAACAGACTCTTAACTATAGAGAACTGAGGGTTGATGGAGGGGAGGTGGGTGGGGGGATGGGTTAAATGGGTGATGGGAATTAAGGAGGCCACGTGATGTGATGAGCACTGCGTATTGTATGTCAGTGATCAATCACCAAATTCTACACCTGAAACTAATATAACACCGTATGTTAATTATACTAGAATTAAAATTAAAACTTTCTTAAATTCCACATACGAGTGAAACCATATGATAATTGTCTTTCTCTGATTGACTCATTTCCCTCAGCATAATACCCTCCAGTTCCATCCATGTCAATGTAAATGGTTAGACTTCATCCTTCTGATGGCTGAGTAATATTCCATTGTATATATGAACCACATCTTCTTTATCCACTCATCTGTCAATGGACATCTTGGCTCTTTCCACAGTTTGGCTGTTGTGGACATTGCGCTATAAACTAATGATACACTATATGTTAACTAACTGAATTTAGATAAAAATAAGTTCAAAAAATAAAAAAAATTAAAACACTAAAAAATAAAGTAAAATAAAATTAAAAAACTGGCTATACAGTGCTGGTGAAGAGGAAATAGAACCCTATTACACTGCTGATAGGAATATAAGATGCAACCACTTTGGAAAACAGTTTGGCAGTTTCTTTAAAAGTTAAACATATACTCACCATACAGCCTAGCCATTCCACCCTTAGGTATTTATCCAAGAGAAAAGAGAGCTTATGTCTCAGGAAGACTTGACCACAAATGTACATAGCAGTTTTATTTGTATTAGCCCCAAACTGGAAACAGTGTAAATGTCCATCTATAGGTGAATAGACAAAGTGGGGCATATTCATACAATGGAATACTACTCAGTAAGATAAAGGAACAAACATGTAATAATGGGAATGAATCTCAAAATTATCATGCTGAGTGAAAGAAGACAGGCAAAAGAGAATATGTACTGCATGATTCCATTTATATAAAACTCTAGAAAATGCAGCTAATCTAGAGTGACAGATCAGTGGTTGTCTGGGATTAAGGGTGGGAGGGACAGATGGAAGGAATTACAAAGGGGCATGAGGAAACTTTTGAGAGTAATGGATATGCTCACTATCTTGACTGTGGTGATGGTTTCATAGGTTATAAACATATGTCAAAACATACCATATTGTATAGTTTAATTATGTATAATTTATTATACAGCAATTATACCTCAATAAGACTGTTACTATATAAATATGTATTAGATATATGAAGATAGCATATATGTATGTCTCTATATAGAAAGATATTATGTATAAATAAATATATATGTATCTCAGTGTTTCCCAAATTTATCTGACCAGGACCCTTTTTTCCTGCTCAACTATTACCCTAGTTTGCAGAAACACGACATATGCAGAGACAGACCTCAGACTGATCAGGGCTTCACTCTCTTACTGGCTGTATGCCCTTCAGTAAGTAATTTACACTTTCAAAGCCTCAATTTTCTTGTCTATAAAATGGAGCTGTGGTCAGGATTTGAGTAGTGAATTTCGAAGGCCTGCCACATTGTAGGTTCTTAACAACTTTAGTCCACCAGCCATCCTAGAAACCAAGCCAGCTATATTTATGGGTTTCCCCAACTGCATTAACTTTATTTTCAACTAAAGAAACCAGCATCAGTCATCTTGAGTCCAAAGGTCCGAGGGGAAAGATGTTGAAATGCTTAGCATTGCCCTGCAGGCCCATCTGCTCTGCATTAGCTGGTCTTCCTCTGTTTATTATTCCTGGTGTTAAATCTCCTCCAATTCTTGTGTGAAAAGTTCGGACACACAATAACCTCTTTATCACATTTTCAAACTCTGGGCTTGTTCTGGAAAGTTTACACCTTTTCCTTGTTGCCATTGTTTTCATGTGGATTCAGATTTCTGAAAAAGACATTTGGAGCACTTTACTGGAAACATTTATGTGTAAGCTGGATACAGACAAATATCATCAAAGAATGAAAATGGGATGTCAGAGGAATTAGAACTGCACTGTGTGGGCTCTGTGTTGTTCACTGAGGCTCAAGATGGTAGTCAGGAGCTGGAGCTGGTCAGCCCCCTCCCTCAGCTTCTCTCCTTTGGGGGTAGAAATTGAATAATACCAAAAAGATAAATAGAAACAAGCCAATGTTAGGGTATAGAATAAAAAGTGCACATAACTATAAAAATAAATACATCATAATAACAATACTGGTTACCATTCATTGAGAATTATTTGTGCTCCATGCTTTACTAAATGCTATTTTTTTGAAGTAATCTCTACACCCAACACGGGGCTCGAACTCATGACCCCAAGATCAAGAGTCACATGCTTTATGTACTGAGCCAGCCCTGCACACCTAAATGCTGTTTTACTTAAACCTCAAAACAAACCTGTATGTCAGGTGTAGAATCAGTGAGATTTCTTTCAGTCAAAAGGGACAGAAAATTCACCTCACACTGACTCATAATATAAAGGAATTTTTATTGGGTATGTCAATTAAAAACCTAGATTTAATCTTAGCTTCAAGTGATGACTTGATCCAGCAGCTCCAAAAGATGTCTCCAGAGACTTAGATTCTCCCTGCTTTCTTATGGGCTTTCTCTTTGGCCTTCATGAAGTCAGTCCAGAAGTTCCTGGCTTTCCCATGGTGGCAAAATGGCTGCAGTTGTCCCAGACCTCACACCTTTACACCACACATTACTCAAAGAAAGAGAGAGGGAGCCCTGGAATTCACTCTCACACTGGTCCCAAATGAGGTGTGTGTCTGTCCCTGAACAGATCACTGTGGGGGGGAGCAAAAGAAGTGAGTAAGAGCAGTTGACTGGATTAAGCCTTTGGGGTGGGGGAGTGGCCCATACCCAGGAACTAGTGGTGAGGACAATCCCAACCAAAGCTCCAGGCTAAGAAATTGGGAGAAGAGGTCTCTCAAAGGAAAATAGAAAAGAAGTTGATAAGTGAAATTGGGTGCTGGGGACATACTCACAAGGGTCTACTCTAGTATTCATTCATTTATTACAAAAAATTTAGGTGATGATACATTAGGGAATAAAAAACCAAAAATTCCTATGGTTGATGCTGTGGATGCTCACCCCTGCCCCCCACTACCACCATGCCCCCTTGACCCACCTGCAACGGTGGTGGACCATTCCCCCTCAGGGAGACTGTGTGCATCTTTCTGCTTCTCCCCCTGAAGACTTTTTCTGGCACTGGAAGCTTGTTCAGCCTGTTCACACGGCTGCCTCGATGTACTAGAGGTTTTGGGCCCTCCGGGCAGCCTGAAGCCAACAACGGACAGGAGCGGGGGGACAAATGCTCCAGTTTTTTGTTTGTTTGTTTTTGTTTTTGTTTTTACCTCTAGGAATGAGCAGATTAATGCATCCCTTAGTGGTTTTGCCCCCTTCCTTGTCTCTTCCCCAAACATCTCTCCTGGGCTCCTCGGGGTCACCTCCAAAATGAACAACTGGCACCAAAGCCTTTACCTCACAGTCTGCTTCCAGTGGAACCCAAAATCAGACTACCCCTGCCTTCATGGGCTCACATTCTGATGGTGGAAAGAGACACATAGTAAACAGAATAACTGAGCAAACTCTAATGTTTGATGGAGATGGTCATTATGGAGAAATATAAAGTGGGGAAGAGGGTAGAGCACCAGGATGCATATGGGGCTGCTATTTTATACTAGCATCCAGGAAGGCCTGGAGGAAAATGTGGCGTGTGAGTCAAGAACTGAGAAAGGGGTATCAGGTCAAGCTGCGTTATCTAAGTTAACGAGTAACCCCCAGATCATCGTTGCTTAGAGGTTCATTGCCCACTGAAACTATGTGCAGTGACCTTGCTCCACCCACCTTCACTTAGTAGCCGACTGAGGAGACATTGCTGGTTGTCATGGAAGGCAGAAAAATAATTCTGGAAGGTCTCACATCATCAAGGAAAAGTTCAGATCTGGGCTTTTGGGTTCTACTCACAACTCATGTGTAGAACTGGTCATGTGACCCACCAACCACAGAGGATGAAGGAATACAATTTACCAAGTGTCTGGGTGGTAGAGAGCTAAAAATGGTGTGAGGAACAAACCTAATAACACACAGTCCATCTTTCCGATCATCCAATAGTCAGACAAAATATACTTGCCCTCTCCCCAAGGTGGAAAAAGTCAATCATGGCATCAAACTCAAGGTCCATCTATGGATGACTTGTCTCTGTATCAGGAGTATTATGGTTTCTCTTGATCCGGAGACCTATGAACCAAAAAGACAAGTTGTCTGAACCCACCAGGCAATACCTGCCTGGCTTTCAACACAAATTACAAAGCATACTAAAAGGCAAATTACACAGTTTGGAGAGATAGGGCGAGCATCAGAACCAGACTCAGATATGGCAGGGATGTTAACGATCAGACCAGGAGTTTAAATAAGTCTGACTACTATGCTAAGGGCTTCAAATGGAAAAAGTGGACAGCAAACAACTACAGGTGGGTAAGGTAAGCAGAGAGATGGAAATTCTAAGAAATAGGTTTTTTTTAATGCTAGAGATCAAAACTACTGTAACAGAAATGAACAATGGCTCTGACGGGCTCATTTAGTAGATGGGACATGGCTGAGGAAAGACTCTGAGCTTGTGGTTATGTCAGTAGAAACTCCCCACACTGAAAAGCAAAGAGAACAAAGACGGGAAAAAATGGAACAGAATATCCAGGAACCGTGGCACAACTACAAAAGGTGTAACATACGCATACTGGGAACACCAGAAGAAGAAAGGAACAGAAGAAATATTGGAAGGAATAATGACTGAGATGTTCCCCCCAATTTATGTCAGATACAAAACCACAGATCCAGGAAGCTCAGAGAACACCAAGCACGATCAGTGCCCCAAACCCTACACCCAGGCATATCATATTCAAACTGCAGAAAAATCAAAAGAGAGAAATAGGTGAATCCACTATTGTAGTTGGAGACATCAACATCCCTTTATCAGAAACAGACAGGGGCACCTGGATGGCTCAGTCGTTAAGCGTCTGCCTTCAGCTCGGGTCGTGATCCCAGGTCCTGAGATCGAGCCCCACGTCGTGCTCCCTGCTCAAGCCTGCTTCTCCCTCTCTCTCTGCCCCTGCTTGTGTTCCCTCTCTCGATGTCTCTCTCTCTGTCAAATAAATAAATAAAATACTTAAAGAAAAAAAGAAAAGAAACAGATTCACCAGGCTGAACGAAAGTCAGTAAGGACACAGCTGAACTCCACAACACCAAGAGGCCAATTCTAAAAGGGAACAATAGAAGACACAGAGCAGGCGCCACTCCATAGCAATTCAGAAACCCTGATGAGCAGCCAAGACAAGGGCCTCCCTGCCAGGAAGTAGGGAGT
Source organism: Callorhinus ursinus (assembly GCF_003265705.2). NCBI lineage: Eukaryota > Metazoa > Chordata > Mammalia > Carnivora > Otariidae > Callorhinus > Callorhinus ursinus. The sequence goes on from NW_027397063.1 coordinate 142,171,661, forward strand.
GCTCCGTGAGTAGGTCCTGGTTCTGCTCCTTGGGGTATTGGTTTTTGTGTCCCTTGGCCCCCTGCTCTGGGAGATTCTTCTTTCTCCATTCTTCTTCTTGGCCAGATCTAAGTTGGGCATTGGAGAATATGCCCTCCCTGAGGGCTGCTGTAACACACAAACCTTTGCAACTTCCCAGATTCTGTTGATGGCTTCCTCCAACCACCATCCCAAAAATCCACCCTGAAGATATCCTTCCAAAGCACAAAATGACATATGCACAAGGTCATTAATTGCAGCCACATTTGTAATAACCAAAGACTGGGAACAACTCAGATGTTCATCAGCCGGGGTCTGGTTCAACAAATTACATCCATACAATGAAATTCTGATGCAGCTGTACTAAGAATGAGGAAGTTCTCTGTGAACTGGAATGATCCCCAGAATATACCATTAAATAGGGGGAAAAAAAGCAAAATACAGAACAATGCATTACAGTATGCCAACTTCTGTTTAAGAAAAAGGGGGAAATAAATATTTTTTGCTTATTTTTGCCAAAAGAAATACTGAAAATGGGGTAAAGAATATAGGGAGGGCAGGGAGGCCCCTGTAAGGATGCCTTTTAATACTGTTTTGACTTTGAACCAGATCATGCTTTACATATTCAAAAATAAAGTTAACACAGAAAGGGAAAAGTGAAAACCCCCAAACTGAAGGTAGTGTTAGGAGGGTTCAGTGACCGTAAGATGCAGTGGGCAAGTGGCAAGAAGCAGAAAGGCACACAAGAAATGGGAAAGATGACACTGCTTTAGCTGATTTGGGGGCAGCAGCAGGAGGACCAGGCCTGGGGGTACCATCGGGACCCCGTCTTGAATGTGCTAAGTTGGAGATGCTCATGAAGCATCCAGGCCGAGACACTGAACAGGCGCTTTGTGCAAGCCTGGGGACCGGCGGGGAGGTCTGGCTACAGATAGAAACACGAGTGTCACCAGCTTATAGCTGGTGTTTCAAGTCACGAGACAGGATGAGATCACCGAGGGGATGTAGATAAGAGAGGAAAAGCCTGTAGTCTGAACCTTAGGGCCCCACGTTGTCGGGGTCAGGGAAACGAGGATGCACCAGCCAGCCAGGTGGGAGAATAAGCAGGGGCCAGACACCCTGGAAGCCAAGCAAGGAGGGGGCGGATTTCTCAGAGGAGAAAGGGATCACCTGTGGCCTTTCAGATAGAGACCTAGATCGACCGCTGGTCATAGCAGCTGACCGGGCGGAGAGCAGCTCCCGGGGATGGGTGAGTATAGTTAACATACAGTGTTATATTAGTTTCAGGTGTACAGTGATCTCTTTTTGAAGAGTTCTCTAAAGAGTAGAGCAATGGAGTAACAGGTGGTGGGGGGATGTGGAGTCCCGACAGCCTTGCATTTTAAGGTCAGAGGCATAAAGCATGTTTGTCTGCAGATGGTCATGATCCGGTAGAGAGGGAGAAACATGATGGCAAGAGAGAGAGGCATTATTAGATAATTTATAAGATGAAGGAAATGACACTTTGGGGCGCAGTTGGCAGAAGCTGGAACACGGTGACTTGCCGGGGTCACCGGGCAGGATGTGCCCCATACCCCCAAGCCCATTGTGTTCCCCCATGAGCATCTCAGGGCTCTGGCTCTGCCCATAAATGGCCACAGACCTGCGAACAGCTTCTGCCCGGGGCCACCAGGAGACAGGCTGCTTCAGAGGGACAATTAAAGTGAAACCACCTCCATTAATCAGTGCACGGGATTAGATATGAATGTCTGAAGCCTTGCCAACAACTCTGACAGCTGACCAGGAAAGCCAGGAGGCTCTTAAGCACTAGCATGCCTCGGAGGACTTCCACGAAGCCTATCAGAGACAGCGGTCACATGGCTCACAGACGCAGCCATGGAGCCCAAGGTCAGAGGAGAGAGGACCCCCACAGAACCCGTCAGCCCCTGCAATCAGAGCAGCGCACCAAGGGCCTACAGAAACCAGAAAATGTGATGGTCTAGGAATGAAGGGACATCGCTTCCTTTTCTCGCACACACTTGTGGGATCTGCCCACTGGCCCTCTGTGGTCCAGAGTTTATAAACATGGCCAAAGTTTGCCACCCCGCCACAATGTCACTTTGCAACTCCTCTCATGAAGGGGTGGCGTCTGTCACACAGATCAGTGGAACAGAATTAGAGCTCAGAAATAAACTCATGCTTATATGGCCAAATAACCTATGACAGGAAGGAAGACGATCCAATGGACAAAAGACAGTCATTTCAACAAATGGTGTTGGGAAAATTGGACAGCTCTATGCAAAAAAAAAAAAAAAAGAAAAGAAACTGGACCACTGTCTTACATCATTCACCAAAATAAACTCAAAATGGATTAAAGACCTAAATGTGAGACCTGAAACCATACAAATCCTTTAAAAAGCAAAGGCAATAATTCCTTTGACATCAGCTGTAGCAACATTTTTTCTAGATAATGTCTCTGAAGGCAAGGGAAACAAAAGCAAAAATAAGCCATCAGGACTACATCAAATTAAAAAGCTTTTGCACAGCAAAGGAAACCATCATTAAGATAAAAGATAACCTACTGAATAGAAGAAAATATTTGCAAATGACATAGCCAATAAAAGGTTAATATCCAAAATTATAAAGAACTCATACAACTCAACACCAAAAACACAAACCATCTGATTAAAAAATGGGCAGAGGATCAGAATAGATATTTCTCCAAAGAAGACAACCAGATGGCCAGCAGACACATGAAAAGATGCTGCACATCACTGATCATCAGAGAAATACAAATCAAAACTACAATGAGTTATCACCTCACCCTGTCAGAATGGCGAAAACCAAAAAAACAAAAATAATAACTGTGGGTGAGGATGTGGAGAAAAAGGAATACACGCACACTGTTGATGGGAATGCAAACTGGTGCAGCCACTGTGGAAAACAGCATAGAGTTTCCTCAAAAAATTAAAAATAGAGCTACCCTATGATCCAGTAATTCCACTACTGGGTATTTCCCCACAGAAAACAAAAACACAAATTTCTAGCAGCATTACTTACAAGACCCAAGATATGGACGCAAACTAAGTGTTCACCAATAGACAAGCAGATAAGGAAGCCACAAACACACACACACACATGCACACAAACACACACACACAGAGGAATATTATACAGCCATAAAAAAGGATGAGATTGTGCCATTTGAGAAAACATGGATGGACCTAGAGGGTATTACGCTAAGTGAAAAAAGTCACACTGAGAAAGACAAATACCATTTGATTTCACTCACATGTGGAACATTAAAAAAAAAAATGAACAAACAAAAAGCGGAATGAGACCTGTAAGTCCAGAGAACTGACAATGGCTGGAGGGGAGGGGGAGGGGCATATGGGTGAGGGGAGGGGGAGCAGAGGGGGAAGTACAGGCCTCCAGTTACGGAATGTGTAAGTTACAGGGATGAAAGAGCACAGGGGATCTAGTCAATGGTATTGTAATCATGCTGTATGGTGACAGATGGGAGCTACACTTGTGAGCACAGGATAACATAGAGACTTGTTGAATCACTATGTCATGCACCTGAAACTAATGGAACATTGTATGTCAACTCTACTCAAAAAAAAAAGAAAGAAGTGGAGTCTGTGTACCCAACACTTGAATCTGGCCTGGCCTTGTTTTGCTTTGACTGACAGAATGTAGTAGGAGCAATGGAGTCCAACTCTGAGTCCAGGCATCAAGAAGCTCTACATGCTTGTACTTGCCCTCTCTCCACCCCTGCCACGTGAAGGAACAAGCCCAGGCTAGCCTATGGACGCTGGGGACCACACAGAGACCAGTCACCCTGGCCCCTGCAACAGCCAGACTCAGCCGACCCAGCACTTAACTCTGGTTGCATGAGTGAGCTAGCTGAGATCAGAAGACTTTCCCATTGATCCCAGCCCAAATGGCCCATCCACAGAGTTGTGAGCTCAATAAGTGGTTGCTATTTTAAGCAGTAAACAGTGACTTGTGCATCCAACTAATTGGTTCACAGGTGACCAAGTGGAATTCAGTCCTTGTTGGTTTACAACATATCTTTGGTGAAGAATTCTTCAGTGAGACCTTAAACCTCAATTTTTGGTATTGTCACAAGCGAGTCTGGGCTGTGGCCAGGTGTGGGAATGATAGGCAAAGCCCTAAGGAAAGAAACAGGAAGATGGGAGTGTGCCCAGAGGGGCGCATTTAGGATGGCACACCCACGCAGCCCTCTCTGCCACACCCTGAGTTAGGCCTATGGCCCATTCTTCTGCCCACCAGCCCCATCACATACAGACCAGGCCTCATAGGCCTTGAGGCAGGACCTCCCAATGCAACCCCAGATTACCCCTCCTCAAGAGGTCACAGGCCGCCAATCCACCAGAGTCTAGCCAGCATGGTCCCACTTCCATCCACAAAGACTCACAACCATGGGCATATTTTGCTTCTGCGCAGAACGCATTCCAAGGCTGTGGGCCAAGGAAGAGGGTCCAGAAGTCAACATGACTCCCTTACATTTTGGCAAACAGCCTGAGCTATTTACCCAACATCATTCTGCCCTTCTCCCCTACCCATAGGGTAACCATGCATGTGGAGTGGACATGTGTCCGTGAAAAGACTACATATCCCAACCTTCCTTGCAGCAAGGATCGTCATTCATTCATTCATTCATTCCTCTAGGACTCATTGAATACCTAAGTAAGTCCTGGAAACTCATTTTCAGGCAAGTTCTGGGTTCTGAAGATATCCCAGTGAACAAAACAGGGACTAAGTCCCTGTCCTCATTGAGCCACAGTCTGGTGAGGAAAGATGACAATAAACGAATGCCCAAGAAAAAAATCTAGAGAGAGAGTCATACGGGGTTGACTGCTGTGGGAATACACAGAGCAGAGTGAGGGAGACAGAATTTGCCCAGCAGGAGTGGGAACCCTATTTTTTGTAAGATACTCAAAGACGACCCCTCTGAAAATTCAAGTTTGAGCAGACACCAGATGAAGACGAGGGAAACATAACATATAATAACCAGTGGAATAACATTTCAACTGGAAAGAACAGCAAATGTAAAGACCCTGAGGTAGGAACAGGTCTCAAGGAAAAGCAAGGAAGGCAGTGGGACTGAGGCAGAAGGAGTATGCAGCAGAATGTTAAGAGATCACAGTGGTGATCATGTAGGGCCTCGCTGGCCACTGGAGGGACACTTTCCCTAGAGTGCTACAGGATCTGTTGGGAGAAGAGAGTTAAGCAGAGAGTGAAATGGTCTGACTTCTATTTTAGGAGAACTGTTCTGGCTGCCATGTTGAAAAAGGATGTTAGAGGCCAACGGCCCAGACAGGAGGCAGTGTAGGAGGCCACTGTCGTAATTCTGTTTAAAAATGATGATGATTTAGATCAGAGTAATGGCAGTGGGGATGAGCAAAGGTAGTTTAGAATCTGGACACATTCTGAAAGTAGAGAGAACAGGATTTGCTGATGGATTGAAATGTGCAATGTGAGTGAAAGAGAGGAGTCAAGGGTCATGGTGAGGTCTGGGGCTGAGCAATTAGGACAGAGTTTCCATTCACCAAAAAGGGGAAGGCTGCAATGGAGAACAGGTTTTGGAGGAAAGAGTAAGAGCTTAGTAATGGATACGTTAAGTCCGAGATGTCCACTACACATCTGCTACGGACTGAATTGTGTCCCTTCCAAATTCGTGTGTTGAAGCCTTAACTCCCAGTGTGACCGTATTTGGAGATAGGACCTGTGAGGACATAATTAAGGTTAAATGAGGTCATTAGGATGGGGCCCTAACCTGATAGCACTGGTGTCCTTATAAGAAGAAGAGGAGACACCAGAATTCTCTCCCTCCCTACACACGTGCAGAGGAAAGGTCATGTGAGGACACAGTGAGAAGGCAGCCATCTGCAAGCCAGGGAGACAGGTGTCAGGAGAAACCCACCCTGCTTCCAGAACCCTGAGAAAATAATTTCTGTTGTTGAAGCCTCCTGTCTGTGGTATTTTATGATGGTGGCCTGATACAACATCTAAGTGGGGATGTTGAATGAGCAGTTAGATCTACAAGTCTGGAGTTTGGTGGCAAAGTGCTGGGCTGGAGAGGTATGTTCTGGAGTTGTCAAGCACTTGAATGATGTCTGAAGCCACGACACCAAATGAGATCAGCTAGGGAATGAGTACGGGTGGAGAAGGAAAGTGGTTGCAGCAACAATCCTTGGGGCCTTTAAAAGGCTGGGGAATGAGACTGAGGAGAGAGGTGGCCAGTGGGGTGAGGTGAGAAACAAGAGAGGAATGTCCCAGAAGCCAAGAGGAGAGAATGGCCAACATCACATGCTGTTTGACAGTTTGAGCAAGATAAGTACTGAGAATCAACCATCGGATTGGACTCTTTGGAGGCCACTCATGACCTTGGAAAGAGTCATCCTAGTGCAATGGTGGAGCAAATCCCTGATTTCAGTCGTTTGGACAGAAACAAGGTGAGGGGCTTCTGGGTGGCTCTGTTGGTTGAGCATCTGCCTGTAGTTCAGGTCATGATCCTGACGTCCTGGGATTGAGCCCTGCGTTGGACTCTCAGCAGGGAGCCTGCCTCTCTCTCCCCCTCTGCCCCTCCCTGCACTCATGCGCGCTCTCTCTCTCTCTCTCATAAATAAATAAAATCTTTAAAAAGAGAGAGAGAGGGCACCTGGGTGGCTCAGTTGTTAAGCATCTGCCTTCGGCTCAGGTCATGATCCCAGGGTCCTGGGATCGAGTCCCACATCGGGCTCCCTGCTCGGCAGGAAGCCTGCTTCTCCCTCTCCCACTCCCCCTGCTTGTGTTCCTGCTCTCACTATCTCTCTTTCTGTCAAATAAATAAAATCTTTAAAAAAATAAAAATAAAAAGAGAGAGAGACACGTGAGGACATAGCAGTGATTTGTTGACATTCATTTGTATTGTTTCTGAAGAGGGGAGCTGCTACAGCATGGTCAAGGGCTGATGGGATGGGAGGGATCCGGCAGAGAGGAGCCACCCTTTTCAGTAGGGGGAGCTTTATCCTTGAGGAGGTGTGAGGGCACGGGCTCCACGGAAAAGTGGAGGTGTTGGCTTCAGATGAGAGAATTGGGCTCAACCACCATGAGGGGAACAAAAGCAGAATTGGTGGGGCGGATGGAATTGGGTTGTCGAAGTGGTGGGAAGAACGAGGCAGCTCTGCGGTTGCTCGCTTCTTCTTGGTGAAGCAGGAAGCTCAGGCCTCAGCAGAGTGAGGAGGGGGATGTGCCAGGTAGGGCCGTGGACTGACAAGGGAATGAGATGGGACCCAAAGAGCACAAAGGATCCCATTTGAAGTGGGTGGTCCTGACTCTCAAAAGAGCAAGTGAGCGTGGCTCAGCATGTTTCCCCAGCCACCTCCAGCTGCCAGGGTGCAGACCCGGAGTGGGTGGAAATCCACGGAACCAGGGGTTTGCCAGGTGAGTTTAATGAAGAGAACGAGATGGGTGCTGATAATGCATGACCATCATGCTAGGCCATACATCCCGGGCTGGTAGGACGAAGAGTGAGGGAAGAAATGATGGGGATGAGGTTGGGGGAAGAAGAGAGGTAGAATCAATCAGTGGGTCTTAGGCTGGGCGTTTAGTTTGGAATAATCATGGAGGTGTGCCAACAGAGGTAGCAGTTGATGGAAGAATGGGAGGCCTGAAAAATGACACCATGGGTACAGATGGCAAGGGGTGTCAGGGAGGGGGAGGGTCACGGGCTGGAGAGTACAAGGAGGGACGAGGTGGACAGTGATGCAAGGGGCATGAGGAAAAATGCCCCCCTGCCTCCACACACACAAGCTGGAGAAAGCTGCTGGGGAGTCAGAGTCCCCACAGGAGAGTAAGAGTTTCACTTACCCAAGAAAGCAGAAGGAGAGTTCAGAGCAGGTTAGGGTCCTGGGGATTTTGCTACTGATGGAGCGTGAATTGGCAAGGGCCCAGTGGAAGGTCTGGGATCACTAACCAGAGCTCAGAGTTCAGATCCTACCTTCTGGGTTAATGGCCACGTAGCTTTTGTCATACTTCTTGACTTCACTGGCCCTGTGAGCAGCCTGTGCCTCATGGTCAGTTTGGGCCTGGGAAAAACTGACTGTACTGGGGACGCCTGGGTGGCTCAGTCGGTTAAGCGACTGCCTTCGGCTCAGGTCATGATCCCCGGGTCCTGGGATCGAGCCCTGCATCGGGCTCCCTGCTCAGTGAGGAGTCTGCTTTTCCCTCTCCCGCTCCCCCTGCTTGTGCGCTCTCTCTCTCAAATAAATAAATAAAATCTTTTAAAAAAATGCAAAGGGAAACTCATTCCAGCCATGGGAGTGACCTCTCTTGTCCCTGTCTTTCACTAACCGACCAAGGACTGCCAGGCATCAGGGAACACCAGTAATGTAAAGAAAAACTAACAAACACAACTTACCCCAAGATTTAAGAGAAAGTTTCATCAGAAGACTACCTTAGTTCAGTATGGAACCTGGACTGGATCACCCAGCGGAAGAACCAAGCGGCACTCGGAGATCTTGGAGGGTCCGAGGTTTATTTAACCCCGGCAGGCTTAGCAGAGAGTGGTCTCCAAAGGTCTGAGCCCCGAGCACAAACAAAGCAGGTAATTTATACACTTCTACTTCTGCATACTTGGCGCTTTTGGCACGTGCGCGAAGCGGGGCAGAGAGAAGAACCCGGAAGAGCCGCGGGACAAGGACTGGGACTCTCTCACTGGCTCGGTCGGCCATCTTAGGACACAGATTTTCACTTATCCAAATGAAGAAAAACTAGTATTGAATTTATTAACATCACAAATGTAGAACTTTGTAAAGCTTAAGTTCGGCTAGTAAATCTCACTATTCTAATGACAAATCTAGCAAAATCCAAGCAATTATTTTAAGGAGGTTTTTATAACCTCATTGAATTCCCTTTAATAAACTTAAAATTGCTGCATTAATGAATGTATCAAACCTGATTTCTTTTATGAATATTTCACGTATTTACCTGACTCAAAAAAACTTCCAAGTACTTAAGTAATTCCTCATTTATCTGATGTTGATAAATCTAACCCATTAAACTTATAAATAACATATTCCTTAAGTTATCTTAAATATTCCAAAATTTAATAAAGTTTCAGTTTAAAATCACAAATCTAAATCAATTCTTCAGTCACAGCTTTTTAAAATGAATCCAAGGTTAATTTGTTAGTAACTTAACATGCTATCTTAAAAATACAAATAACCTCAAAAGATTAGGACCATGGATTTGTTTTACTTCAACATTTATATTTGGTTCTAAATTCAAAATCATCCTAGAGAATGATCATGTCCTTCTAAACAATTTTTGGCCAAGACTGAATACTGAATTAGCCTAAATTTAAGGGGTGCCCAAGGGATGAAAGATTTCAGTGTGGAGCCCCGTGTGAGCAGGTACTCAGGATGCTGCAGGGGACAGGGTGGGCTGTGGCCCTGTCTCAGCCTGGGTCCTGCTTCTCTGAGAGTCCAAGAGTGTTTTGGCTCCTGGCCCTTAGGCCCAGACCCGCCACCAGATCAGGCCTCCCCCTGGACTGCTGGCTGGAGAAACCACGCCTGGATTCACAACCCCACAGCCTTGGAGGGCCCTGGTGCCTCCACCCCCTTCTCTGCTGAGGATCTATCTGCCCGTCTCCGGCTGGGCACTGCCTTAACTGGCCCTGTGAGCAGCCTGTACCTCATGCTCAGTTTGGGCCTAGGAAAAACTGACTGTATCGGGGGCACCTGGGTGGCTCAGTCGGTTAAGCGTCTGCCTTCGGCTCAGGTCATGATCCCAGGGTCGTGGGATCAAGCCCCGCCTCGGGTTCCCTGCTCAGTGAGGAGTCTGCTTCTCCCTCTGCTGCTGTCTCTCTCTCCCTCTCTGTCAAATAAATAAATAAAATCTTTAAAAAAAAAAATTGACTGTATTGTACAAAAGAACAATCCGAGCTAGAGTATGCATATAGCAGAATCAGAAGGCAAGTCCAGGATAGAGGAAGAGAAGAGAAACAATGAAGCCATCAGGGGCAGCCCAGTGGTTCAGGCTGAAACAGAATCCCTGCAGTTGAAGCCTTGGAATCTGTATTTTAAAAGCTCCTTGGGCCATTCTAGTTTTAAGAGTTGTTTAAACTCATGATCCAAATTTGGCACCCAGCTTCCAGGTGGCCGAGGTGTAAAAGGATTCTACGTGATCCATAAAATAGTCGTCACTGTGGAGGAGAGAAAATATACCAAAATTTTAACTGGCGCTTGGCTGTGAAATAAATACTTTGCATACAGCGGACTCTCATAAAAGAGTTGTAAAGAACATACAACCGTTGATTCCCTGAGGTTCTTTCTCCCAGTGGCCTTTGAGGAGAGCCTAGGGTGCCATGGAGCAAGATGTTGGTTCTTCAGGGACCAAGGAACTCTGTGCTAAGCATGCTCTTCCTGTTGGTCTGAATACATTCAAGGAGAGGACACTTTTTAAAACCTTTTGATGGCAGAAACTTAAAAATTTTTTTTTTCATGTAGAACCCCAATATCTAAACCAAATCAAAGTGGAGCGGCTCTGAGCAGCGAAGGAGGGCCCAGAGCCCTGCCTTTTTGTCCGCCCCTGGCCCCTGCAGAGTTCCCTGAAGCCGCCCACCCCCGCCCCCGTTTGAAAGCGAAGGGCTCCACGATACCCTAGCTTGGAGACCGTGCATCCACAGTTGTGACGGCGAACAGGTTTGAGGTCATGTATGAACACAGATGATGGATGGGGGGAGGGCCTGGGGAATACAGAGTTCGGCAGTGTTCCCATCAATTGTTTGCATTAAGGGCCCCTTAACGCACGCCCTTAACTCCATTCAGTACACCCGCTTAGAATGTGACTTTCTGACTCCTCCTCTCAAGAGATGGTATTTCTCCACCCCTTAATTCTGAGTTTGGCCCCAGGTCGTGATACCTGCATAAGGTCCCAAAGCATCTGCAGGTGGCCATTTCCGCTCTAGCCTCTGCACCTACACGGGAGAACATGACCTGCCCGCGCGGCTGGGAGGAGCACAGGAGCAGAGGGAGCGGAGCTGAGTTTCTCCAGGCTGAGCCGCTAGCCGACAGGTTGCGCACCCCCGCCTCTCCGAGGGGGGGCGAGCCAACGCCAGCACCATCCAGCCTGAATCACTGATCTGCACGGGCCCTCGAGCTAAATAGAGGCGGAGGTTAAGCCACTGCATTCTGTGGGGTTTGCTCTCCAGCATGATTGTGTGTTGCTAGTTGTGTCTGGCAGGGCGCAGGAAGGGGCTTCCGTGCATGATCTGCACTCCCACCATCCCTGGTCTTCCCAACCCTCACCCGCCAGGGGGAATACCCTGCGTCAGACATTCAGCCGAGACGCCCTGCCCCGAGGCAGAGCCTGAACGCGAGTCCACTCCTGGCCACACTGTGAGATGCTGGGGAAGTCGGGGGCGCAGCTGAGGCTGGGCTAGGCACCTGCTTCTCAGCAGTCGTTCTGTAGTCCAGAACTGGGGCGGGGAGGAATATGCTCTTGAAAGGCACAACAATTCCCTCCTTCCCTTTAGATCATTCTCTAGTCATTCAGCTGGCTTGCTTTTAGTCATTCACACCTTCAGCTGGATGTGGACCAGGCTCCCCATCTTGAGAGTGGGATCCACGGAGCCAGCTGAGCGGTGGGCCAAGGGGCCAGGAGTCTGGTCTAAATCTTTGCCTGTGAAGCTGTTCAGACTGGGGGCCTTGGTGACAAAGGCCAGCTGGCTGTAGCCTCATTCTCCTGGGCCCAGACAGCGAGCAGTTGGGTGCCCGTAGCACCAGTAAACAGACCTGACTTCAAACAGCTCCTCCCCCCGCGCAGATCCCTCAGTGCATTGCATTCGGCTTGCGCAATGGAACACCCCATGTGCATTTCATTTTTTAGGGCCCACACTGGCAAAAGCTGCTTTTGCAAGATTCCTGGCAGCAGCCTTGGCCTTGAACTTTCAAGGAGGAAGATAAATGGCTTTGAGCTGAAAATATCAACACTGTCATGCAGCTCTCGCTCGTTACTGCTTGGGATGAAGTCTAAGAACTGAGCACGGAGTATGCAGCCTTCAGCGCCCCCCCCCCCCCCCGTCTGCCTCCAGCCTCGTCCCCATGCTGGCTCACACCTTGCTGTGGTGTCACACCCGCCCCCATGGTCCCTGACCCCTGCGCTTCCACTGTCCTGCCTTGGAGGCCTCCCCACCTTCCCTGCCTTATTCCTGCAGCTCCCCTTGGGACCCAAGCCAGCTGTCATCCTTGCAGGGCTCAGTTTGGGGTTTTCTCATCTCGCTCAGGGGTGCAGTTCTGTGTGTCTGCTGCTGTCCCCTCTCAGGGACCTGTTCCTCCTGCTCATTCTCTGTGGGTGTTCCAGCACCTGGCGTGTGCCAGCCTCCCTGCCAAGCAGCTCCTCGATGGCTGGTGCTGGGGCTCCCAAGGCTCCGGAGCTGTGTTACTGTTCCTTTCGTTGCTCGGGGTTCTGGCCTGACCCTGTTCTGGCATCATTTGAATGGTGGCAATCTGACCATCACATGCTCACATCGTGCAGGCTTGGCCTCGAGTCACTCTCAGAGAACATTTCTCCTGGGCAGCTCCAGCCCTGCTCCCCCGGGCCACAGAGCAGGCTTTTCCTACTTCTAGCTCAATGGACAGGCGGTCTTCAGTGGCTCCCAGCTTTATGCAGGAAGTTCAGGTTGAACCCCCCTATCTCACAGGGGTCTGGGGCCCACTCACGTCCTCCTGGGCTCACACCTGATTCAGCCATGGCTGAACTAGACAGTTCTATGTGGACTTAGGTTCATTTTATAGCTAAGTATATAAGCCAGGCCCCGAGAGCCAGTTCGTTCCCTCTCTGGGAGCCTCCCAGACCTGTGATGGGGCAGGGCCCAGGGGCCAGGTCTGGACCACATAGGATGATTTCCTGGGGCTGCTGGTATCAGGCCCCAGGGGCAGTTGGGAGTGGTATCGAGGAGCCCTGGAGGCCAGAATTAGGGTTAGCTCTGAGAATATAATCAAGGGTCTGGACAGAAGGGCAAGTGTGAGACTGAGCAGAGTTGAGGCGAAAAGAAAGGGTAGTCCCAGTGGCTAGGGCTGCAAACCTGGTCACCATCGACACAGATGGGAACAAGGTAAATACTGGCAGTAGGTTTCCTGGGCAGATGGTCACCTTGAAGACCTCAGGCAGAGCTGTACAGACCCTGATTGGCCCAGGAAGTTGGTCACCTCCAGAACAAATAGAACACCTGATGGTAATACTGGTTTGTAGGCCCAGGAAATCCTGAGTCTTCAACAGATGTGGAGCCAAAGTTAAAGGAGGGGTTGGCTCCCTCCTGAGCTCCCCTCCGGGCCAGAACCCAGAGAATTCCTGGCCTCTCCAAGTGACAAAGATCCTCAAAGATCCCTGCAGGATGAGGGCAAGGAGGGTGCAGTAGAGACCCAACCAACCCCGGGGGGTTGGAAAGGAAGGGAAAGAAAAGGAAACGTTGCTCTTGAGGCTGGGCAGCTCGTGAGGAGAGCAGGCACTGGTGAAACCACCCAGATCAGGAACACCCCTCCTCATGGTCTTTGCTGGGATTCCTCTTTGCCTACTTCCAGGCAGGATTTGGGCACCTGTTTTGCTTGAGCCCATTCTCTTTGAGGTCTTCCTGACGTGGGCAGGGATTGGTTCTGGGCGGTGTCGACCACAGTCATTAGCATCTTGCCTATCATGATAGACATATACAAGGACGCGTGGCTTCTGTTTTTTTCAGCTTGTATCTTCCCAGGCACCCTTGCCTGTTGATGGTTAATTTCAGTGTCATAAGCTATTTACTAAAGACCAGCAATAGCCAATTGTTCTCTAGCTCTTACCGTGTTTGAAATACCATTCTAGGCTTTTTTAAAATTTTTATTGTTATGTTAATAACATTAACTTATTTAATTAACATAATTAATAACAATACACTACACCATCAGTTTTTGATGTAGTGTTTCATGATTCATTGTTTGTGCATAACACCCAGTGCTCCACACAGAATGTGCCCTCTTTAATACCCATCACCAGGCTAACCCATCCCCCCACCCCCCTCCCCTCTAGAACCCTGTTTGCTTTTCAGAGTCCATCGTCTCTCATGGTTTGTCTCCCCCTCCGACTTACTCCCCTTCATTCTTTCCCTCCTGCTATCTTCTTCTTCTTTTTTTGTTCCTTAACATATGTTGCATTATTTGTTTCAGAAGTACAGATCTGTGATTCGACAGTCTTGCACAATTCACAGCACCACTCCAGCAACCCTCAGTTTGTTTCCTGAGATTAAGAATTCCTCATATCAGTGAGGTCATATGATACATGTCTTTTTCTGATTGACTTATTTCACTCAATATAACACCCTCCAGTTCCATCCACATCATTGTAAATGGCAAGATCTCATTCCTTTTGATGGCAGCATAATATTCCATTGTGTATATATACCACATCTTCTTTATCCATTCATCTATCGATGGACATCTTTCCACAGTTTGGCTATTGTGGACATTGCTGCTATAAACATTGGGGTGCACGTACCCCTTTGGATCCCTACATTTGTATCTTTGTGGTAAATACCCAGTAGTGCAATTGCTGGATCATATGGTAGCTCTATTTTCAACTGTTTGAGGAACCTCCATGCTGTTTTCCAGAGGGGCTGCACCAGCTTGCATTCCCAAAAACAGTGTAGGAGGGTTCCCCTTTCTCCGCATCCCCGCCAACATCTGTTGTTTCCTGACTTGTTAATTTTAGCCATTCTGACTGGTGTGACGTGGTATCTCATTGAGGTTTTGATTTGGATTTCCCTGATGCCGAGCGATGTGGAGCACTTTTTCATCTGTCTGTTGGCCATTTGGATGTCTTCTTTGGAAAAATGTCTGTTCATGTCTTCTGCCCATTTCTTGATTGGATTATTTGTTCTTTGGGTGTTGAGTTTGATAAGTTCTTTATAGGTTTTGGATACTAGCCCTTTATCTGATATGTCATTTGCAAATATCTTCTCCCATTCTGTCGGTTGTCTTTTGGTTTTGTGGACTGTTTCTTTTGCTGTGCAAAAGCTTTTTATCTTGATGAAATCCCAATAGTTCATTTTTGCCCTGGCTTCCCGTGCCTTTGGCAATGTTTCTAGGAAGAAGTTGCTGTGGCTGAGGTCGAAGAGGTTGCTACCTGTGTTCTCCTTTAGGATTTTGATGGACTCCTGTCTCACGTTTAGGTCTTTCAACCATTTGGAGTCTATTTTTGTGTGTGGTGTAAGGAAATGGTCCAGATTCATTCTTCTGCATGTGGCTGTCCAATTTTCCCAACACCATTTGTTGAAGAGACTGTCTTTTTGCCATTGGACATTCTTTCCTGCTTTGTCAAAGATGAGTTGACCATAGAGTTGAGGGTCCATTTCTGGGCTCTCGATTCTGTTCCATTGATCTATGTGTCTGTTTTTGTGCCAGTACCATACTGTCTTGATGATGACAGCTTTGTAATAGAGCTGGAAGTCCAGAATTGTGATGCGGCCAGCTTTGCTTTTCTTTTTCAAGATTCCTCTGGCTATTCGGGGTCTCTTCTGGTTCCATACAAATTTTAGGATTATTTGTTCCATTTCTTTGAAAAAAGTGGTTGGTATTTTGATGGGGATTGCATTGAATGTGTAGATTGCTCTAGGTAGCATTGACATCTTCACAATGTTTGTTCTTCCAATCCATGAGCATGGAACATTTTTCCATTTCTTTGTGTCTTCTTCAATTTCTTTCATGAGTATTTTATAGTTTTCTGAGTACAGATCCTTTGCCTCTTTGGTTAAATTTATTCCTAGGTATCTTATGGTTTTGGGTGCAATTGTAAATGGGATCGACTCCTTGATTTGTCTCTCTTCTGTCTTGTTGTTGGTGTATAGGAATGCCACTGATTTCTGTGCATTGATTTTATATCCTGGTACTTTACTGAATTCCTGTATGAGTTCTAGCAGTTTTGGGGTGGAGTCTTTTGGGTTTTCCACACAAAGGATCATATCATCTGCAAAGAGTGAGAGTTTGACTTCATCCTTGCTGATTTGGATGCCTTTGATTTCTTTTTGTTGTCTGATTGCTGTGGCTAGGACTTCTACTACTATGATGAATAGCAGTGGTGATAGTGGACATCCCTGCCGTGTTCCTGACCTTAGGGGGAAAGCGCTCAGCTTTTCCCCATTGAGAATGATATTCGCTGTAGGTTTTTCATAGATAGCTTTTATGATATTGAGGTATGTACCCTCTATCCCTATACTCTGAAGAGTTTTGATCAAGAAAGGATGCTGTACTTTGTCAAATGCTTTTTCCGCATCTATTGAGAGGATCATATTGTTCTTGTTCTTTCTTTTGTTAATGTATTGTATCACGTTGATTGATTTGGGGATGTTGAACCAGCCTTGCAGCCCAGGGATAAATCCCACTTGGTCATGGTGAATAATCCTTTTAATGTACTGTTGGATCCTACTGGCTAGTATTTTGGTGAGAATTTTTGCATCCATGTTCATCAAGGATATTGGTCTGTAATTCTCCTTTTTGATGGGGTCTTTGTCTGGTTTGGGGATCAAGGTAATGCTGGCCTCATAAAATGAGTTTGGAAGTTTTCCTTCCATTTCTATTTTTTGGAACAGTTTCAGAAGAATAGGTATTAATTCTTCTTTAAATGTTTGGTAGAATTCCCCTGGGAAGCCATCTGGCCCTGGGCTTTTGTTTCTTGGGAGATTTTTGATGACTGCTTCAATTTCCTTAGTGATTATAGGTCTGTTCAGGTTTTCTATTTCTTCCTGGTTCAATTTTGGTAGTTGATACATCTCTAGGAATGCACCCATTTCTTCCAGGTTATCTAATTTGCTGGCATAGAGTTGCTCATAATATGTTCTTATCATTGTTTGTATGTCTTTGATGTTGGTTGTGATCTCTCCTCTTTCATTCATGATTTTGTTGATTTGGGTCATTTCTCTTTTCTTTTGGATAAGTCTGGCCAGGAGTTTATCAATCTTGTGAATTCTTTCAAAGAACCAGCTCCTAGTTTCGTTGATCTGTTCTACTGTTCTTTTAGTTTCTGTTTCATTAATTTCTGCTCTGATCTTTATTATTTCTCTTCTCCTCCTGGGTTTAGGCTTTATTTGCTGTTTTTTCTCTAGCTCCTTTAGGTGTAGGGTTAGGTTGTGTATTTGAGACCTTTCTTGTTTCTTGAGAAAGGCTTGTATTGCATATATACGTTCCTCTTAGGACTGCCTTTGCTGTATCCCAAAGATTTTGAACAGTTGTGTTTTCATTTTCATTGGTTTCCATGAATTTTTTTAATTCTTCTTTAATTTCCTGGTTGACCCATTCATTCTTTAGTAGGATGCTCTTTAGCCTCCATATATTTGAGTTCTTTCCGACTTTCCTCTTGTGACTGAGTTCTAGTTTCAAAGCATTGTGGTCTGAATATGCAGGGAATAATACCAATCTTTTGGTAATGGTTGAGACCTGATTTGTGACCTAGGATGTGATCAGTTCTGGAGAATGTTCCATGGGCACTAGAGAAGAATGTGTATTCTGTTGCTTTGGGATGGAATGTTCTGAATATGTCTGTCAAGTCCATTTGCTCCAGTGTTTCATTTAAAGTCTTTATTTCCTTGTTGATCTTTTGCTTAGATGATCTGTCCATTTCAGTGAGGGGGATGTTAAAGTCCCCCACTATTATTGTATAGTTGTCAATGTGTTTCTTTGCTTTTGTTATTAATTGCCTTATATAATTGGCTGCTCCCATGTTAGGGGCATAGATATTTACAATTGTTAGATCTTCTTGTTGAATAGACCCTTTAAGTAGGATATGGTGTCCTTCCTCATCTCTTATTATAGTCCTTGTTTTAAAATCTAATTTGTCTGATATAAGAATTGCCATCCCAGCTTTCTTTTGGTGTCCATTAGCATGGTAAATGGTTTTCCACCCCCTCACTTTCAATCTGGGGGTGTCTTTGGGTCTAAAATGAGTCTCTTGCAGACAGCACATTGTTTTTTAATCCAATCTGATAGCCTGTGTCTTTTGATTGGGGCATTTAGCCCATTTACATTCAGGGGAACTATTGAAAGATATGAATTTAGTGCCATTGTATTGCCTGTAAGGTGACTGTGACTGTATATTGTCTGTGTTCCTTTCTGATCTATGCTGCTTTTAGGCTCTCTCTTTGCTTAGAGGACCCCTTTCAATATTTCTTGTAGGGCTGGTTTCGTGTTTGCAAATTCCTTTAGCTTTTGTTTGTCCTGGAAGATTTTTATCTCTCCTTCTATTTTCAATGACAACCTAGCTGGATATAGTATTCTTGGCTGCATATTTTTCTTGTTTAGTGCTCTGAAGATATCATGCCAGTCCTTTCTGGCCTGCCAGGTCTCTGTGGATAGGTCTGTTGCCAATCTAATGTTTCTACCATTGTAGGTTACATATCTCTTCTCCTGAGCTGCTTTCAGGATTTTCTCTTTGTCTCAGAGACTCGTAAGTTTTACTCTTAGATGTCGGGGTGTTGACCTATTTTTATTGATTTTGAGAGGGGTTCTCTGTGCCTCCTGGATTTTGCTGCCTGTTTCCTTCCCATTAGGGAAGTTCTCTGCTATAATTTGCTTCAATATACCTTTTGCCCCTCTCTCTCTTCTTCTTCTGGGATCCCAATTATTCTAATGTTGTTTCGTCTTATCTTTTCGCTTATCTCTCCAATTCTGCCCTCGTGATCCTGTAGTTGTTTCTCTCTCTTTTTCTCAGCCTTTTTATTTTCCATCATTTGGTCTTCTATATCACTGATTCTCTCTTCTGCCTCATTTATCCTAGAAGTTAGTGCCCCCATTTTTTATTGCACCTCATTAATAGCCTTTTTGATTTCGACTTGGTTAGATTTTAGTTCTTTTATTTCTCCAGAAAGGGTTTCTCTAATAACTTCCACGCTTTTTTCATGCCCAGCTAGTATCTTTAAAGTCATGATTCTGAACTCTAGGTCCAACATCGTACTAATGTCCGTACTGAGTAGGTCCCTGGCAGACGGTACTACTTCTTGTTCTTTTTGCTGAGGTGATTTTTTTCATCTTGTCATTTTGTCCAGAGGAGAGTAGATGAATGAGAGAACAAAATGCTAACAGGTTTACAACGTCCCCAGCAAATATACTCTACACAAATCAGAAAAGACCTGAAACCAGGGGAAAAGAAAGGGAAGAAAGAAAAAAGAAAGAGGAAAAAAAAAAAGAAAAGAAAGAAAAAGAAAAAAAAAACAAACAAAAACAGAATAAAAAAAACAGAATATGATCAAATATGATCAGGTTAGTGCATAGATCAGTGCCACACACACTAGAGTTTGGGCGTATTTTGGTCTGTTAGAAGAACGTGCCTCCTCAAATTTTAAAGGAAGAAAGACATATATGTACAAAATAAGGGTTGATACAATGAAGGGATGGAATATGACTGTAAAGATGAAAATTATAAAAGATTTTATAAAAGGAATTGATAAGATAAGAAGTTGTTTGAAAAAAGAAAGAAGATTTAAAAAAAAGAAAAGAAAAAAAAAGGGAGAGACTGTGATCAGGCAGGAGACTAGAACAAAGCCATACACTAGTGATTTATGGTATATTTTGATCTGTTAGAAGAAATTGTATCTCAAAATTTTAAAGAGAGAACAACTTATATATATATGCCAAAAATAAGGGTAACTACTATGAAGGGATAAAATATGACTCTAAAAATGAAAAATAAAAAATGTTTTTTTAAAAAAGGGATTGATAAGATGTTGGTTGAAAAGGGGAAAAGAAAAATTCAAAAAAAAACAAAACAAAACAGTTAAAAAATTAACTTTGAAAAACTAATGAATCATGGTAAAAAAAGCCATGAATTCTATGTGCAATATTCCCCTAGCGCTGGAGTTCTCCCGTTCTCCTTGATTGGTAAACTTGGTCTTGGCTTGCGGGCTGTTGGTGCTGATCTTCTGGGGGAGGGGCCTGTTGCCTTGGTTCCCAAATGTCTTTGCCGGAGGCGGAATTGCCCCGCCCTTGTAGGTCCGGGCTAAGCAAGCTGCTGGGGTTTGCTCTCGGGAGCTTTTGTTCCCTGCAAGCTCTCAGTGCAGCTTTGGAGGACCAGAGTGAAAATGGTGGACTCCCAATCTCTGCCCCGGAGGAGCCGAGAACTTGGGTCCCCGCTCCTCAGTGCGCCCCCAGAGAAAAGCAGTCAGGCACTCCCGTGTCCCCAGTCTCCGGCCGCACTCCGTGCTCACCTGGCCTGTGACCGAGCATTTCTATCTCTGGCACCTGATCCGGTGTGGAGTCTCCAAACCCAGCAGATCCCTGCGGTGCGCTCCCGCGCCGCTCCTCCCGGGGGAGGAAGGGGAGTCTCCCCAGCTCTGCCGCTTGTCGGGTCCCTGATGGAGGAGCAGTGGCCCGACTGGGCCGCGGATCACAGTTTATGGCAACCCCGAGCTGAGAGCCCGCGCCTCGGCTCCGTCTCTGCAGCCGGTTTCCCCGCTCCGATACCTGGGAGCTCTGCCACACTCAGGCACCCCTGGTCTTTCTGTGACCCCGAGGGTCCTGAGACCACACTGTCCCGCGAGGGTTCCACCCCCCGCTTAGCCACTGGAGCGACGTCCCTCAGTGGAGCCGACTTCTAAAAGTTCCGATTTTGTGCTCTGTGGCTCTATCACTTGCCAGAAGCAGCCAATGGAGGCCCCCCTCCCCCACCGTCTATCCTCCCGAATATCGCCTTGGATTCACTTCTCCGCACGTCCTACCTTCCAGTAAGTGGTCGCTTCTCTGTTCAGAGAGTTGTTGCTACTCTCTTCTTTGATCTGTTGCGTTCGTAGGTGTTCAGAATGGTTTGATCCCTATCCAGCTGAATTCCTGAGACCAGACAAAATCCAGGTCTCCTACTCCTCCGCCATCTTGCTCCGCCCCCCCATTCTAGGCATTTTATAAGTATTAATTCAATTTGAGACATAGATGCTATCATTATTATTATTATGCCCATTTTACAGATGAAGAAACTGAGGTCTACAGGTTAGGTCCCTTGCGTAGTGAGTGAATGGCCAAGCCAGGCCTGGAACCCTGGTCGTCTGGTCCCAGAGTCTGCACTCCTAGCCATCATGCAATGTTTCCTCCCCCAGAGATGAGGAAAAATTAATCTGTTTGGACAGATTCTTACCCTGGGCCTAACCTAATCTTCGAATCCTACATGGCTCAGTCTTGAAAGAAAAACATCTAGGAAATTAGGAATGAAAACACCAGGGAGGGGATTCTTTCCAGCAGTCTTCATTTCCACTGATAGGTCCTCAGGTGTTACCAGGATTTGGTTCCTTAAAATATCAGTCTTTGTAACTAACTGACTTGCAAAACAAGTGAAGGCAAAGTCCAGGTTCGGCCACGATTGTGACCCTCTTGCTCCCCGGCATTCCCATGTGCCTTCTCAGTGCGCAGAAAAAGAGGTCTTTAAAGAATGTTCCAGTCTTTTTCAAAAATTGTTTTTAATCTCAGATAAAGTGCTGGTACATTTTATCCTTTCTTAATTTACTTGTTCGTTCATTCATTCATTCATTCATTCATGCTTATTGAGTATTTACTACATATTCTAGATCCTAACAATACAACAGTGAAAAAGATAATGCAACTGCCCCCTTAGAGCTTTTATTCTAGTACAAGGAAAAGGACCATGTTTACTGAGGGCAGGCAATGCTAAATGCCAATGAAGAAAGCTAAAGAAGGCGAGAAATAGAGACAGGGTAGGAAGTGATCAGGGAAGACTAGTTTTAGCCACTATTGTGAATGAACTGTATGCCCCTCTCATTTATATATTTTATATAAATATAAATATATTATATATCATATATTTATTAAAAGTATGTGCATCTGTAAAAATACATAGAATTCTTTAAATTGAATAAATAATACATAATAGATACCTGCATAAAATCACATTGTGTAGGAGACTTTCACTTCTAGGAGCATGGATAGATGCACTCCTCCCTGTTCCTCCCACTAAGTACAACTAAAAACCCTGAACATTACATAGAAGACAAACTTGAGAAGACCCTGAAGGTGGGGGGAAGATGGCAGACTGGCTGGGGGCCTTGGGGGCCTGAGGAATGGCATGCTGTGAGTTCCTGAGGGTTTCTCAGCCTCATGCACATAGGCGGACCTGGGGCTGAAGGAGCTGGCTGCCTGGAAATGCTCAATGCTCTCTCTGGCTGGAGGATTGGGAAAGGAGCAGCCTGGCAAGACAGCTTTTAGACAACTGCCACTGTATTCTACCCAAACACCGCAGAAAACACCATGGCCCTACCCTCACCCCTGCCAGCAAAGGCCCAGTGGGGAGCCTAGACCTCTAACATTGCCACGCTGTAAGGAGGCACCCCAAACTCATGCCAGGGTGCTGTTGGAGAAGATTGAACAGGTAGCAAGGACTTTCATCCCTGGTGGATAGCAATGGGCCTTCCCCATCCCACCTCATCCCCACATCAGTGGAGAAGCCTGGACTTCCACCCCTGCCAGCAGCAAAAGTCCCCTCCCTCTCCCTGCTGGGGTGGGGGTGGGGGGTGGTAAGAGGAGACCTAGTGGAGAGTCAAGGACTTTCACTACTACCCAAAGGTAAAGAGGTCACTCTTCCCATTGCTCCTCCTGGGGGTCAGTGGGGGCTACATGGGGAAGAGTAAAGAGGCACTCATACCCTTCCTAGCCCAGGTGGTATCCAGTTGGGATCTGTAATTCTACACCCCTCCCCACCTTGGGTGTCAGTGAAGGCCAAGTAAGAGAATCTGGACTTCTATCCCCACCTGGCACTGCCCCAGCCCTTCCCCTGCCAGAGCAGTCTCAGAGGAGACCAGCTAAACAGGTTTAAATGTTTGAGTCTCGTAACATAATATCCTAAACGTCCAGGCTTCCATTGAAAGTCACTAGACATACCAAGAATCAGGAAAATCTCAAATTGAGTAAAAAAAGATAATAAATGTTAGCATCACAATCACAGCAATGTTAGAATTATCTGATAAAGATTTGAAAGCGCCTGTCATACATACATTGCTTCAATGAGCGATTACAAACATGCTTGAAACAAACAAGAAAACAAAATTTCAGCAAGGAAACAGAAAATCTCAGGAAAGAAATTGAAGAAATAAAGACCCAAGTGGGAATTTTAGTACTGAAAAATACAATGGCTGAAATTAAAAACTCAATGGATGGGTTCAACAGCAGAATGGAGGGGACAGTGGGAAGAGTCAATGAACTTGAGATAGAACAACAGAAATTAGTCTGAGTAAGAGAGAGAAAACAGGCTGAAAAAAGAAATGAACAGAGCCTCAGGGACTTATGGGACTATAAAAAAAGATCTAACATTGTGACACTGGAGTCCTGGACAGAGAGGAGGAAGTGGAGAAAGAGGGTATGGCTGAAAAGATACTCAAAGAAATAATGGCTGAAAACTTCCCAAATTTGGCAAAAGACAAACCTGTAGATTCAAGAAACTGGGAAAACCCCAAATAGGATAAACTGAAGAAATCTACACCAAGAAATAGAGTCAAACCTCTAAAAACCGAGCACACTATCCTGCAACTTGCTTTGCTTTTTTTCCTCCTTCACAATATACTAGTCAGCTTTCGCTAGGTTATGCTACAATAACCAGTGATCCCCAAATCTCAGTGACTTATAACAATAAATGTTTGTTTCTCACTCATGTTACAAGTCTAGTTGATGTGTCTTCACTATCCCAGGGCCCACGTTGAAGGAGCAACCACATCTCAAACTCATGGCAGAGGTCAAGAGCAATGGCTGACCTACGTGAGAGCTCTTAAAACCGCTGCTCAGATGTGGCATATATCATGTCCACTCAAAACCCACGGACAAGTCACGCAGCCACACTCAGTGTTGGTGGAGAAATGCACTGCGCCCACTCTGCTAGAAGGTACTATAAAGTCAGATGACAAAGTGTGTGAAGACTTGGAAACAGTCATCCAATCTGCTTACTGGATCATAAATATTCATTTCCTTCCTGGCTGCCCATAACATACACTCAGCCTTCTCCCAAAGGCATCCCAAAAGTCTCATCCAATCATTGCATCAGACATTATGGCCAGGCTCTCAGGATCCACACCAGACCTTGTGTCAACAGCTCCTGGAAACTGTGAATGAAAAGACAAATCATCTGTCTACCCACTCTCAACAGATAGCAGTGAAAGAGCAAGAGGGACATGGAAACACAAAATAGTCCCCGTTTAAAAGGGGAAGGCAGCCTAATCCGGGTGTGGGGTAACCAAGAGGCAGTCTTCCTGAAGCGGGGGGATGAGCAATTGGGGAAGTGTAAGAGATGTACCCATAGCTGCGTTTTAGGCTGATTTAGGGGAAAATATTTAAATTTTAAAGTGGCTGTACTGTTTACTGTGTCATTGAGGAAATTGTTTATATATGTTTGGTGTTTGAACACTTCTGAAGAACATAACAACAAAACCTAACTAAAGAGGACCCCAAATTGAGGCCCGAGAAATTGTTACTACTATAGAAACAGAGGGCTCGAGGACGGAAGGAAAGCCACCCGCTGCCATTTCATCTTTGATATTTCAAATCTGGGTGAAGCTCAGTTTTGAAATGTACTATTCTAAGAGTGTACAGACTCAGAATGTTCCCCCGTGCGTCACATTGTCGGAATGTTAGGGGAAGCGATGCCAGACAAATGGGGCATACAGTAATGTAAAATGTGTCCACTTGTTTGGAAACCAAAGGCTGTTGAGAGAAAGACAGGTTGGTCCTGGATTGTTTCTTTCAAGTGTGCTTACAATATGGACAGGAAGATCACCTTGGAGGTACTAAATGAAAGTGACTAATTACAAATAACCCAAATGTTCAACAGGAGAAAAAGGGATTAAACAATGATGTATCCACTGGGTAAAATAAGGAGCAACTGGAAATAGTTTCAAAGAAATTTTAATGGCCCCAAATGTAAATAGACATATAAATGTAGGTTACACACACACACACACACACACACACACACACACACACACACACACGGCCTGTTCTTCCATACATCCATTCACACATTAGAAAAATATTCATTTCCTTTGATTAAAGGCACCAAAAAATAAATAAATAAATAAAAATAAAGGTACCAAAGTAGTAATGGTGATGTTTCCTTTCAAGACTTTATTTATTCACGTGAGAGAGAGAGAGCGCGCGCGAACATGAGGGACAGCAGCAGGGGCAGAGGGAGAAGCAGGCTTCCCGCTGAGCAGGGAGCCCGATGCGGGGCTCGATCCCAGGGACCCCGGGATCATGACCTGAGCCAAAGGCAGACGCTTAACCGACTGAGCCCCCCAGGCGCCCCATGGTGGTGTTTTCTTGGTGGGGGATTCTGGAAGATTATTTTCTTCTTCAAATGTACTCTCCAAATTGTCTACAATGAACCTAAATTTTTTCCAGAATCAGACAGAAAATAAAATGAAAAGGTCTTTCCTGTTTAAAGGAACTTCAGTCCCAACACATTATTTTGTCCTTCAGCCTCGGACCCCTGCTTGCTGTGGAGGGCCAGGAAGCTACAAGGAAGCCATCCCTATCTTCTGGGGCCTGCAGCAAGAGAAAGGCATGAGCACCCTTCTAGCATCTGTGCCCTCCTTACTCCACGGGCAGTTTTTGCGGCCAGTGAATTTTTGCAAGAAGAAAACACACATCAGAAGATCATGAATGATGTTCTAGTCCTTTAATTTAGAAATGCCCAAGTCAAAAATGTTCAAGTTGCTATAGATTGAATGTTTGTGTCCCCCCAAAACTCATGGGAAAACCTATCCCCCAAGGCGATGGTATGAGGAGGTGGGGCCTCTGGGAGGTGATCAGATTGATCAGATCATCAAGGTGGAGCCCTCATGAATGGGATAAATGCCCTCATAAAAGAGGCCAGAGAAAAAAAGCTCCTGCTTTCCTACCACATGAGGTCAGAGCAAAAAGGCATCTATGAACTAGGAACCGGGCCCTCACCAGACACCAGATCTGCCGGTGCCATGATCTTGGATTTCTCAGACTATGGACCTGTGAGAAATAAATGTTCCATGTTTACAAGCCACCTGGTTTGTGGTATTTTTGTTATAGCAGCATAAACAGACAAAGACACAAGTCAACAAAAAGGTAGTTGTCTACCAAAAGTCGCATGCAGCTGACCTGAACAAAGTGACTATAAAATTAATTCCTGTAGCTACAAGTGAAATTTTTACCAAAAACTTGCTAATGTAACATCTTACTAGCATCTAACACCTGCAAAGTGAAATGCTGGTTTCTTGGCAGTAAATTTATCCCATCAACCTTTGTGTGCACTGCAGTCATGATGTCTTAGAGAACGCCTTGGGTTCGGAGCCCTAGCGTCTGCAATTCAAGTGCTGTGATCACAGCTCTCTCTGTGGCAAAGTACGCAGTGGTCTGTATTCTATGATGTAAGCATGTCCTGTAATATTTTTTGGAAAAACTCTTGTCATTTCCCAGGCATCGATCAGGGACAGTTATAGGGGGCTCTTCAAGAAAAGGTCCCAGGTGGGTCTGAGACCCTGACACTGAGTCCACCGTAAGACTTGATCCTTCTTGCTGAAGCAAGTCATTGAGAAAATGTCACCATCATTCTTTTTTTTTTAATTTTTTTATTGTTATGTTAATCACCATATATTACATCATTAGTTTTTGGTGCAGTGTTCCATGATTCATTGTTTGTTCATAACACCCAGTGCTCCATGCAGAACGTGCCCTCCTCAATACCCATCACCAGGATAACCCATCCCCCTCCCCCCTCCCCTCTAGAACCCTCAGTTTGTTTTTCAGAGTCCATCATCTCTCATGGTTCGTCTCCCCCTCTGTCACCATCATTCTTAATCAAGGCGAACTGAATTTGCTGTACTTTTTTCTGAAAGAGAGGCTGTAAGCCTGCACTGAGGAAAAAGAAGCAACCCCTGATGTTAACTGATTAGCACCCTTCCCCCAACTCGATGTTTAAGATCCAGCTTATTCACTTTCTCAGGGGCTGGCAAACCACAGCCTGTGAGCCAAATCCAGCCTGCCACCTGCTTTTATAAATGAAGTTTTATTGGAACATAGCTATGATCATTAATTTATGTATTACCTATGATCGTATTTGTACTCCAGTGACAGGGGTGAGGGGGTAGATTGTAGCCGAGACTGTATGGCCTGTAAAGCAGATAATATTTACTATCTGACCCTGACCCTTTCTAGAAAAAGTGTGCTGACCCCCGACACACTTTTTGATATGCTTGTCTCTGTAAGTAGTGAGTAGGAAGTTGTATATAAATTTTACTAGGAGTCCACAATTTCTACCTCAGGAAAAGATATATTAAAAAGTAAGAAGTTGGGGCGCTTGGGTGGCTCAGTCAGTTAAGCATCTGCCTTCAGTTCAGGTCGTGATTCTGGTGTCCTGCGATGGAGTCCCACATCGGGCTCCCTGCTCAATGGGGAGCCTGCTTCTCCCACCTCCTCTGCCTGCCTGTCTACTTGTGATCTCTCTCTGTGTCAAATAAATAAATAAAATCTTAAAAAAAAAAAAAGTAAGAGATGGTCATGTCTGTTGTCAGAAACCCTTCGGTGGCACAAAATTTTGCCCCCTAAGTGAATCCTAATTTTAAAAAAGGGGGGGTGGTAAGAAGACCCTCTTCCCTTGCTGAAACAGTAGTCCTCAAAGGAATCAGCTGTGGGTTATATAGGAAGACCCACTGGTCATTATCCCTCTGAGCTCCCCATTCTTGATCACACTATAGGATACACCAGCAATGCGAAGGTCCACACTGTCTGGATAATCGAGATGCCACCTTGAGGCAGAGGTTAGGCAATACCTACATACTGAATACTGTATTTGCTAGAATATAAAGGGTATGTGAAGCCCTCTTGAACAGTTCCCATCTCTTGCTGTCCAAGAGATGCTCTCTCTCATTAAGTTTAAAAAGAATCAAAGTATGGTCTACTCCAGAGAGAGGAGGCATCCCCAAGTTGGCAGACTCCTAAAACACACATCATGAAGTATTTTTTGTTTCCATACTTCTTCTAACTTGGTCATGCTAATTTTGAACATAAAAGATCTTCCCAAATGGTTAGCATTTAGCTATCTTGACAAACAGTTCCTCAAAATATTCACCCAGATAGAACATCATTTCTTAACTATATTGAAATAAGATTTCAACATAGTAAAAAAGCACAATAAGCAAATTTTATATAGTAAATAAACTTTATTTATCTGTTCTTCCAAGATGACATTGCCAACAGTCACAGATCTGCATACAATACAGTATGCATACAATACAATATTGATTATTTACAATTTACAGTAGTATTTTTTCCTCTGAAAAATATAAGTACAAAAGCTAAGTAAACAATGAGGTACTGCTGTTTGGATTTATCATATGTATAGCTTAAAGAACTAGTCTTTAGCAAATTTTCAACAAATCAATCTGGATAAAATACTCAATTTAAATGCTCTAATTTATCAGAAAAAATCTACTAAGTTTCACCTCAAAATGTATTGCACAAGTCTTTAAAAGAAATCACCCTAAAAATAAATAGGAAAGGCAAGCAGTTCTTCAAAAAGAGGGACAAAAAGAATGGAAGAAAGGAACATTAAATGAGCCCGTAAGTCAGGTTGAGTTATTCAAAATATCTTTTAAAACAACATAAAACTCCTCCCAACAAAAAAGAAAAAAACTATCACCATTTCTCCACTGATATAATCGATCTGAAAGGCAGTCTGCAATATATCTGCGGGCCAATGTCAGGTTTCTCTTGGTCTTTGGCTCCATATCGGGCCCTGAATAACAGCTTGCTTCTCAAAGAGGCAAACACAGACAGGGCTCCATGCCTGCCCAACACCACCACCCCGTTTCTTCAAGACGACGATCGGAGCCATGACTGGAAAAGAAGAAGGGAAAAGGGATAAAGAAAAAAAATTTTAAGCCAACTTTTTGGGAGATTTGTTTTTTCAAGTTAAAATAAAATTATATTCTATGGTCTAGGGATTAAAGTAGAAATATTCTCTAAATATTAAATCCTAAAAAAAATCTTCTAAAAATTCTTGGAATGATCTGACCTATAGATCCTACAGGTCAGCGATCCTGAAAGACAGGACGTTTCAGTGACATCTGGAACTGCCACCTTTCACATGTCCTGAATGCTACTGATCATAGCTGGAGAAGCCAGGAGTACGTGTGCTGACTTGGCAGAACCTCACAAGGATGCAGTTATTCAGATTTAAAGGGGACAGAGAGTTCTTCCCTTTTCTCTAATGTGTTGATTTTTCTACATATTGCAATTCTCCTAGGATGATACGCATGGCAGCAAAGGACAAACAGCATTTTGGTGTAAAAAAGCTATGCCTCATTGGAAATTAACAAACTCAATTTTAAAAACCCTAAAATGCTAAGAGAAATGACGCTAATGATTCCTAATAAGGCTTCTCTGATTAAAATGCTAAAAGCCAGTAGCTAGATTAAGTTAAAATGCCACAAAAATAAATTACCAAATAAAATTAATAGAGATAAACTTTTTATACATATTTAGTGGAAAGAGAAAGTTTTAAAGTCTTCACAATTTGTAAGTGAAAAATATAATCCACTGATACTCATGATGTATTCCCAATAGTGTATTATTTATAAAACTTGCTCAACAATCAGGTTGGTCCTAGAAACCTAGAGAAGATGAGAAAAAGATCTTCTGTCATATTTAAATTCCTATGTCAGTTATTATTTTGAAGCCTTAGCTTATACTGTTGTGGGAAAAGAAATTCACATATGATTTAATAATGCTGCTCAATGTCAATGTCATGAAAAACCAAAAAAAAAAAAAAAAGGCTGGGAGAACTTTTCTAGTGTAAAAGAAACTAGAAAAACATGACAATGACATGTGATGTGCAATCTCTGAGTGGATCCTGGAATTTAAAAAATTATGAAAGACATTATTTGAAAAATGGAAAAATGTGAATATTTACAATATACTAGGTAACAGTATGTTAATATTAAATTTCCTGAGAGTGATAATTGTATTGTTGAGTTTGTAGGAAAATGCCCTTGTTCTTAAAGATATTTTCTAAAGTATTTATTTTGCAAGTTTGTAAGTAAGTGTCAAATGCTTGTAAGCGCAAGTGTTTGCAAGCAATGGTCAAGTGTTAGGGAGGGGAAGATATATATGGAGAAAGAGCAAGAGTAAGACAGCAAGTGAGAAAATTCTGCAAAAGGTTAAGAATTGGTGAATATCGGTGAAGGGTATATAGGTGTTCACTGCACTATTTTTACAAATCTTATGTTTGAAATTTTTCAAAATAAAAGCTGAAAAGACAATCAATCGATAAAATGCTACATAGTACACACTTCCAGTGATAAATGATAGTATTTAAATGATACAAAGACAAGCATAATGGAGTATTTATAATACCATGAACAAAGGAAAATGTTAAGGGATTTACAAGACTAAAGATAGTTCTAGATAATCACTAAGGGAGGTTAACTGATGTACACTAAAATCAAAGTGAGACTCAAATGTAGGCATAAATGATTTTTAAAGCTAAAAGATTAAAAAAGAAAAGCTATACATTTGGCATTTTAAACCTTGATACCATTAGCTGAATACTAGCGGAATTAAGAATCACAGAGAATCTTTATCTTAATTCGATTAAGCTCTATTAATTGCAATCTAGCTTATTTGTCATTTGTAAAAATTGCAGCGAAGTCAGAGGTAAAGATGTACCGTAAATGTTAGGTGGTGCCAAGTCAAGCCACTAGCATGACTAATACACAGAGCTGATGGCGGGGTGTTTAAATGGTGAGGACAGTTAACTGTGTCCAAACAGTTTAGATGCCTTCACTTCCTAATATAACTACAAACAGCTGCATTCAGTCGAAGCAGGCTGCCTTAGGGTCTCCTCGGGATAGATGTTATACCGTATGCGCCCAGGAACTAATAAAATTACATTTGTTTTAAAATCAACTTTACTAGTTTTCATTATTTCAGATGGGCCCTGATAAGTGGGCCTTACAATATTTTAAATTCTGGTTTCGTGAAATATATCGTTTCACCTCTACCTAGAAAATGATTTTTCACTTCTAACAATCTTTATTAATTGCCAAGACTAATCTTGGGAAATAAAAACTAAAAAGATGATAAAATACATAAATTTTTTTGAATTAATAAAATTTTAAAGAGCAATTTTTTAACTTTCAATTATTATTTAAAGAAGCAAAATTTCCTAAGATTATGTAACTCTTACTGGTGGTGGTGATTATTAATCTATATATTATTAATCTATAAAACAGAATTAACAGAAAATACCTATATTAACCCACAGCATAATCATATATTCATTAAACAAAAGAGCAAAAGAATTCCAGCGAAATGGTTAGTATCATGCAATACATTTGATTTTTGCACAAAAGACACAAGACATTATTCTTCACTCACCACATGCTAACTAAGCACAGACTGATGGTTTACTCAGAAGATACCACTGCGAGGTGAAGTATACTACAAGCCAGGAAGAAAAAAAGCTTATTGGGTTAGTTTTAAGACTTAATATAACACAGAGATCATATGTGTATATGAATTTCAAAGGATTAAACAGAATGTACTTAACATTTTCTCAAATCTCCCCAAATCAAGGGAGCATAGGCAAAGTATAAGGAGTCTGTAACACCTCCCTCCCATTCTAAGTATAGTATTATGTAGCTTTCATTTGCAACTTTAAAAATTTGAACAACATAATTAAAGATACTTCACACTTTAAGTAAATATTTATACAGAAGATTAACTGGGTATGATTATTTGCTTTATAAAAAGATTTCTTTCATAGTTCCATTAAAGTACACATTAAACTTTGATTTATATAATCTCAATTTACCATCAAAAATTTGGGGGAAAATGTTGATGGATGTGAATACAGTATGTCTCTATGTTGAATTGTCCTTCCTAATATATGTCAGTTTTATCACTGAATAACCCTCTTGTAATTCAACAGTATATTGTCAGGAATGGTTTCAGGAATGATGACCCAAACTGAAAATTTCCAGTCAAGGGGACCCAATCTCAAACATACTTTTTACCGTTAACAACCTTCTTAAATAAATTCTTTGTCCTATCTAAAATGGCCATAATCTAAGATTATTAATGAGCTTTCTGGTTTGCTTCAAAATAGCATCAGTAAAAAGGGTTATTTATAAAATCTGAGTCTGTTCTTAGTGTAACCATCAGAAGAATCACTTTACTTTTCTATTATATTTAATGGTGCAGTTAGTAAGAAGCAGCAAAATCAAAAGACAAACTAGAAAATAATATTTGCAACACACAACACAATAAGGCCAGTATCCTATTGAAAAACTTGCAGAAGTGGGCAAACTATATATAAAGGGACACTCCCTGTGTGTATGCTTTGTAAGCACTGAAAACTGGAAATGGCTTACATGTCTATCAATGGGAAATTGGTGAACTAAATTGTAGGACATCCATATAATCATACAATCAGCCAGTAAAAAGATTAAGGTACATCAATTTGTAATGAGGTGGAATAAAATAAAAATAAATATGTTAAGTGAAAAAAGCAAGCTGTTGCATTCTGCCACTTTTATAAAATACTTAGGTGATTAAAAACATAATTATAAATATATATTTATAAATCTTATTAGAAAGCCTGGGGATATTCAACAAACTATTAAGAGAGATGATCATGACATGATAGAAAGTGTTGGGAAGCTGAAAACATGAAGGTCTCCCTCTCTATGTAATATGATTCTGAATTGTTTGCAATGTTTTCTTTTGCAATGACCACATATTATACAATTCTAAGAAAATCAAGAGTCAAAACCACTTTGAGACAACAAATAAGCACTTTGTACAGTATTTTTCACTTTGCATCAGTATCTATCTCTTTTTTTTATTTTTTTTAAAGATCTTACCTATTTTTTGACAGAGAGAGACAGCGAGAGAGGGAACACAAGCAGGGGGAGTGGGGGAGGGAGAAGCAGGCTTCCCGAGGAGCAGGGAGCCCAATGCGGGGCTCGATCCCAGGACCCTGGGATCACGACCTGAGCGGAAGGCAAACACCCAAAGACGGAGCCACCCAGGCACCCCTGCCTCTGTTTCTTGATCCACCTTCCATGCATCTACTGAGCCCACACAAAAGCAAAGGTAAGCCTCTTTTGGGATGGAAAACTTCTGTATCTAACAATGCTTGAAAAGTTCAGATGAATTATTAACTCAGAGGAGATTCTTAAAATTCCAACCAAAGGGAAAAAGTGAGAAACATTAACTTAAGTACAAGACTGGTCGGGCAAGAATCAATTTTTAAAAATGACAAGAGTGGATGGGGAATGAAAATAAGCCAAATCTTCTTCAATAGAAGAGAAAAAAATTTTCCTTCAATGGGAGTCCTCAAAAAAATAGCCATCTAGGTGAAACATGTCAGTTTGCTAGTACCCTAAAAAGAAAAATGCATTGCTAAGAACACTTTAAAAGAGATGTCTATATAACAAAAGAACCTCTCAATTCCAAGAGATGAGTTAGCACCTGATTGAAATAAACTTTAATAAAATTATCCTAAATAATAACACTCTCCTTAAAAAAAAAAGCTGATGGTGTACTCGTAGGGCAGTTTTATCCAGCAAAAAAATAGACAAGTCAAAGACTTTTGTACTCACTCTTGCTCTTACCCTGTTACTCAAAGTATCTAGTGTACTGTAGCCATCTAAGTTGCCTAAACCATCACAAAATGAAGTATCAGGCACAGTAAGCTGGAAAGCTAAGAGAAAGAAAAAGGCTGTTCTCACCAAAAACAGCACGCGCATTTGGTGTGAGTTTTCTTCTGATCTTCTGTTATACATAAGGCAATTTTTTTCCACTGGAAACAAATCTAAAACTTGAAAATCTACAAATATTTCAGTGCAGCCTATGGCTGGCACTCCAAGGCACTGGCATGGACACAGGGACATTTTCTGAGCTGCTATCATTCCTGCAAAATGACTTGGCTGTCCTCCTGACATCTGTAATGACTGATCTTACACACATCAAGATTAACTGACCATTTTAAGTCTCCTTTGCTAGGAAAGACATTCTACACACACGTATTGCTGTGTGGCGGCTAAGTGATCATCACCGCCCCCTCTACCATCATCTCAGAAACCCAATGCAAGCACTATATACTCTGGTCTTCTGACAACCTAATAAGGGGATGTTTGTTTTGTGAAGAAACAGAGGCTCTGACACTTGTCAGTGAAGGACTAGGATTCCTTCTCTACACATCACAGCCCTCAAATAAGCCAGCATTTAATTATGCTGTACAATTTAATCTTGACTGGTAACAATTTCTCATCTATGAAATATAATCCTGAAATTAGGTTAAACTCTGAAACCACTTATTAAGTAATAATCGTTGTTTTCTATAATGGGGTTTTCAAATACAGAGTGTAAAACTCACTGAGGGGAGGGGAGGTAAAGCAAAAAGAGGTATATTGAGAAATACCTTACCAGCAGTCACAGAAATTCTTTGATCAAGGCCAAAAAGCAAATACACAATCATCAGGGTCATGAAGCAAAGTTTTAGACTGCATTCCTCTTACAACACCCACTAAATAATGCAAATGCTGGCATGGCTACACATTGTCAGCACAAAGCGCGGTCCACACTCTCTCGAGCATCCCCGAAATTAATGGATGGGAAGGCAGCTCTGTAATGTGCTTGGGTTTGTTTTGGTTTACTTTTACCAGCTTTTTAGCGTCCAAAGTTATAATAACAAAGCATTCAAGGTGCTGATTTTAAATACAAGGGAAACTGTGCTGCTTATTTATAACAAATTACAGAGTAGATCCATCTGGAACACACATTTAAAGCTAATGTCAAAAATAAATAAATAAATAAAGCTAATGTCACTAAACAGTTTTTAAGTGCTCATTTAATAAACTCCTAAAAAAGCCCGTATTCTATACAGTTATATATCAAATGTAAAAACAACCATGAATCACTCTCAAGTACCAAGAATCTCAAACTAACAAAAGGTGACTCAAATTGACTTATAAGCCATCTTTGAGCCTCACTTCATGCTCATTAGACATTATTTCATATTTCCTAAGCATCTATTCTTATTACTTGATTTATATTACTAGAAATACCTTTTATTTGTGCACAATGAATGGGTGCTACCTCTTACCCCTAAAATTAAAGGCGCCCACAAGGTCAACAACCATTATCTTCCATGTCTTCAATTTTCCTATACCCACCACAACAAACAGAAGAGTAGGTGATTGCTGACTGAACTCATTCATTAAGCAAAAGCTAATGATGGATAAGACTCTGCTTGAAGTAGTAGTGGAAAGAGTGGGACTTTCTTCCTGGGCAGGTCAGCCTCTGGGACAAGGGAGAATTATTTCAAGAAGGAACGAACAGTCACCATTTCATCCCTATCTAGAATGAATACCACTTTATTCAGGAATAAAGAGTGTAATATTTTTCAAAGATTTCTTTTTAGTTAAAAAAATTTTTTTTCCATCTGCTTTAAAAGGTTTTTCTTTACATGGTTCACTATTTACACTATCAACTCACCATTTCCTTCAAGACAAACAAATCCAAGACTGCATGTGTGTATGGGGTAAAGGGGAATATTTCCCACCCTATTGCCAAAGCCATGATAAAATGTAGCCCAAGAGTAAGAGGAGAGTTTGCCATACCCCAATATCAAGATGATAAAGAGGCCATGGGAGAATGAACAAAGGTGTATTAGATCATTTAAAAATATTTTCTTAAACTGGGCCATAATGACAGAATCATGTCGACAGGTTCCAATTACATTGGAGAGTTTTATTTTCACAAAGACACAGCTGTTTTATACAGTGAGGAGGAAAACTACTCTGAGTAACTACATGGTTTTAGAATTAAAGTTTGCTATAATTTAAAACATTCTATTGACCAAGGGCATACATTATAGTGATATACTTCTTATAAAAAATATTTATCACCCGAAATAACTACAGAGGTATAACAATGTTTTTCAGGCCATTAGATACAGGGAGGAATGCTTTCCAAAAAACACTTAAATGCTAACCAAAATAATTGCAACTGTCTCAGAAAATATACAATAGGTAAATGATACAATGTGCAATGGAGTAATGGGACAAAGGTCAGGGATGCTGGGATGACTTTAGAGAAAGCAAGGAAGAGGAGATCAGGATGTGCCTGATACACTGGGGTTCCTTCACAATTGGCCCTGCGCAATGCGTCAGTGGAGAGAAGCATCACGCCTGGCTGGCTCAGTTGGTAGGGATGCAACTTTTTCTCTTTCTTGTAAGTATGCTCCACACCCAACAGGGGACTTGAACTCACGACCCTGAGATCAAGAGTCGCATGCTCTACCAACTGAGCCAGCCAGGAGCTCCAGGGTGCAACTCTTGATCTCAGGGCTATGAGTTCAAGCCCCACATTGTGCATGGAGCCTAACTTAAAAAGAAAATAAATAAAATGGGCAAATTAAAAAAAGAAAGAAAGAAATGGCTGACAGGTGCAGGGTGTCTGGCCTGGAGAGGAAAAGTCCTCCACTCAGGCTATCCACAAATTTTTGGTTGAGTTCCATGGGTTAGAACCAGAACAAACTGGTAACCACTACAGGAAGGAAGATTGGGGCTCAAGATAAGCAAGAGCTTTTGTAAGAGACACACTCTGTCGAGATCAGATGGGATGCTTCGGGAGGTTTATTGGCTTAGTCCTTCTTACTAGAGATACTCAGACATAGGCTAACCCATCATAAAGGAGATCTTTGCTTGCTTTAGTGAGAAGAGAACAGTGGTGCTGGGATCATGAAGCAAGTAAAGAAACGGAGAAGGATGTGAACGGTGCTGCAGGCTACCAGCAAGACAAGAAAAGGAAGCAGAAAGAGAAAGCTAGGGCAGGACCTGAGACTTCACAAATTTCACACTCTGCTTAGAATGGATCTTCTTAGTGAATTACTGGCCCAGGGCAAAAAGAAGTTAGGCTGGGGAATAATTCTGCATAATTTATGAAGTGTGTATTTGTTTCATTTCAATTACAGCTAACTTCACACAAAGGTTTCTAATAATACAATTATCTACATTTCCCTTGCTGGGTATGTCAAAAACTAAAAAATGCTTAAATTTTTCACTCAGAATTATTATATTTGAAAATAACTAAAGTGGGAAAGAGAGATGTAATCTATAGAACACCAAAATTCATGGCATAAACTGGTTTTAAAAAATTATTACTAGAGATACCAGAACAAATGCCTTTTCTGTACTTCCCAGAAATAGCCCAAGTTCTGGAAATCCCATATACAGCATATATGGGTGTCAACCTCATATATGCTATTGAAGAAGACTGCTCTTTCCTTGAGGACACCATTTCATATTTGCCCTTGGTTAAACTTTCTTAATGTAGATTCACTCTCATTTTTTAGGCTACGGTATAATAAAAACTAAACATTTAAAATATCTTCCATTAACTCAAAGTCTTTGTAAATTAAACAGGATATAAAAAGATGGGATAAAGTCATCTTCTATCTGTAGCCTACTTTTAAAGCTTACCATTAGCCGAGCATCTTCTCTTTCCAAAATTTTCTGAGTCTGATCATCAGGGAACTTCAGTACAGTGGTTATAACCTTTGCCATGGTCTACAAGAAAAACAAGAGATGATCACTAATAGACGGTGAAGCAGATGAAGTCTCACCCCATTCTGACATGTTCTGCTGGTGGGATTCTTTAGTGCTCTCAATGGAAGCCACGACCAAAGAAGTATGATGTGAAGGTATCAGTCAAGGAAATAACAGCCAACACTAGAATTTCAATTTAAAAGGACTCCTCACAATGTCTGTTGATATTATTTCAAGACGATGCAATTACAATAGCATGAAGCTATATAAAGTTCTAATGCTCTTGGCCCTTTGTCTTAATTAAGATGAAACTTTATTACTCATTCATTTTATTAGGTTTTTTATTTGTAGAAATCTATCTAGTAAGTGATGTATTGCCAAACATATGCTCTAGATAATCAGAATTAGATACTCTCAAGTTCAGCTTTAACTAAATCACATCATATATCTCATAAACATGGGCTACTGCATGAACATGAACATGCTTAGTAGGTATTTTTTACAACATGCAGCACATCAGCCTAATAGAAATACAAATTACATTTTAAATAAACACAAGATGTTTTGTTTGGTAGAAAACATGATGAATCAAAACATTACACATGGTGGCTTGCAAAACAAGATCATAAATTGTGCAGATCTAAATGAATATACCGTAAGTCAGACTGTCACCCAAAAGCTCGTGGAAAATTCTCCTCAAAGGTGGAAATTCCCTATTTTGTATCAAGATGAGATGTTTTGAGGGAGACAGAGAGGAAAGAAGATACCTTATGAAATAAGATACACTTACGAAATAAGTAGGATAACAAGTTCAGTGCTTACATACAAATTCAGGTGCTAGTGCTCTCCCCTGAGGATTCCTACAGAGGATGGCAGGGTCACCTAGAGAACTCACTCTAACATTCTTGGTTCACAGTTACACAGATTCTGTGTGTGTGTGTGTGTGTGTGTGTGTGTGTGTGTGTGTACGGGAGGGGGCCGGGGACTAGGGAAGGCCACTAAGGAAAATATGACATAATAGAGTTAACCAAAAATTTTACAAACTCACATCATATATAATGTATATGTATAATTATCTCCAGGAAGGAAAGAAACTAATGTTTTTTAAAATTCCTATTATGTGCCAAGCCCAGGCAAGGCACTTTACATACTTCTAATACTTATTTCAACTAATTCTGTTCTTCCACCACAAACCCCATACGCAGCAAGATGTCAGCCCCCTTCCTTCCTTTCATCTTTACCTCTGCCATTTTGAGGATCAAAAAAATACCATTTAAGGGGCACCTGGGTGGCTCAGTCGTTAAGCGTCTGCCTTCGGCTCAGGTCATGATCCCGGGGTCCTGGGATTGAGCCCCACATCGGGCTCCCTGCTCCGCGGGAAGCCTGCTTCTCCCTCTCCCACCCCCCCTGCTTGTGTTCCCTCTCTCGTTGTGTCTCTCTCTTTCAAATAAATAAATAAAATCTTTAAAAAAAATACCATTTAAAATAACGCAGTTCTTGGAGAATTCCAAAGGCATTTTACAAAACCCTCATCCTTTAAATTGTATTGCCTAGATAGAACAGAATCTTCCATGCTAAACCAGTCTAGAAACTAAGCATATGTGGCATGAAATGACAAGAGGAATATGAAGTAGAGACTATATCAGTATCTTTTTCATTAACACTCTGAAGCAATTTTTAATGGTTTTTGGTATATTGTCTAAGAAGACTGTTTTTAGGAATTAATTTCAATAGCTGGTAAGATTCAAAGTACCGAAAAGTCCACTTATATTCACTCTGAAACCACATACACGCACACACAAACATGTCTGTCAAAAAACCCCCAAACTGTCGCTAGTTGTCTCCACGTTTCTAGACAATGTTAATGAGAAACCCACCTCTAGATTCATCAGCAATCCTGAAATTGCAGCAGATTACCCAGTAAAGACTTAAAGCTCTTCCCTGGCTTGCCAAAAAATTTAAATGGAGAAGCCCAGGCTCTTTGCCATACCATGGGAGAAAACTCAGTCGGTCTATTCTATATACAGTAATATCCTCAGTCCCTGGGAGGTAAGGCAAAGTTCAAATGAGCCACCTGGTTTAGAGGTGGCATCTCCTGCCAGGTTTTCTTGAGGGAGAAGCTTTAATAAAAATTAGGGTGAGAAACACTTTCTACTGAAAAGGAAAACAGGCTGAATTTAGCATGGAGGATCAAAACCCAAGACAAAGAAAGTGAAGGACAGAAGAAAGAAGGGACACTTACTTAGCTTCATACTATAAGAATGAGTGTCCTACATGTGGTCTTCTTAAATAAATCATTTGCCTCATAAAATAAGGAACACTGTGTGCAAAAGCAGATGAAGAAACACAGGTGGGATGACATACATATCCTGCTGGACAAGATACAACTTCAGATGAGGATCAAATCCCAAAGGCCACAATATACTCTGGCTCACTCTAAAACCACAGCCTGGTCTCCATTTCAAATTCTTTAATGTGTAGAAATGAAGCAAATCCGTAAAAGATAAGTCTAAAACCAGCTCTGAGCTTGTCAATCTCTGCTCAAGGGCTAACTAACCCCCAGTCCCTACAGGTAAAACTCTGAAAACATTCCATGCCTTCCACACCCTGTGCAGCCCTAAAAGGAGTCACCACCACCATAGATCCAGTGTTTCAGTTGGACCAGACTACTTGTCATTCCAAAACCCACACTCAATTTCCTGCCTTGGACCTCCTGTCTAGGCTTTCCCTCACATCTGAGTTCATCTATTCAAATCTAACCACCCCCACATACCCCCCCACCCGGCTTTAAAGCCCAGCAGATACAACTGCTTCTCCACAATGTCCTCCTTGACCTTCCCACAAGTCAACAGGAGAACTCTGTGCCTCTCTTAATGACATTTTGTATCATGTTATGCTTAACTGGGAACAGGTCCACTTTCCTACTATATAGTAAACTCCTTAAAATTAGGGATGGGGTAAAAAAAAATTAGGGATAGTGTCAAATTTCATCTTTCTACCCATCGTGGTGATAAACAAAAGGCCGCATGTAGCAAGTGCTCAATAAATAAGTAGTAAATTAAGCTGAATATCTGCTACCAATTTTCTGTATTTACCTGTAAAATGTGATGGCAGAATGACAGACTCATCATTAACCAGATGCATTGAATGCTGACGATAAAAGACCAGAGAGAGCACTCTGCCACATGGATTCCCAGTCAGGTATTAGACGGGGCTGCCTGTGTCCTGAGGACACCCCTTCCAGCTGTTTCCTAAGTCACAGCCTAAAACAAGCTGCACAACCCTGGAAGCACAAGCTTGCACTTGGCAGCCTGGCACTGCCCCTGAACACATCTATGCTTGGGCTGGCTCTTTCTTCAGGATTCAAACTCTGTAGAGATCTCAGCCTCCACAGTTCCCAACCTCCAGAAGACACAGTTTGAGGCAGTTAGTCTCTTCATTCCACAGATCAAGAAAAGGTCAAATAATTTATTTAGCACACTGGATCACAGCTTTAGATTCAACAAATGAACCAATAGAGCTACAGTTCTGAGAAGCCTTTTTTTTTTTTTTAAAGATATACCCTTCTCCCTTCCCTGCAGTAACAAGGTAACATTAAATTATCTACCCCACCTCAGATACAGGCTACTATCCAATAAAGACTTAATAAGAGATTGTTATATTTCATTAGCTTTATTTTTAAAAAGCAGAAAATTCGCTTTAGCTATTCTTTGAATTTAAAAAAAAATTCCTTTAAGAAAAAAACTGAATTACTATGAATTAACATACCCTTCCTGTGTTACATGCTCAGGATCACACTAGATACTACTTTAATTTGAAACTATTTGATAAAATGAAATGAGATTTCTATAGATATTAAGGATTCAAATGACTTAGAGCCCTATAACTCCTAGTGTTTAGCTAATCTATAATCCATAAATTCATAATATTTTTTTAAGAGATTTTCTTATGCCCTTACTTTTTAGGCTTCAAATATATCTGCCAAATTAATCTCTGAACTGGTTTAGCCCTCTTTGACTCAGTAACCCCCAAAGACCCATTAATTAAAACACTGATTGCTTCTAAAAATGGAAAACTCATAATCCCATTCTCAGCCAACGTATATGGACAATGTAAAAGTTTATGAAGGTAAAAAGTTGAAGCAATGTCAGAAAAGAAATTGCTTTAAATGAAAAATTTTGAGGAAAGGCTCATGAATTTCCCTAAATATATTCAATTCAAGATACATTTATCAAAAGTCCAATATAAGGCTCTTTTAAGAACACTGCAGGGGATACAAACAAGAAAAAGACAAGACTATATACTCAAGAACCTTACAATAAATTTAACATTCCAGAAAACAAATTTAGCCAAGCACTATTACTTATATTATGTGGTGATTTTAATGATCGATATTCCATATGTATAGGAATGATTTTCTCACAGTGACTAAACTAAAATATTTCTAAATATCTCTAAGCAACTGCTTAATTATGTAGTCTACTACTTAATTCTTAATTATGACCATTTCCAATACTTCCACATTACCCTAAAGTTTCCATGAAAATGAAATCTATTCTCCTAACTTTAAGACTTGAGGTCAAAAGTAAAAATAGCCACATGTTTCACAAAGTATCAGTTAATGAAATGTCAATTTTTAGTACTCAGCATCAACCAACAGTATTTTTTAATTAATATTTTATAACTATAACAAATATAAGCAAGATCTGCCAATTCATTTTTGTAAACTAAGAACAATAACACAATTACCTATTATCTATTATTAGCATGTATGGTCTGCCAACAGTAAAAATACAGCATCAATATGTGTATTAAAGTATTAAAAATGCACACATTTCCTTTTAAATTAAGCCACATGCCAAATCATCAGAAATGATTTATACCTTAGTCTCACGACCCATCATATACTCAAAAAGCACTTTTCTCAAATACTCAAACTCGGTAGGTTCTCCAAAGAGCGAGACATCAGTATGGTACAAACTGCCACCTGTCAAATAAAAAAAAAAACAGATCACATTGTAAAGCAAAACCAGATAAGCTACTTATTACTTAGACACCAGACAAACTAAAGAACAATCCAAAGAATAAAGGGAGGCATCATTCTTGTATTAATTATATTGTACTGTATAGTACTGTACATACATACACAAAACATTCCAATTGGTATTTTTCCACTGGA
This sequence comes from Callorhinus ursinus, assembly GCF_003265705.2. Classification (NCBI taxonomy): domain Eukaryota; kingdom Metazoa; phylum Chordata; class Mammalia; order Carnivora; family Otariidae; genus Callorhinus; species Callorhinus ursinus. The sequence continues at coordinate 142,214,437 of NW_027397063.1, forward strand.
AGAAAAAAATAAGAATTATCATAGCAATTTTATTTCTCATATCTTTTCCTCCTCCTCCTTTTGGCATGGCAATTTTAAAAGACTATACTTAGGGAATATAAAGATTCCTTAAATCCGGTATTTCTCTTCTCAGTATTATGTGGTTGGCTTCAGATATTCCACAATGACTAAAATTAATAATCATTTGTATTTATTAAGAACTTAGTATCTCAGAACAGAATTCTAGTTTTTCTCATATTCCAAATCTAAAAGCACCTAAGTTTAAATCAAGTTTTCAAAACTCTTTGGATACACAGGACAGATAAAATAACTTGAAAATGCATGAAATATTAATGCCATTTTAGTGGTTTTCAAATATTTTGGTTCAACATCTTAAAGCCTGTCATAAAAAGTTATAGTCCATCTGTTAACCAAGCCCCATTTCAACCTAAAAGTAAACAATAAATACAGATCAGGTATATGAAGTCACACTGAATATTATGTGTAAATTTATACCCTGGATTTTTAAAAAACTGAATATACGAAATCACACTGTGCAGCAAGATAATACATCAAGGCTTCAAATATTGTACGATGAACAATACGTGAGCCTCTAAATGTCAAAGTTGAAAGTGGCCTTTCATTGTAACTTTACATTTCTTTTGGTTGAGAATTTAAACCACCATTTGTTCAGTAAAAAGAAACAAATAAAACCTCATGGAGTATTATTGACACATATGAGATTAGTAAAATCCTGAAAGTCAGATAATGCCAAGAACTGGTGAGTGTGCAGGACAATGGAAATGGCTGTGCACCGACTGTGTAATGTGAATGGATGCGACCACCCTAGACAACTAAGCATTGCTTTGCAGAGCTTCATAAAGTGGAAGACAAGCATACTCTATGATGCCAAAATTCAATGCCTACCAAAACATCCTAGAGAAACGCTTCACATGTACACCAGAAGTCAATGTTCACAGTTACAGTGTTTATAAAAGCAAAACTGAGACAATTCAAAGGTCCACCAACAGGAGAATAAATAAAATATGGTATACAGATGGAATGTATTATTACTAAACTCAGCATTCAAAATGGTTAAACAACTATAGCTTCTAGAATGAAATTCAAAATCATAATGCTAGGTGAAAAAAGGGCAGGAATATGCAGAATATATACAGTATATCATTTCTATACAGCCCAAAACATGTAACACGTTAAAGTCAACTGTTTTAGAGAACTGTACATATGCTGTAGCATGTTACCAGTGGTTACCGATGGGAGAACAGGGAGATAGGAGACTGAAGAGCAGCACAAGGAGCACTGGCAATGTTCTGGAGGGCGAATTCATAAGTGCTAACCAGTCTTCGTACTTGGTATTTACTTTGCATGCATTTGTATGTTTGGAATATTTCATTTTTTAAAAGTGTACACCTTTAAAGTCCCAACTCACTCAAACCACACCTTCAGCTGCGCTCCCCTGCTAGAACCTCCAAACAAGCTCTCAAACCACGCTTTGTAAATACATAGCAACCAGAACTCAATAATGATAATGCACTACTTCCTCTTCAAAAGCCATTTATATATCATACTTAAGTGTTTCATTCCTCTAGATTGATGCAAAATGCAAGAGTTTACAATGTTGTACCCTTTTCAGAAAATAATTGATTTTATTATTATAAACACGTGGATTACTTAGGTATAGCCATTTTCCGGGACAAGTAATTAATATTGTTTTTCAATGCATATACCCCCCTTTCTTGTCTTTTCCCTAACAGTAGCATATAAAAGAAATTTCTTCCTCTCCTCATAATTCTTACTTTCGGTTTTAAGCAATGAGAGTGGAAATTAGTTATTCAAATAAAGATGCCTGCCAGGTTGTCTACCCACTGCTTCTTGTAAGTCTTTCCAAATAACTTTATCTGAGTACTACTCAGCATTTTTAATACAATACTTTACCTGGGCCCAATTCCAAAATGTACAACTGGAAAATCCATTTAACTACACTTGAAACAATCTTAATCAACTAAGTGTATTGCAGATAATTTTAGTTAACAGCAGGCTTGGCTCAGATTTTCTTTAAAAGTGTACATGCATTTATTTAATTGGAAGATAAAAATAAAAAACTAATTTTACTTTTACAATCACACCTAAGAATAAATGTAATAAAAGAGGTGCAAGAGAACTACTCAGGACAATAGCGACAGAAATCAAAGAAGACCTAAGTAAATGCTGAAAGATATCATGATTATGGGTTGGATACTCAATACCATAGAGGTACCAATTCTCTTCAATCTTTCTGTAAATTCAAAGCAATCCTAATCAAAATCCTCTCAGGTCTGGGTGTGTGTTGTGAGTGTAACTTGATAATCTCATTCTAAAACTTAAATGGACATTCAAAGAGCTAAGGATAGCTAAGACGCTTTTGAAAAACAAAGTGGGAGGGCTTCCCCAGCTAAACAACAAGAAAGGCTATGAAGTCATCATAATTAATAGAGTGAAGTGTTAGAGCAGGCATAGACAAATTCATCACTGGAACAGACTACTGGTGTTAAAAGAGACCCTCAAAAATGTGGAATAACTAAACTGGGTAAAAAGAACTTATCCTGCTTTCCCTGTATGAGCTTTACCTCAAGGTAACCACATAGATAATGTGGGAATGTTTCCATTTACAGAAGAATTCCAGTTAACATCTGCACAAGAAATGGGAGAATGTGAATATCACCACTACACAATAACTAGTGAAAAAGATCTTGGAAAACAGTCCCCACTGGGTGCTAAAATCAAGGTGAAAGGTGATGAGTCAAACTGATGACACCTGGAACTGTGTGAAAGCAGTTACAAAAGAGACATGTGTCGGGGCGCCTGGGTGGCTCAGTTGGTTAAGCGACTGCCTTCGGCTCAGGTCATGATCCTGGAGTCCCGGAACTGAGTCCCACATCGGCCTTCCTGCTCAGCGGGGAGTCTGCTTCTCCCTCTGACCCTCTTCCCTCTCGTGCTTTCTATCTCTCATTCTCTCTCCCTCTCAAATAAATAAATAAAATCTTAAAAAAAAAAAAAAAGACACGTGTCTTTTGATGTGAAACAACATACAGTTTGGCTCCCTTTGGGAGGTACTATTGCCAATAACACAAATCTAAATCTGACCAAGCCCCTCATTCTAACTACTAGGGGATGGAGGACCAAGAATTCAGAATGCCTTAAACTTACGCACAAGTAATTTGGTTTCTTTAACAAATAAACAACAAAAGGAGAGACAAAGGGAGAGGGAGAAAGACAAGGAATCTAGAGTTTTAAAAACAGACTTAAGTGATTTCTCAATCAAAGTAGTATGGGTACTACTTGGCTGATTCAAATAAATCAACTGTCTCCCACCATCACTGCCAGAAAACATTTATGAAACTACACGTGTCTGAACATTGACCAGTTATTTGATTAAGGAATTACTGTGAAATTTTTAAGTGTGATATTAGTACCATGGTTATTTCAAAGGAATCCTCTGTATAGATACATACTGAAATATTTACATATGAAATAAGATATAATACCTACCTTACTTTAAAATAATCCAATGGACTAAGGATAGGAAAGGTTGGGGTACAAATGAACCAAGATTAGATATGTCTTGATAATTCTGGAGGGTGGCTGATGTGTACATGTGTGTTCATTATATGCCATATTCATTATTTTTCTATATGTCTAAAAAAAATCCATAATAAAAAATTCAAAAGGAAGACAATAAAGAAAGAAAATACCAACTAGTACAATATCTTTATGATATATATAAATATTATACTATATAAATACTACATATATATATATACTACATAGTATATGTATTATATTCTGAATATTAATCCTTGTTTTTATAATGTGTAAACAAGGATTAATATTCAGAATTTTTAAAAAACTCTTACAGATCAATAAGAAAATGATAGATGATCTTAGAAAACAAAAAAGAAATGGAGAGGAACTTCACAAAAGAAATATACACAGCTAAAATGAATGAATAAAAAAAAGAACAATTGGGGCGCCTGGGTGGCTCAGTCGGTTGAGAGTCCAATTCTTGGTTTCAGCTCAGGTCATGATCTCAGGTCCTGGGATTGATCCCCACATCGGGCTCCATGCTTGGCACAGAATTTGCTTGAGAGTCTCTTCTTCTCCCTCCCTCTCTGCCCCTCCCCCTGTCCATGCACACTTGCTCTGTCTCTCAAATAAATAAAATCTTTAAAGAAAAAAGATCAAATAAGATGTTCAACCTGATTACTAATAAGAGAGATGTAATTAAAATTACAAGTCACAGCACAGAATTTAATCAGTGAAGCATTAAAAGGGCTTTAATAAATCCAGGACTGCTGAGGAGCTGGAGTGATGAGAGCTCTTATCCAATGCTGGTGAAAATGAAAATTAGTACAAAAATATAGAAAACAGTTTCCTACATTATCTTCAAATTGTATCTAGTTTGGCCAACCTAGGATAGGATGTGCACAAAAATGTTCATATCCTATGACTCAGCAAATCCAGTCTTAGTTGCATAGAGAAAATCTTTCACATGAGACATGTACAATATACAAAATTAATAAATGGAAATGAGTGAACCAGAGCTACACACAACATGGATGCACCTCAAAACTTATGTTAAGCAAAAGAAAAAATACAAGCTTATAGTATGATTCTATTACATGAAGTTCCAAAACAAGCAAAATTTAAACAAAGTATTACTTAGAAATACATACATAGGTGGTAAACAATAAAGAACAAGAGAATGGTTAACATAAAGTCAGGGGAAAAAAAGTCAGTAGAGGGGAGGAATAAAGCTATTATTGCAGAGGCCTACAGAGAGGTTTTGAAGAACTAGTACTTTTTATTTCTTCCTGCCTGGTGGATGCTCATTCTACTCTACTCTTTAAAGAGATAGCATGGTGAAGAGATTAACGTGCATATTCAACTAGACTGACCAGGCTGGTGAGAGAATTAAATGAGTTGATATGCAAAACAGTGCCCAGCACTTAGTGTTATTCTGGTATTCCCTGCCTTTCGAAAATTCATGTTACGCCACTTCGCTTTTACAAAAACCTACACTAGTACCTGTCTTTGCTAACGAAAAAAATCTAAAGAGTTTTTTGCTTTTATGAAAAAGGCGAGAAGTGAAAATAGTGTTCAGCATTTGTTTTGCAGTGAGCCATTACAGAGGCAGCCCGCACCCCCAGCAGAAGGGTGACTCTATCGAGCTCCTGCCCCCAGGAACTACGCTCGGCATCAAGCCGCCATAGCTCTGAACTGTGTCTGTGAGCATCTGTGCTTTATCTTGGTTTATTTGTGCATCTGTTAGCAAGATGTGTCCTAAGGTATCAGAAAAGCCTAAGAGAGGATATTTTTTGGGTCTGGGAATGCTAAAAATTTTTTCCATATAAACTAACTGTAATTGCTTCTTTGCTTTACACCATTTCGGCTTATGAAAGGTATCAAAGGAATGCTCTACTTTTGGATGGTAGAGGAGACTGGTATATGTGTTAGTTATTAAATACCCTGTACATGTGTGTTCAGTTTTACAATTCAAAACTGAGAAAAAAAGAAAATTATAAAAATCTTAAGTTGAAACTAATGAAAAGAATCAATATTATTCTCTATGCACTGCTGAGCACCAAGTCAGCAGTTGAGCTGACAATCATATGTGTTGACTTAGATATGGCAAACAATCCTTGTAGCAGGAATCTTTTCTGCAATGAGCCATGAGACACTTCCAAGCTGGTTTTCTCTTGTTTTTGAAGAGCATTTTGGAGAGAATCCAAAGCAAGTCCTTGTTTAATTTAATTGAAAATTATATAATATCTTGTGTTATTTCATTGCAGTAAGTAAGAGCTTTCAATAACACAAAGGGATGTAAAATGGTTTAGATTTATGCCCAAGTGCTTCCCTGAAAAAGCAAAAAGCTTTATAAGACATTTAGCAAAATAAAACTATTCTTAATGAAATGAGGCAGCAAAACAGATGGGGAAATTGTTATGAGATTATTCAAAGGTCATAGTTATCTCAAGGGAAACACTATGTAAACACTCAAGTTCATCTTTAAAATCCTTTGTAAGTGGCATATATTATTTCAATCAAGAGAATGTTTCCAAATCACCCTCTCCTACCTTGAGTATAAGAATTTTTATGAAATTATTTTCTCCTTAAATCAGAGTTTAAAATTAGTAAATATAACACTATGGTAATAGTAAAAAACAGTATCATAGAGGCGCCTGGGTAGCTCAGTTGTTAAGCATCTGCCTTCGGCTCAGGTCATGATCCCAGGGTCCTGGGATCGAGCCCTGCATCAGGCTTCCTGCTCAGTCGGGAGTCTGCTTCTCCCTCTCCCACTCCCCCTGCTTGTGTTCCCTCTCTCACTGTGTCTGTCAAATAAATAAATAAAATCTTAAAAAAAAAAAAAAGAATCATAGAGCTGTGTCTGTATGAGTACATGTAGTAGATTACATAAATGTTTGCATACATACAGAAGATACATACAGAAGAGTCTGGGAAAATATACATAAATTACCACTAGGTTGGTTCCATCTGGAGAGCGTAGAATAAAGTGGGAACCTGCAGTTCCACTTACACACGGCAGCTGTTTGATTTTTTTTTTGCAACAAATATGCATTATTTTTGTTTTAGATTACTATCATTCTTTCCTTAAAACTAGCTGTCATTGGTGAATTACAAAGGTAAAATATATTCATTGTAAAGAGCAGATTAGCAAAGACAAAAATAAAACTCCTCCATAAATCCAGCAATAAGAGATAACTGTGGAAAGCATAAGAGATCATTCCTACCTTTGTAAGGTGTTCCCACAGTTGTTGCATATACATTCTTTTCATATTTCTTCAAACGGTCTTCTAAATTGTGAATCTAAAAGTAACAAATACTTAAATCATATCATAAGATTCGTATGGAAACCATATGTAAAAGAAAGGACTGCTATAGCTACTAGATTCTTTAATACTTAGGACAGAATATAGGCAAATACAATTAATACAAATGGTTTCTTAGATATGACACCAAAAGCACAAACAAAAGAGAAAACATATAAAATGGTCTTATCAAAAGTAAAACTTTTGTGCCTCAAAGGACATTATCACAAAGTGAAAAGACCACCCACAAAATGGAGAAAATACTTGCAAATCACGTATCTCTTAAGGGACTTGTATTCAGAATAAAGAATACAACTGACCAAGAAACCAAATAACCCAACTAAAAAATTAGCAAAGGACTTAGACATTGCTCCAAATAAGACATACCCATGGCCAACAAACAGAATATAAGATGTCCAATCATTAGTCATTAGAAAAATGCAAATTAAAACCAAAATGAGATACTACTTCATACCAACTACTATGGCTATAATCAAAAACTTGTTGGTGAGGATGTGGAAAAATTGGAATCCTTATATAACTTTGTTGGTGGGAATGTAAAATGGTGCCACAATGTATTTTGGTGGTTCATCAAAAAGCTGAACATATAATTACCAAATGATCTAGCAATTTCACTTCTGGGTATATACCCCAAAGAACTGGAAATAGGTGCTCAAATAAAAACTTGTACACAATGTTCCTGACAGCACTATACGTAATAGCCAAAAGGTAGAAATAACCCAAACATTCATAAATTAGTGAATGAAGTATGATATATCCATATAACTAAATAATATTCAGCCATAAAAAAGAATAAAGTACTGATACATGCTACACTGAAGAACCTTAAAAACACTGTGCTAAGTAAAATAAGCCAGATAAGAAAGGCTATGTTTTATGTGATTGTATTTATATAAAATACAATAGGCAAATTTACAGACACAGGAGTAGAGTAGTGGTTGCCAGGAGGTAATGGGGAGTAACAGCTTCATGGGTATAAGGTTTCCTTATGGGGAGATGAAATGTTCTCGAACTAGATAATGGTGATGGTTTCACAACATTGTGAATGAACTACATGTCAATGAATTGTGCACTTTAAACCGGTTAAAATGGTCAATTTTATGTTATGTGTATTTTACCACCATAAAAATAACTAATACAAAAATTGCTATGCTAGCACAGTTTGAAGATTTGAGGATGCTATAAGAAGAGAGTTTTAAAGCAACAACCTTGAGAATAGATGAGAAAAGATAAACCACTGGGAAGTAGAAAAAAAAAGTAGCATTGGGACTTAGCATCTATTTTTATGATTTAAAAAAAATATATTGTGAAAGTTTTCAAACATAACCACAGAGAATATAGTACAATCAATGCCCATATATATCAATCCGTCACCTAATTTCAACAATTGTCAAGATTCTTGTATGTATGACTTTTAAGAAAACTGGAAAATTGGGGTGCCTGTGTGGCTCAGTCGGTTAAGCATCTGACTCTAGATTTCAGCTCTGCTCATGATCTCAGGGTCGTGAGATCGAGCCCCATGTTGGGCTTTGCGCTAAGTGGGGAGTCTGCTTGAGATTGCCCCCCTTTGTCCCTCCCCCACTTGCATGTGCACTCTCTCTCTCCCTCTCTCAAATAATTTTTAAAACAAAGCAAAAACTGGAAAATCCCTGAAGATATAGCCTTCAAACAGCCTGCTGACTTGTACACTATCCCTCTAGAATTTGGGAGAAAAGACTACTAAAGATGATGCACCACAGATACGCATATACTGGTATTTTCATGCTTATGCATGCTTGTAGACATATATACACAGTCCTATTTAAACCTAATTACTGGATAATATATGGACAAAATTTACAAGGCAATTTACTAGGAAAAAGTAGTAAAGATTGATGTCAACATATTTTCCCTCTGATAAAAGCAAAAACATTTTTTTTAAAACTTGTTATTACAAATAAAGACAAATTCTTATCCAAGATGTTAAACACTAGAAAGAATAAGATACAAATGTTCTTGTTTAAATACATGTGATCATGAATTTAAGAGATAAACTCCAGCACCTTCAGATTTGGAAATAAAATTTCCTGTGTAAGACAAAATTGCAAAGCCAGCTATTAAATCAGTATTATATCAGTTCGTTTTTAAAAGTGAGCTAAATGAGATCCAAGTACAAAAGAACATAAATTAAGGCAGTCAGTTCAAAATAAAAGGCACCAATTAAACCTTACCTGTTCTCTGAACTCTTGTTCTTTCAACTTTGAATCACTGATTAGAGTAGTCTTCTGTGCTAGTTGTGTCTAAAAAAACATAAAGTCAGATCTGAAATGCATATGGGTTTCATCACTGCCTGGATATACATTGTACTGCTTGGTAAATTATCTTTATGTTTTAACTTTTAAAACACAAAATACTCCTGGGGCACCTGGGTGGCTCAGTTGGTGGAGCACCTGACTTCAGATCACGTCATGATCTCAGGATCCTGGGATCGAGTCCCGTGTTGGGCTCCCCGCTCAGTGGAGAGTCTGCTTGAACCTCTGCCTCTGCCCCTCCCCCGACTCGTGCTCTCTCTCAAATAAACTCTTAAACACACACACACACACACACACACACACAATACTCCTGAAAATATACTGTCTTCAGTCAAATTCAATGAAGAACTAGTCTTACCTGTAACTCCATAATTGTTATCTGTAAATGGAAAAGAAAAAAATGAGTATATAATACACTAAAATCGATAAGAAGCAATAAAATGGAATATGAACTCACAAGAAAATAAAAATTTAGTATTTTAGTCTTAAGAGAGTGGTAAGATTTAAGAGTCTAGTTCCTCTCACTTTGTCATTGCCAGGGCTCTCCTCCTGCTGCAGCCTTTCCTGGTACTTATTCCGTAGCTCCTCCAGTTGAGTCTGCAGGTCCATTACTTTAGCAGTCATTTCTTCTTCACGAGCCTTTAAGATTAAAGAAAAAAGTGCTAATGAACATACCAAAAAGAACATCGTAGAGGCAACACAGTGTAAACTCCTCAGAAGGAGAAACAAATACCTAAATATTTCTGGAGACACAAACCATTGTTTCTATCGTCATTCGTGACTACACTCTAAATACCTTCCTTCATGTCCCACTTTTAACGTCAACCTTGCTATTCATGCCATATTACTGTTCCCTCTCTCACTCCCTCTGTCCCCACTCCATAAAGCCCATCAAGCAGTTTCTTTCCCTGTAAGCTTCCCAGGCTTGAATGACCATCAGGTATGTAATAATGTGGTGACAGAACTTGAACACAGAGCCTGTGTGTTAGGGACTCTGCCCTTTTCCACATTAGGATCTGATTTCCAGAAAACATCCATTAATACAAATACAAATAATACAGTAGATACAGTGAGGCACAGCACTGATCAACCAGCTGGCAACTTACTGATCACAAGAAGTTGTGGAGGTTTTTCCTAGCCCTTTGGATAGCTGTGTAAATCGAGAAATGATTTTTTGTCCTGGTTCAGCAAACCTCCATCTATACATCTGTCCCTAAACCACACCAGTGGTTCTCTGGGGTAAAATATTCAACTAAAGTCTATTAAAAAAAAAATTATTGTCCAATGTATTAGTAACCATGTAATGTCTCCATTTGCCCTGAACTTTGTAAAAAAATAGACAAGGCTGTAAAAGTATATGTGACTTATTGGTCCAAAAATCCTAACTTAGAAAATTTGGTATACAAATCATTTCTCTCTTCTGTTTTGATTGCCCTAGTAAAGGCTATTGCCCATTCTACATTTCTTCACTTGTCTTGATAACTGCCATCATTTATTGTACAGAGCAGTCCAGACCTCTTCTTGCTCTTATAAATCTTGTAATAACATCTTTACTAAAAGAACATTTGCAATTGAAATATTGATCAGATTGAGTAATGAAGACAAGTGTTTGCTGACTAAGAGACTGAACAGGAAAAACAGCAACAAATGGATATCTGATTTAACAGATGCTGACTTGACAGAACCAAGAAACATCATCCTCAAAAACAAACAAAAAAAAGAGAGGCCCCATGGCACAAAATAAGGCAATGAACCATAAGGACACTTGGAAAATCTACTTTGAAATACCCCACTGGTCATGAAACTTAGACCAACTGAAAAAGAACAAACTTCTTCTGGCAACATAAGCAAAGCAGGGATGTCTAGTAACCAGCCTCCTTAGGTATCTCCCCACTGAGGCTCACTTGAACCTAGCCTCCATCCCTAAAACACCATCAACCACAAACTCTTGCAAATATTTTACTGCCCACAGTTTACTGTTTTTAGTCTACCACAGCATATCCTGTGTGGATGTCTGTGTCAATGTGGTTTAGGCACCTTTGAAAGGATCACCTCTACAGCTACTTATTCAGTTAGGCCCCAATTTTTATTTTATTTTATTTTATTTTACTAATTTATTTATTTATTTGGTGAGAGAGTCGGCGGGGGGGCAGAGGGAGAGAGAAAATCTTAAGCAGACTCCGCACTGAGCATGGAGCCCGACGTGAGTTTCAATCTCATATCCCTGAGATCATGACCTTAGCCAAAATCAAGAGGCAGACGCTTAACCAAATGAACCACCCGCTGCCCCCAGGCCCAGATTTTAATATGACAATCAGCTATGTCTGACATTTCCTTTGACAGTCGTGGGATACTATCTAAATCAAGCCCACTAAGAATTAGGAAAAAATCCCTTCTGTGTTATTTCTAATTTAAGAAACAATTTTGTAAATTCCTTTTTAAGAGCTTTCTAGTATTGAAGGAGGAAAAAAAACAGTACTACTTACTTCAAAGTAAGAACAATAAGGAAAACCAGTTAAACTGAATGTTAATGCACATCCATGGAAATCATGTTTGAGAGTCTAGTTATTATTCCAAAGCCAAATCACTAAAATATAGTCAATGTCAAAAGGAAACCAGTTTTGTATCTAATGTAGCCAAGCTACCTCCTCCCAGTGGGACTGCTCTGAGTTGGGACCAGGCTATTACTTAAGCTCACTTACATGAGTACTCAGCTCTTCCTCTGAGATGTCATCAGTCCCTCTTCCCAAATGGGTTCTTCCCTGCCCTAGCACATGTCACCTCCTTCAAATTTACCAAGTGTCTAGTATGTGCCAAGTATCTGGCTAAGTCTTCAAGACTAGAGATGAGTAACAAAATCCCTGCCCACCAGATGCTTATAATCTAGGAGAGAGGACATACACATTAATATTCCCCTACACACATATGTATGTATGACAAAAATTCATGTTATAAGTGAAGTAATGAATACAGATGAGTACCAAAAGAACACTGATGCAATGAATTATATTTAAGGGGTTCTAAAAAAAACTATGTTAAAACAATATGATGCAGAAAAGAATATTCAAAAAGCAAACTTTTGAGTAGAAAAGGGAAAAAACATATTTCATTTTTGTTTCTGTTTACACAAAACACTGCAATATTATGAAAGAAACTAATCATTGATCTCTGGCTCAAGGTGGCAATACAGGAAGATCCTGAACTCACTTCCTCCCATGGACACACTGAGTGTACAGCTACATAGGGAACAATTTCCTCTTAAAAATAAAAAACAAAAAAGCCTGGCTGAGTGATGGCTACACATCAGGCAAATGAGGAAAAAAACCACACTGGAGTGGGTAGGAGAGGCTAAGACACAACCTGGTCATAAATCCCATCCCCAGCATGACAACCAACAACTGGGAGGAACCTCAAAACCCAGAATTTTTCCCTGAGGACTGAGCATTCCAACTTTTAAGATATATACTTGAGAGACAAGCCCCCAAAACATCTAACTTTGAAAGCCAACAAGGTTCACATCCTGAGACTCACAAAACTAGTGATCTGAGAAACCACTCTTAAAGGGTTCCTGTGCCTGCACTCACCCACCTCAGGGCCCAGCTCAGAGGTAGCCAGTTCCATCCAGACTTAAAGTGAAGGAGACTCACCTGCTTCTATTAAAGCACTGGCCTGAAGGGCAGACATCTAATTTAACACACACACCTAGGAGCCTGCTGGAATACTCTCTGGGCACACAGACTGGCAGGTGCCATCTTTCCATGCTCCTTTTGACATGTTCCAGAACACCAGTATCTCCCAGAAGGGTGCTTTTACAGGCATCTGGTGCCCTGATTTTTGCAGCTGCCACCTAGGGGGACACCTCTTGATCACATGGCTCTGGAGGCCAAGGGAGCTTGTGTTCCTGGTCCCATGAGACTGTAATAATCAGTATCACCCAGAAAGGAGCTCATATCTCCATTTGGTGCCCCAATTTTTGCAGCTGCTGCCAGGGAACACAGCTATACTGGCTCTGGTGGACAGTGCCCATGGATCCCACAGGGCTATAACAGAGGAAAAGTTCTTAAATAGCTAACCATCCCCAAGGGCACAGCAAAAGACAACAGACACAGGAGCTCAGACTGTGTGTGAAAGAGGCCTATTGGTTAATCATCATGACTGTGGCCTAAGGGGAAGGCTTCTACTTAAACATGCACCTAAAGGCAGAATGTAATCCCTTCCTCAAGTCATCTTTGAGCTCACCCTCTGCCATACTCCAGAGCACCAGTGTCTTCAGGAGGGGAACTTTACATGTGTCTGGTGTCCTGATTTTTGCCACTACTACCCAAAGACACCCCTTGATCACCTGGCTTTGGTGGCCAAGATGGCTTGCATTCCTGGATCCCATAGCACTATGGCAATTGGAGAGATGGTTCTTGGCAGACTACCCACCCCTGGGGCACTGTGCAAACAGTGGATTGAAGTATAACCCCCAATCTTTCTGTGAAGGAGGCCTCTTTGCTTGTCCTGGAGCTCTGGTCTAAGGGGCAGGCTTCAGATTTGGGACACATTTTGTGGCTTATGGACCTGCTCTCAGGGAACACAGGCTATGGATGCTACCATGGTGCTCTCCCTCCTTCTGCCTTGCTCTAGCTTGCCAATATCACCCAGAAAAGAGCTTATACACTCATTTGGAATCCTGATTTTTGTGACTGCCACTCAAGGTACACTTTCAGATGGCCTGCCTCTGGTGGCCTGCAGGGCTTACACTTGCTTGCAGTCCCACAGGACTATATATGTTTGCATATTTTTAAAAACTGATGCCTGAGGGTCTGGCTTCCAATCAGCATGAATCTAAGTGCTGAGAGCCTTCCTTCTGAAATACTGACAGGTTGGTAGCACATCCTCAACTATTGAGAACTATTAAAAATATAATAAGCTGCTCGGACAAGCACAAAGGTTTAAGAGACAACCAAGAGCTGAGGCAGGGCTGAACAATAAAGGCTCATCTCCTGCATGATGCCAATCCTTCAAGACTGAGAGAGGTGGTTGTTTCATCTACTGTATAATCATTTATAAAGCTAGTCTGAAGTTAAAAAGACAAAAGTAGTAAAAATAATTATGTTTACAATAATGAATTAAGGAATACACAAGACAGGGGCGCCTGGATGGCTCTGTCATTAAGCGGCTGCCTTTAGCTCAGGTCATGATCCCAGGGTCCTGGGATTGAGCCCCATGTCGGGCTCCCTGCTCAGCGGGGAGCCTGCCTCTCCCTCTCCCCCTGCTTGTGCGCTCTCTCTCTCTCAATAAATAAATAAATAAAAATCTTTAAAAAAAAATAAAAGGAATACACAAGATAAAAAGATGTAGAATGTGACATCAAAAACATAGAATGTCAAGGAGTAATTATAATGTTGAGCTTTATGATGGGATCAAACTCAAATTGTTATCAACTTAAAACAGACTGTTATAAGTTGTTCTATGTAAGCCCCATGGTAAACACAAAGCAAAAACTATAATAAATACACAAAAGATAAAGATAAGCATACCATCAAAGAAAGTCATCAGAATATAAAGAAAACAGGGAAAGAAGCATCAAACAGAGAGGAAGTACAAAAACAGCCAGAAAACAATGAACAAAATGGCAATAAGCACATATTTATCAATAACTACTTTAAACATAAATGGACTAAATTTTCCAATCAAAAGACTCAGAATGGCTAAATAAATTGAAAACAAGACCCATCTATATGCTGCCTGCAAGAGAATCTCTTTAGATGTAAGGACACACACACTAAAAGTAAAATGATGAAAAAAGATATCCATGCAAATGGAAACAAACAAAAAAGCCAGGGTAGCAAAACTTATATCAGATAAAATAAAACTTTAAAACAAAGACTATAAGAGACAAAGAAGGATATTACATAATGTAAAGGGGTCAACCCTACAAAAAAGACAAAATATTTACAAATATTTATGCACCCAACATACGAGCACCTAAATATATAAAGCAAATATTAACAGACCTAAAAGGAGTAACAGACAGCAATACAATAATAGTAGGGGACTTTAAACCCTACTTACATCAATGAATAGATCATCCAGGCAGAAAATCAATAAGAAAATAATGGCCTTAACTGACATATTAGACCAAATGAACTAAACAGAAATATACAGAACATTCCATCCAAAAGCAACAGAATACACATTCTTCTCGTGTGCACACAGAATATTTTCCAAGACAGATCATATATTAGGCCACAAAACAAGTCTTAATAAAGTTAGAAGACTGAAATCATATCAAGCATCTTTTCCAACCACAGCAGTATGAAACTAGAAATTAATTACACAAAGAAAACTGGAAGGCACAGATAGCACCAGGAATAGAGTCAGTGATACTGTAATAGCGTTGGATGTTGATAGATGGTAGCTACACTATGGTGGATGTAGCATAACATATAGAGAAGCTGAATCACTATGTTGTATACGTGAAACTAATGAAGCATTATGTGTCAACTGTACTTAAATTAAAAAATTAAACACACACACACACACACACACACACACACACACACACACACAAAGAAAACTGGAAAATTCACAAATATGTGGAGATTAAACAACATGCTACTGAACAACCAATGGGTCAAAGTAGAAATCAAAGGAAAAATTTTTAAAGATCCTGAGACAAATAAAAATGGAAATAGAACATACTAAAATTTATAGGATGCAGCAAAAGCAGTTCTAAAAGGGAAGTTCATAGTGACAAATGCCTACTTCAGGAAACATGAACATTCTCAAATAAACAAACTAACTTTACACACACCTCAAGGAACTAGAAAAAGAACGAAAGAATAAGAAAGGAAATAACAGATTAGAACTAAATGATATAAAGATTAAAAACACAATAGAAAATTGATCAATGAAACTAAGAGCTGGTTCTCTAAAAAGATACACAAAACTGACAAATCTTTTTCTAGACTCACTGGGAAAAAAAGAAAGGGGATTCAAATAAATTATATCAGAAATCAAAAAAGTTATAACTGATACCACAGAAATACAAGAATCATAAGACACTATAATGAAAAATTATACATTAACAAATTGGGGAACCTAGCAGAAACATTCCTAGAAACATTCAATCTACCAACACTAAATCATGATGAAGTAGAAAATCTGAACAGACCAATTACTGGTAATGAAATTGAATCAGTAATCAAAAACCTCCCAATAAACAAAAGTCCAGGACCAGACACCCTCACTTTGATTGTACTGCACATTCAAAGAAAAATCGTTCTCAAACTCTTCCAAAAAATAGAGGAAGGAACTTTTCCAAACTCCTTTTAAGAGTCCAGCATCACCCTGATACCAAAATCAGACAAAGACACCACACAAATATGCAAAAATTATAGGCCAAAACTCTAATGAACATAAAAGGAAAAATCCTCAACAAGGTATTAGCAAACCAAATTCAACAATACATTAAAAGGATCATATACCATGATCAAGCTGGATTTATTCCAGGGATTAAGGATGTTTCAACATTTGCAGATCAGTCAATGTCACATTAACAAAATGAAGGCTAGAAATCATACGGTTATCTCAATACATGCCGAAAAAAACATCTGACAAAATTCCACATCCATTTATAATAAAAACTCTCAACAAAGTGGGTACAGAGGGAATGTACCTCAACACAAAAAAGGCCAAATATGACAAGCCCACAGCTAACATCATACTTAATGGTGAAAAGCTGAAAGCTTTTCTTCTAAGATCAGGAACAAGATAAGGATGTCCACTCTCACCACTTTTATTCAACATAGTATTAGAAGTCCTGGCCAGAGCAATTAGGCAAGAAAAATAAATAAAAGCCATCCAAATTGGAAAGAAAAGGAAAATACTATTTGCAGAGTACATATTATATACAGAAAATCCTAAAGACTCCATCAAAAACCTGTTAGAACCAATAAAAGAATTAAGTAAAGTTGTAGGATACAAAAATCAATACACAAAAATCTACTGCATTCCTATACACTAATAAATAAACTAAAAATTTAAGAAAACAATCCCACTTACAATTGCATCAAAAATAATAAAATACTAGGGTGCCTGGTGGCTCAGTCGGTTGAGCATCCAACTCTTGATTTTCGGCTCAGGTCATGATCTCAGGGTCATGAGATTGGGCCCCACGTCAGGTTCTGTGTTCAGTGAAGAGTCTGCTTGGGGTTCTCTTTCTCTCTCTCTTTCTGCCCCTCTCCCTGTTTGTGCACTATCTCTCTCTCAAATGAATAAATAAATCTTTAAAAAACAAAAAAATATGTAGGAATAAATTTAACCAAGGAGGTGGAAGACATGTACTCTGAAAACTATGAGACATTGATGAAAGAAATAGAAAAATACATAAATAAATGTAAAGAGACTCTGTGCTTATGGACTGGAAGAATTAATATTGTCACATGTCCATACTACCCAAAGCAATCTAAAATTCAAGATAATTCCTACCAAAATTCCAATGGCATTTTTCACAGAACTATACAAATAATTCTAAAATTTGTATGGAACCACAAAAGACCCCAAATAGCCAAAGCAATCATGAGAAAGAACAAAGCTGGAGGCATCCCTGATTTCAAACTATTTTTGCAAAGCTATAGTAATTAAAACAGTATGGTCTTGGCATAAAAACAGACATGGAGATCAATGGAATAGGATAAAGCCCAGAAATAAATCCATGCATATATGGTAAATTAATTTATAACAAATGAGCCAAGAACATACAATGGGGTAGAGGATAGTCTCTTCATTTAATTACGTGGAGAAGACTGGACAGCCACATACAAAAGAATGAAACTGGACTACCATCTCACACCATCTACAAATTAACTCAAAATGGGGCACCTAGGTGGCTCAGATGTTTAAGCGTCTGCCTATGGCTCAGGTCATGATCCTGGTTCCTGGGATCGAGCCCTGCATCACATTGGGCTCCCTGCTCCACAGGGAACCTGCTGCTACCCCTCCCACTTCTGTTCCCCCTGCTTGTGCTCTCCCTCTAAAATAAATAAATAAAATCTTTTTTAAAAAAATGGATTAAAAACTTGAATGTAAGATCTAAAACCATAAAATTCCTAGAAGAAAACAAAGGCAGTAAGCTCTTTGAAACAGGCCTTGGTGATGGTTTTGAATCTGACACCAAAAGCAAAAATAACCAAGTGGCACCCCATCAAACTAAAAAGCTTCTGGATAGCAAAGGAAACCATTAACTGGAAAGACAACCTACTAAATGAGAGAAAACATTGACCTGGTATTTTGATAAGGGCTAATATCTGATAAAGGGCTAATATCCAAAATATATAAAAAATTCATATAACTCAACAGCAAAAAGAAAAAAAATCCAATTTAAAAATGGGCACAAGACCTAAATAAACATTTTTCCAAAGACACACAGATGGCCAACAGGTCCATAAAAAGATGCTCTACATCATTAATCACCAGAAAAATGCAAATCAAAACCTTAATGAGATATCCCCTCACAAATATTAAAATAACTATTATTAAAAAAAAAAACTAGAAATAATGAGTGCTGATAAAAATGTGGAGAAAAGGGAACCCTTGTGCACTGTTGGTGGGAATGTAAACTGGTGCAGCCACTCTGGAAAACAGTGTGGAAGTTCCTCAAAATATTAAAAATAGAACTACCATATGATCCAGCCAATTCCACTTGTGGGTTATTTATCCAAAGAAAACAAAAACACTAACTCAAAAAGTTAGTGTTCACTGCAGCATTATTTATAATAAATAGCCAAGATATGGAAACAACTTAAGTGTCCATCAGTAGATGAATGGATAATGAAACTATCACATACACACACACACACACACACACACACGAATGGATAAAGAAATTGTTACACACATACACAGAGGAATATCATTCAGCCATAAAAAAGAATGAAACCTTGCTATTTGTGACAACATGGAGAGGGCTTCAAGGGCATTACGCTGAATGAAAGAAGTGAGAGGGAAAAACAAATACCATAATAATCTTACTTATGTGGAATCTAAAAATAAGTAAAAATTTAAAAACCAAACTCAAAGACACAGAAAACAGACTGGTGACTGCCAGAGGTAGGGTATGGGGAGGTAGGAGAAATGGATCAACTCTTTTTGTTTGGGTTTTTACTTACTTAAATAAATTGAATTTTTTTAAAAAAGAAAAGAACAGGGGCGCCTGGGTGGCTCAGTGGGTTAAGTGTCCGACTCGTGATTTTGGCTCAGGTCATCATCTCAGGGTCCTGGGATTAAGCATTGCATCAGACTCCATGCTCAGTGCACAGTTTGCTTGAAATTCTCTCTCCCCCCCTCTGCCCTTCCCCCTGCTCATGCACCCTTGCTCTCTTTCTCAAATAAATAAATAAAATCTTTAAAAAAGAAAAAAAAAGAGAGAGAGAAAAGAAGAATGGTTACCTGTGGAGAGAAAAGGGGCAAGATGTAGAATAGAGCGAACAGGAATGGGTTTTCATTATAGACCATTCTCTATATTTTTTATATTATTTTGATTTTTGTGTGAAAAGATTTGATTCAAAAATTTTTTTCTAAATAAAAGCTAAGTTGAAAACTTATTTTTTAAAGCCAAATTTGAGAGATGGTAATAACTCACTAATTCACAAAGCTTGAGAAAGTGATCTTTAGGCACACAGAAAAGCATGACCAAAGGTAAAATATGATGAAGAACAAGATAAAGTTGAGTTCATCTAGCACAGGATGAACTGGAGGAGGTGTCACTGGGATAATGGGAAGCCACTGAAGGTATTTAAGAAAGTGATATATCACATCCTCATTTCAAGACAGAAAATAACTGACAAGAAGAGATGAATACCTTAGAAAAAAGACCAGTAGCAAAGACATCAGTTGGGTAATACAAAAGACCAGACCGAATGGAAGATGGCAGTCAGACGGTGGTAATAGCGTTGGCGTTGAGAGGAGAGGAACATGCAGTATGACTCAATGAAAATCTATGTGCTGAGAGTCTACTATACGTTGGTTATTGTGCTGGAGGTATACAATTAATGGGAAACAGATGATTTCTATGCCTAGTAAATCAGGGAAGATAAGCAGATTTCATGCCCTAACAGGTGTGGGGATACATATGTGTGAGGGGCTGAGAAAGACAGAAGG
Organism: Callorhinus ursinus; assembly: GCF_003265705.2. Classification (NCBI taxonomy): domain Eukaryota; kingdom Metazoa; phylum Chordata; class Mammalia; order Carnivora; family Otariidae; genus Callorhinus; species Callorhinus ursinus. The sequence goes on from NW_027397063.1 coordinate 142,234,763, forward strand.
TCTTTCTGTCAAGGATGACAAAAGTTCCCAGCATCTTCAAATAGGGGAAAGAATAGTAAGAATGACTTAAGACTAAAGTAAAGGCAGGAAAATGAAAACGTCTCTGTGCACCACTTTGCTATTAACAAATCACAGAATTGTTCTAAAGGATGAATGAAAATGAAAATGAAAATACAACATTCTTCAATGCCATCATTCAGACACATCATCAATCTGATAATAGCTTTCCAGAGGGGGAAAATACACCACTACATAAAACATACAAATCCCATATAAAACTCTAATTCTGGATATTTTAAAAGGGGAGAATGGTAGAGAATATGTCTCAGAATCAAAGGAATATAGTATTTGCTAAGAACTGTTAATATCTCTTTTAGTAATATTTGTACTTTTTTTTTTTTTAAGTAGGCTCCATGCCCAGTGTGGAGCCCACTGTGGGGCTCAAGCTCACGACCCTGAGATCAAGACCTGAGCTGAGATGGAGTTGGACACTTAACCGACTGAGCCACCCAGGCACCCCGGTAATACCTGTACTTTTAAAAAGAAATTCTTCAAGACAGAGTTTGTATTTGGAGAGGTCAGATGGGAACTGCCTATTTGTCAAAGTCAGCCCTAGATCTGGCAGTTAAAAGTCTGAGGCCACACTGTCCAACAGAGTAGCCATAAGCTACCCAGAACTGTGGCTACGAGCACCTGAAATGTAGCTAATCCACACTGATGTGGGAGCTGCAAACAGAAAAACACACAGAATCTTAAATAATACATATGTAATTTTTATATTGACCACATACTGAAATGATAATATTTTGGATATAATGGGTTAACATATTACTATTAAAATTAAGTTCACCTAGTAAAAGTCAGAGAAAGACAAATACCATATGATTTCACTCATATGTGGAATTTAAGAAACAAAACAAATGAGCAGAGGAGAAAAGGAGGGAGGGAGGGCAGGAGAAAGGGACAGGGAGGGGGAGAGAGAGAAACCAAGAAACAGACTCTTAACTATAGAGAACAAATGGCTGGTTCCCAGAGGGGAGGTGGGTGGGTGGGGATGGGTGAAATAGGTGATGGGGATGAAGGAGTACACTATCCGTGATGAGCACTGGGTGTTGTACGGAAGCGCTGAATCACTGTATTGTACACCTGAAACTATTATTACACTGTATGTTAACTAACTGGAATTTGAATAAAAACTTTTTAAAAAATTAAGTTCACCTGTTTCTTTTTCCTTTCTTAATGTAGGTACTAGAAAATGTTAGATTACACGTATGGCTCCCATTTGTGGTCTACATTCTATTTCTAATGGACAGTGCTGGTCTGAGGCACAGGAAGGGGTTTTAGAGAAGAATCCACCCAACTCCTTCCCTCACTCTCCAATTCCTGTCTGCAAGCCTGAAACTTAGAGGATCAATCCTTTAATTTCCCAAATAAACACCAGATTTTCAAGAAGAACCATACCACAGGTTAACTTTCTTACCTGCCTTTCTGTTCCCTCACCCCTCTACCTACAGAGGTCTGTCATGACCTTGGAAAGTCTTCTGTCTGCTACCCCATACATCCAGAGACAGAGAAGTAATTCACAAAAGGGAACATTCTAGCTGCGGCACAGTTCGTCCCCTGCAAGTGAAGCTCCCTGACTTACTTATCCATGATGAATAACTAGTGCCTTCCCCAAGTTCCTTTCTTAGAGAGAAGTCTTTATAAATATATGAAGCTAATGAAGGGTCAATGCTCTCCCACTCACTGAAGTTTTAGGTAAATCACTTAACTATGCTGAACTTGCTTTGCCTTCTGCAAAAAAAAAAAAAAAAAAAAGATGAAACTAAACTGACTTTAATGTATCTTCCAATTCCAACATTCTCTAAGCATTCAAGAAACAACAGCTTTTTTAAAGCTTCGCACATATACACTCTACAGAAGTATAAGAAAATGAGTAAAATTATTCAAGCCTTTTCATAATAAAATCTAAAGTTCAAAAATTACACAAAGGTGGCATTTCTATGCATGTGCCTTATCCTGGAATTCCAGCCTTTTCAATTGCATTTAAAAATAATTATTATTATACTGTTCCTGGCTCAGCCTTCTATTGCTGCCATAGTCTGTTGAGGCATGATTCTCTGATTTATGCATTCTTAATCATCAAGTGGTTCCTGGCATATAGTGAAATAAGGCTTGGAGTAACTAAAGAATCTGCATCCCAACACAGCATACTTTATGTTGTTTTCATTTGAAAATTTTCTGGAGTCCAAAATACTGGCATTCATGGCTTATCCTGACCCACAGAAATGGCAATGCTAATCCACCACTAGTAGAGTAAGTACAGTGAACCAACCTTCCACTAAGTATAAAAGATTTGGCTGATGCATTCCATTTTTTTCCCATCCTTTTTCTCTCTTGAGAGCAACAAAAACTGTGAAAATTGGGTTGTGATGGAATAAAGTTAACTGGCCCTCCTGGAAAGACCCCAGCTAGGTGGCCAACGCATACACACACACTAACTGCCCCATTACTTAGATTTTACCTAAGCACAAGTTCTCAATTCTTAGTCTGGTTCTCTTACAATTTAGTCTGACTGAGAGAAAGACAAGAAGAGAATCCATTCTTCCCCTTAGTAACTCACTGTTGCTTCGATACCTGCCAAGTGGACTGAACTGCTGGGTTAGCAGAATCTGATCAGGAAACTATGATCCTGACAAAAATCAATCAGACTCCTTATAAATATGCATAGAGTGCAAATATTAAATTTGGTTAATATTGAGCCAAAACAAAAACCCTCTACATTAGAAAAGCAGGAAATCTGACAGCCCAATCTTTAGCACCACCACGAAATCCAGCACAGGTGAATTTCAAAAAAGAGAAAGAAAATAATGTACATCAAGGATTTCTTCATATCTTTTCGCTGTTCTTTGTAAATCATCTTCCTTCTCCGCAATTTTCTTATATAACTGATTTGTCTCTTCCTGATGGCTTTCCAAAAGTTCAGCTTCCACTTCCTGGGCTTTATCTAATACATAAAAAATGGGCACACACAAGAACACACATTAGGCAAGAATTAGTATCTACATCCCAAATTCAGTTCCAAATTAAATTTGATAAAAATCAATTGATCAAGGGTGTCTGGGTGGCTCAGTTGTTAAGTGTCTGCCTTTGGCTCAGGTCATGATCCCAGGGTCCTGGGATCGAGCCCCATATCAGGCTCCCTGCTCGGCGGGAAGCCTGCTTCTCCCTCTCCCACTCCCCCTGCTGTGTTCCCTCTCTCGCTGTCTCTCTCTCTGTCAAATAAATAAATAAAATCTTTAAAAAAAAAGTCAATTGATCATATATGTACCCTCCTGTACAGGGCAGGAATGTCTTTATAAGGCAATTAATTAGCTAATGTTTCAGGTTCTTTCACCCGCCCCTCCTCTCCTAAAGGCAAGCTGCTGCCAAGCAAGCACAGGTTCCAATTAGAGAACTTTCTTGGACAGGAACCATTTTTTTTCTCCAGTTCAATTACTTAAAAGCACTTAGCACAGTGTGAAAACAGTAAGTGTAAATTATAAATAGTCTCTGCTGATTCTGACTTGTTCTTTACTGAATTTAAAATTTGACTCACCAATGGTTTCTTTTATGGTCATTTCCAGCTCCTGGTCCTTTTGTGCCAGCTGTGTATGGAACTCCCTCATCAGCTGTTTTAATGTGGAATTGTGCTTCAACTCAAGATCTTCCTGCTCCTGTCTGTGCAACAAAAATATAAAGAGCTAACTGTTGTCAAACACATAACACGCCATATAGAGTTACCTAGTCTTCACAACAGTGCTCGTAAGATCTCATTGGTATAAAAACAGGTTCAAGGGTGCATACGTGTGTATGTGTGTGTCCAGGCACAGAAAACTCCTGGGAGGATACAGAAACTATGATTATCTCTATACAACAGTCCTGGGGATTTGAGAATTCTTTTCCCCTTAAAATTTTCATCATACACATCTATCTTATATCATAATAATGCTAATACTAAAAATAGTAAAACAAAAAGAAAGTAATGACTGGGATACGTACATAATAAGCATAATCATATATGCAAGAAATGTTTTTCTCCCCTCTAAACAGACATGAAAGAACAATGCCTCTTGCCTTAAATTGTTTTATATTTCTTCTCGGCATTTAACAACTTACTTGAAATCATGTTTCATAGTTTGGGTAGGTGAAAGTTAGGTGTATTAGGCACAATAAAAGGGACTTAATTAATAAAGACTGTCTTAAAAATATTCATGCTGGGGCACCTGGGTGGCTCAGTCAGTTAAATGTCTGACTCTTTTTTTGTTTTGTTTTAAGGATTTTATTTATTTATTTATTTATTTATTTATTTATTTATTTGAGAGAGAGCAAGAGAGCATGCACGTGCAGGGTGAGGGACAGGCAGACTGTGCACTGAGCACAGAGTCCAATGCAGAGCTCGATCCCACCACCCTGAGATCATGACCTGGGCCAAAATTAAGAGTCGAAGACTTAACCGACTGAGCCACCCAGACACCCCAAGTGTCCGACTCTTGATTTTGGCTCAGGTTATGATCTCAGGGTCGTGAGATCAAGCGCCAAGTTGGACTCCATGCTGGGCATGGAGCCTGCTTAAAATTCTCTCTTTCCTTCTCTTCTTCCCCACCCCGTCCCCCACTCTCACTCTCTCTCTAAAGTAAATAAATAAAATAAATATTCATGCTGAAAAACTTACTTGATTTTCTCTTCTATTTCTTGTTCATACTCTTTCTTCATGATATCTAATTCTTCCTGATGCTCCTTCCGCAACATTCGAAGATCTTTCTGCAACTTAACGATCTCCTTGCCCAGCTTCTGCTTCTCCTGCTCTGCCCCTGCTAATTTAAATTCCAGGTCATTGTGCTCGGCCGCCTCCATGTTACCAGGCAATCTGGGTTGGACTACGTGTGATTTGGACTTTTCTTCAGCACTTTCTTCCAAAGCTTCTGTGGGTTTATTTTTTCCATCCATCTGTTGTTGTAAAGCCTGTAATTTTTCAAATTTTGAGGTCAACTCTTCCATTTCAACTCTATGCCCTTCCCTCTCTCTTACTAAGCAGGAATCCAGTTCTTTTATCTTTTGCTCCAAGATCTGACAGGCTAGTTCCTTCCCCTGGAGTGTTTTCTGGACATCATCAACCACATTTTCCAAGTTTTGCTTTGCCCCTATGTTGTTTTCACCTCCCTCTTCTTCCACATGCTGGGATGCTATCAAGGAATAGTTCTTGCTTTTTTCTTCAAGTTCTTCCTGAAGATGATTTATCATAATTTGATCTTCATGCTGCTTTGCTTCAGCGTGTTCTATCTTTATTAAGAGCTCCTGGTATCTGCCCTGCATTTCAGAATGAGAGGATACCATCTCTTCTTTTTCCTGCTCTAGCCTCTGCAACAGCTTTTCTTTTTCCATTAGACTTCTCTGTAAAGCACTGATTTTGTCTTCGTATGCGTTCTGCACACAGCCTTGGAGACCCGCTTCCTCTTGCTTAGCACAGGCTGCCATGCGTTCTGCCGATCTGGGTACAGCTGACGCCTCTGACTGTGGTGGACCCTCCACTGACTGAAGTTTTCCTTCCAAGACATGAATTTCTCTCTCTTTCTCCTGCAATTTTGTGTTTAGCTCACCCAAATGGCCCTCTGTGTCTTTTTTATATTGCTGTTCTTTCTCTTCCATTTGAGATAACAACTGCTTCTTGATGGCAGCAATTTTTTGTTCGGCTTTTTTCTTCAGTTCTGCTAATTTTGCAGCACTTTCTAACTCAAGCCTATCTTCCAGTGCCTTCAACTCCTCTTCTTTGCCTTTCATACCTGAATTCGCATGTTCCAATTCTTTCTTCTTGGTTTCAAGTTCAGATTTCATGGAAGACACTTGCTTTTCAAGTCTTGAGACTTTTTCTTCAGCTTCTTTAACCCTGTTGTCCTTCTCTTCCCCTAACTCTTGAATGTGCTGAAGTTTCTGCAGCATTTCTTTCTGTTCAGTGTCCTTTTGTTGATTGTATTTGTTAAGAGCTTCATTTAAGGACTCAATTTCAGTTATTTTCTGAGTAAGATGCTCCTGTAATTCCACAATTCTTGCCGTCTGAGTTTTTAACTCAGTCTCTAAATTACACTCCTTTTTCTCCAGCTTACTCTTCTTATCTTCCATTTCACCCTTTAAACATACCAATCTCTCATTTTGCTGATCAAGGTCCTCCTTCAGTGCATGTATCTGCTCATCCTTTTCACCGGCTTCCTTTGTTTTTAACTCAAGCTGCATCTGCAATTCTTTAATAGTACTTTGATACTGTATGAATTTTGACTGTGCTTTCTTCTTCCATTCTGAGAATTTGTTGGACAAGTGATCTCCCTGTTCAAGAGCAGAGACCTTCTCTTTACTCAGAGTTTCAACTTTCAAAGATAAATCTTGCACCTGACCCAGCAATTCACGTTGTTGTTCCTCGTATCGCTTACTTAGTGATGAAATGGCTGCTTCTTTCTCAGTTAGGCTGATGCTGTTCTGAAGCTGGGTGTTCAAATCAGTTAGCTGTTTGCTAAGACTGCTGATCTCAGATTTCTTTTCTTTAAGCTCTTCTTTCATCAGTGTGACAGCATTGATGTTCTCTGATAACTCCTTCTTCAACTGCGTGATACAAGACTCCTTTTCAGAGGCAGCCTGTTGCTGGTTCCCTCCTTCCCTCTGTAAGGCTTCTTTCTCCATTACAAGACCTTCAATATCAGCCTTCATGCTCTTAATCTGATTTTCTTTTTCTTCTAATTGATGGGTAGCCTGTTGAAAAGAACTGTTTAGTGTGTTCTGCTCTTCCGTTAGCTGTCTGAGCTGTGCTTCTAATTCAGAAGCCTTGCAAGTTTTAATCACTAGTGCCTCCTTAACTTTTGTTGTGTGCTTCTGGCAGTGGGAAATTCTAGCAAGAATGGCATTAATTTTACTACTACTAATGTTGATGAGCTCATTTGTTTTAGCTTGTAACAGGGCTTCAGTTTTCTTAGAGTAAGTTTCCAGCTGAACTGCTAGTTCCTCGGACAGTTTTTTGAATTCCAAGCTTTTGTCTTCTAGGCTTTTCTCCTTTCTTTCATGTGAAGATTGCAAACTCTGGAATTGTGCATCTGTGGTTTTCAACTTGTCAGTCAACTCGGAAACCTTCAGCTTGTCTTTCTCTGCCAGCATCTCCAGTTCAACCATACGCTCTTGCAGAGAAGTATTTTCCCTCAGAGAATGATTCAAGTCACCCTCTAGCTTTTCAAGTTGTGCTTTTAGTTTAGTTTCATTTTGTGACAGAGAATTCGTCTGAGCAGACTGCTGGTGTAACTGTTCCTGTAATTCCCTTACTGCTGTGTTCTGCTTAATGCCTTCTTCTTTCAGCCATGCTAGTTCCTTGTTCATCTCTTCTGTTTCACATGCACTTCGGAGGATCTTTTGCTTCAGTTCTGCTACCTCTTGCTCTTTTTCCTGTAACTGGATTTCATGTTGTTCCTGGAGTTCTTCAGCTTGCTGATTAAGTTTCTTTTCCCAGACCGATATGACATCACTGAGTTCTCGTCTGTGTACCTCAGTGAGACCTTCTATCTGCTCCTTTTGGTTTGTTTCCAGTCTTGACACTGCATCACTGATTCCAGCGGAGTTAGCTTGTGCCATTTCCAAAATTTTGGCATTGAACTGTTTTTCTTTCTGACTAAGCTCTAGAACCGTATTTTCAAGCTCTTTTTTAAGTTTGGCTTCCTGATCCAGTAATTTTTTCTTTAATGTTTCTTGCATCTCCTTTGCTTTCTGCTTAATTTTTTCCATCTTTTTTTCTTGATTTTTGAATTTGGTTTCATATTCCTCATGTAAAACACTAAAACTGTCCTCCTTGGCTGATAATTTCTGTTTGAGTGTTTCAATTTCTTTGTTCTGTCCTTCTCTCATTTGTAAAATTACATTTTCCTTTTCTATCAAGCTCTGCTTTGTCTGTGCCTGTTCTGTGTTAGTATCTCTAAGTTGGGACTCATAGTGTTGGGTTAAAGCCTGTAGTTTTTCCTCCATTTCACTTTTCTGGTTTTCTAGTTGCTGCAGTAAGTCCCGTACCTGGATTTTGTGAGTGTCTAACTCAGTACAAACATCTTTCTTTTGCGTTTCAACTTTAGCTACCTGTTTTGTAAGAAGAATTCTTTCCGTTTCCAAGTCCAACAACTTCTGCTGCAATTGAGCCAAGTGCTCCTCAGATGCTTTGGCCTGCTCGTGTGTAGTACTTTGCTGTGACTGAAAAAGAGCCAGCTTAGCAGATGCCTGCTGGAGTTCCTCTTCAGACCTTTTAATATCTGCCTCTAAGTTTTCCACATGAGCCTGCTGCTCTTTCAAATGCTTGTCCTTTTCCTTCAGAAGAAGCCCAAGTTGATTAATTTCATCTTTTAATGCCTTCTCAGTTCTCTGGATAGATATCTCTTGTTCTTTAATGATACTCTCGACTTGCTGCTGGTGATGGCTTTTCTGTTCATCTAGCTTGGCCTCTAGCTCCTGCTTTACTTTATCTGCTTGATCCTTTAGTATAGAAAGCTCCTCTTCTAGCTTGTTCCGGGCTTTTAATATGTCTGATAGTTCAGAAGACAATGATTCCAGTTCTGTTTGCTTCACATCAAGCATTTCTAAAGTCTTTTCATTCATCTCTTCTATGTGGGCCTGGAAGAGACTCTCTTTGTCTTTCAACAATGTTTCTTTTTCTTGTTCATGCTTTTCTCTAAGTTTTTCCATTTCAGTCTGATGCTGTTGCCTTAACACTTGGAGTTTTTTAGTCCAAAGGGTATCCTGCTGATGCTGCAAGCTTTCCAATTCTGTCTTGTGTTTTTCAACCATGATTGTGATTTCTTTACTGTGCTCATTTTTTTCAGCTTCCAAATGAATAGCTAAATCTTCTGATTGATTTTTGCTTTCTTGCAAGCTTTTTTCCAAAGAACTTTCCAATTCAAGAATTCTCTGTTAATAAAAACAGATGTACTTTTATTAAAGTACAGACTTGCTTATTAGCGAAAATACATGACATAATGTCTACACCTGTTTAAAAATTAAAACTTAGAAAAATAACTCTATATATCATGCCAAACACTAGAAAGCACAGAGAATCTGTGCTCGATTCCTAAAGGAATCATGTAACAAAGAAAAGATTCTATTTTAACACAACTTAAAATTTCAGATTCTTTCTACCTACTTGGGTAACTATTTTAATCATGCATATTTTCAAGAATATTCTGAATGGATAGTCAAAAAGGAATAAATCATAAAGTAGATAACAGTAACTATTGGTAGGAAGATGGTTATTTTTTTTCTGTGTGTTTTTTAAGGCCCATTAATAGTATTCTATTACCTTCATAATTTGATTTTGGAAGATAAATAATGTATCTGGCTTTTCCACTGCAAAAATGATTATTTAGAAGATTTTTTGCAAAAAGCTACTTATACAAATTTTACCAAAGATTACTGTTAGCTCATGAAAATGTCAATCTTGGACTCTAAAGGAAAAAGAGCTAAGTAAGGCAGAGCCATGCAACATCAGAATGGAAAAAGTCCTAAGGAATTACAAAATCCAATTTCTCCGTAAGACAGGTGAAGAAATTAAGGTATAATTAATTTACAAAGCTAGCAAGCGGAAAAATCTAGGTCTCCTGAATATCTTATCTATTCCCCTCCACCATGCCACCTTACATAAATGTGGGACATGGGAAAGTAAAGTACAGTTAGAACTATGGGAAAGAAGTGTGATTCTTTCACTGTCTAAACCAAAGCAAAAATATAAATAACATCAGTTTATTCAAAACAGGTCATACATTCCATATATTGCTAAGGGAAGGGCCAGAGGGCCTTAAAAATGTGCACACTGAGACATATAATACAAATTTGTTCACATATATATAAATTTGTCCACCACTGTTTTAATATGGGAAAACTTTATGTTAAAAGCAGGGCACTGGGGTGCCTACACTGTGACAGAAACAGGGAACAAGGGGCGCCTGGGTGGCTCAGTCGTTAAATGTCTGCCTTCGGCTCAGGTCATGATCCCAGGGTCCTGGGTTTGAGCCCCACATCGGGCTCCCTGCTCGGCGGGAAGCCTGCTTCTCCCTCTCCCACCCGCCCTGCTTATGTTCCCTCTCTCGCTGTCTCTCTCTCTCTGTCAAATAAGTAAATAAAATCTTGAAAGGAAAGAAAGAAAGAAAAAGAAAGAAAGAAAAGGAAAGGAAAGGAAAGGAAAAGGAAAGGAAAGGAAAAGGAAAAGGAAAAGGAAAAGGAAAAGGAAAGGAAAGAAAGGAAGGAAGGAAGGAAGGAAGGAAGGAAAAAACAGGACGAATTATGTCCAGGACATGGCATGAGATGAAGTGCAGGTATGTGAACCTAACCCAGTAAAACAAAAGCTTCTCAACAACTTTATACTGACTGGAGAGATAACAATAGTTTCTATATACAAATAATTCCAACCTGAATATTATTTAAACTTACAGTTCTGTAAGTTTCTGCTTCTTGCTGAAGGTCCCGAAGTTTATTTTCACTTTCCATGAGGATTGCTTTTTTCTGCAACTCTAACTCTTCCAGGGCCAAAGATTCTTGCTGTTCTTTTTCTTGGGTGATCTTCAAATATTCTGATTGACTTTTTTCCTGTGCCAAAAACAATACCACCTTAGACCCACATAAATCTTCAGCATTCCCAAAGCACTTCCACAGGAATCATGTTTCATTTGATCTGCACACCAGCCCTATGAGATAGGCAGTATCATCACCTCTCTCTTCCCATGCCCTAGCCTGCAGAGACAAAGCACTGTGGCTATTCCAGTGTGGTCCAGCCAATATTTGCCACAATTACTACTGAAAAGAAAACTTTTGTTCCAGTAACCGCACTACATCTATTTTTCCACTATTTAAAATATTTTGCAAAACAGGGCTTAATGTGAAGGGTCCCCAAATTGTCACTACTACTTCTCTGCACTCCAGAGTTTGATTATTTCAACTCTAGGCCAAGAAACTAGATTGTAAGTTTATATAATTTACGAGAAATACCTCATTAGGGAACCCCACATAGAAAAACAAATCAAAATCAGAAGATTACATGTGAATATATGGATTAGATCAAGGAAATATCTATAAAAGCCTACATAACTCTCCTCAGATGACCTGGGCTCTTTTATCAATCCCAAAAAGCTTCTTCTTTGATTGCCCTTATTATATATCAACATCTATATTAAAACTGTTTACTGCTTTGAAAAGAGAAGCTCTAGAGAGCACTTTTAACATTTAGTGGCTTTGGACTCCAATTAAGAATACTTATCCATACCTATTGCATAGAGTTCCATGGTGCTAGCAGCAATATTTTCAGTTCACTACACTCTGGTGAAGCATATATTGCTTTAAGGAAAGGTGTTGTGCCCCATTATAAGCAGACTGATATGAGAATATTAGTTTCTAATCAATTTTAAAACATCATTTTAAATATACTACATTGTCTAATGTAAACTACATTTTATTTATTTTTAATTTTTTTTAAAGATTTTATTTATTTGACAGAGAGACACAGCAAGAGCAGGAACACAAGCAGGGGGAGTGGGAGAGAGAGAAGCAGGCTTCCCGCCAAGCAGGGAGCCCGATGTGGGGCTCGAACCCAGGATCCTGGGATCATGACCTGAGCTGAAGGCAGACACTTAACGGCTGGGTCACCCAGGCGCCCCTGTAAACTACATTTTAAATACATCTCTCTGTGCCCATAAAAATAAAAGAGGACAAATAGTCTGTTGAATTTTGACTATCAACGCAAAGCTAACTTCTTTGAGGAACTAGGTAGAAAGGGGAGCAGAAAGCAGCAAGTGCACACGTGTGTGCATGCTTCATGTGTATCTGTATCCTGCTCTCTTTACTCAGAATATATGAGTAGATCAGTTCTAGAATGCAGTCTTACCAAGGCCAATGTTCAAGTCTCAGTGTCCCCAAAGGCCAATTACTCCGGCATGAAAACACACAGATCTTTATGACAGGAATTTTTTAGAACAATTCCTGGCTTCATTTATGTCCTGCTTTGTTCTTTTAATTTTTATGCCCCTATGCTGTCCTGTTATAGTTTTAAGCATTCTCGTAAACTATTTTAAATCCTTTCTAGACTGGAGCGCCTGGATGGTTCAGTCAGTAGAGCATGTGACTCTTACCTTGGGGTCCCATGAGCTCGAGCCCCACGCTGAGGATAGAGTGTACTTAAAAAAATTAAAATAATAAATAAATAAATAGGGGCACCTGGATGGCTCAGTCAGTTGAGCGTCCGACTCAATTTTGGCTCAAGTCATGATCTCAGGGTCATGAGACTGAGCCCCGCACCAGGCTCTGCGCTCAGGAGGGAGTCTGCTTAAGATTCTCTCCCTCTCCCCCTGCCCCTGCCCCAGCTCGTGCTCACTCTCTCTAAAACAAATAAGGTCTTTAAAAAATAAAAAAAATTAAAATTATAAATACTATTTCTCATCCTTCTGCACTAAAAGATTTTTAAAATTATACATACTATCTTATAGATAATAATTTCATATAAAAACAATCGACCTACATTTTTGGCATTAATACTTCTTATGGTAACCTATATAAAAAGGCTTTTCACAATTTGAAAAAGAAAATTTTTTTTTTTTGTTTCAAACTTTCAAATTACACTATTCCCCCAAATCTTACCTCTGCTTTTCTGGATATTATTTTGGTTAGTCCAGTCAGTCATTTTTTAATTTTACTTTATGTTTTAAAATATAAGTATTGAAAATTACTACTGAAATTATTCTACTTAAAATGAAAACTACTTGGTCATTTTCACTTTTTCTTCTTTAAAATGCATTTCAGACAAAACTTTCTGAGCCTTGAACTGTTATATTCAGTCTGGTGAGTTTCTAGACATTTTTCCTGAGTTATGCAGTCACTGGCTCTTGGCTTCAATTAGCCTATCTTCCCCTTTACTTCTCCATAATCACAGCTTACTGCCAGGGTGAGAGGGATGACATAAAAACAAATAAACTGGTTACTGAGAGCATGTTAGTTAATATAATTTTCACACAATACCAAGTTAATAAGCTCTGACAACCCTCTTCCCTGCCTATATCCTATCCTCTCTGCACACGCAAAGGTCAAGGCTGCCAGTAGTCTGACCTTAAGCTGAAAGGCAGGAGCAAGATGACAATGTAATAAAGCTGCAAAGTTTACCTATAACAAAAACAAAATAGGTACTTACAAGAGCTATTTTCATTTGCTCCTGAAATTGCCTTTCTTGGGTCTGAAACTTCTTGGTCAGTTCCTGCTCTTTGCTGGCCAGCTCCTCTTCATGAAGCTTCTGTAGTTTAGCAATTTGTTCTGAGGATTTCTGAAAGTCAGCCAAATAGTTAAATTGAAACACCCAGAATAAAATATGTAACTCTACAATTAAATAAGACTTTATTACAATTTAATCATCAAGCCAATAGTGTAAGAGAAAAATCAAAACATATTTCCCACATAAATCAAAAGTCACCAAAGTCTCAATAATTAAAAGAAAAGCCAATCAAGTATTGCTCATTTATTCTTTTTATGTTTTTATTTTTTTTAGAGAGTGCAGGGTGGGGGAGGGGCAAAGGGCGAGGGGGAGAATCTTAAGCAGGCTCCGTGCCTGACATGGGGCTCGATCTCATGACCCTGAGATCATGACCTGAGCGAAAATCAAGAGTTGGATACACTTAACCGAGTCACCCAGGTACCCCAAGTACTTCTCATTTAAGACAAGGATGGCTATTGCTTCAGTAGTAAGTCCTGTTGGGTTGGAGCATTTCCACATCTTGCAGGGATGTTCCCTACCAATCATGATGGGGAAGTATAGGAGGAGGAATAAGGATGCTCTCAAAGAGGGCACTCCACTATGGTCAAGCTGCCCTGACTGTACCAATCTAATGATGCCTAGCTTTCCATGCATATACTATTTATTAAAAAGTACTGGCCTTGTTCTTTGGACAGGAAGACTTAATCTTATAAAAATGTCAAACCTCCCTAGATAAATCTAAAAATTTAATATAATTGAATAAAATTACCAACAGAATGGGGAGGGAGGGGCTCACTGGATAAAATAAACATGCAAGAACAGCCAGCACTCTTCTGAAAAATAAGAGTAATAAGGGGAAGCTACCAAATAATAGAATAAAACTGAGTAATTATAACAGTGTAATACTGGCACGTGGTCAGGAGAAGCAATGGAACAGCACTGAGAATTCAAAAAAGAGACCCATATGTAGCACAATAATTTAGTATGAAATAAAGATAGTGTGTCATACCAGAAGGGAAAACATGGATTATTAAATAAATTATTTGAAGACTACTTGGTAGTCAGTCATCTGGAAAAAAATTAAAGTTGGATCCCTACCTCACTCCTAATACCAAATAAATTCCAGTTGGATCGAAGATTTAATAATAAAAAATAAAAGCATGTAAGTGCCATAAGAAAAGTAGAATTTTAAAATGATCTCAGTGAGAATATATTTTTAAATCAGAACAAAAATCCAGATAGCATTTAAGAAAAAGAAAAAAATCTCTGCATGCCCTCTCCCAAAATAAACCAATCCCAAAGCTAAAACAAATCATAAACAAAGTCAATTTAAAAAAGACAGGGGAGCCTAGGTGGCTCAGTTGGTTAAGCGTCCGAGTGTCTTGGTCCGAGTATCTTGGTTTCAGTTCAGGTCATGATCTCTGGGCTCCATGCTGGGCATGGAGCCTGCTTAAGATTCTCTCTCTCCCTCCCCCCTCTGCCCCTCCCCACTTGTGTGTGTGCTCTTTCTCTCTCTCAAAAAAAAAAAAAAAAAAAAAAAAAAGAAGATTATTTGGACAAATGCATTATATATCCAAAGAAATAATTCCTACTCTAAGTGTAAAACATCTACAAATCAGTAAGACCAACTGTCCAACAGGAAAACAAGTTAAAGATCTGACCAACCAACTCAAAAAGAAAACTGCCAATTCCTTTAAAACATATAAAAATATGTTTATCCTATTGGTAAAAAGATAAGCACATTAAAACTATAACGTCAGGGTGCCTGGGTGGCTCAGTCACTTAAGTGTCCATCTCTTGATTTCAGCTGAGGTCATGATCTCAGGGTCGAGGGATTGAGTCCCACATTAGGCTCCACAATCAGCGTGGAGTCTGCTTGTCCCTCTCCCTCTGCTCCTCCCCTGCTCACTCGCTCTCTTTCTCTCAAATAAATAAAATCTTTAAAAAAACCTACAATGTCATTTTTTTAAACTGATAAGCCTGAAAAGATTAAAAAAGGCTAGGTAACACCATCCTTGTGAGGTAACACCTTGCTTGTGAGTGTATAAAGTGTCCTCCACAGAGCGTGTAGCAGCTATACAGTAATTAAAAATACATAATCTTTGCCTAATATTCCACTTCTAGGAATCTATCCTAAAAAAACATACAGGTGAACAAATATAAGGATATTCACCATTTGCAACAGCAAAAAATTAAAACCTAAATATCCATCAGATTTATTAAATTATGAAACATTCATACAGTGAAATCCTGAGCTGTCTTTAAAACAGCTGCATTTAAAAAAAAAACACACACACAAATATGGCACCATTACCAATTGTCAATGATGAGGAACATATTAAGCAGAAAAGCAAAACACAGAGCAGTATATATAACATGCCATCTTTTGTGTTAAAAATTTAAAGAGAGGATTAAAAAACATAAAAGAGAAATTATATGCAGAGATTATCTCTGGGAAGTATATCCAAAAAGATATAAATTCTTTTCTCTATCAAAGTGATTTTTTTCCTATATCCTGAACTCATGAAATGGTCAAGGTCTAAAACATAAATTAACTCTTCTTTACAATCAAAAATTGTAGGAAAAGCATATGACTTATGTTTCAAAATTGTTGTAGCCTGTTATAATCTAGAACTATTCTTACTTTCGTCACATCAACAGCCTCCTGTTTCACCCGACTTAATTCCAGCTGAAGACTGGTACGTTCTTCCTCCCTTGTTTTTTCAATAGCTTTTATTTGTTCATCCATCTCTGCCTTCATTTTTCTCCGTGATTCTTCTGCTTTTTGGGCTGTACTCAAGGCTTTTTCAAGTTCCTCAAAAGCTACAATGAAAACAGGAGAAAACAAGTATCTCAAGAAATACTATCATTGAGCTAAAGTAGTAATTTAATTTAATTCAGTTTATAGGAACTAAGGGCAGCAGTAGCAAGACAGGTTAAAATAGTCATTTTGTTTTAAGCCAAGAGATAGTTCCGAGCCGTTCAACAAAGCCACAAGAAGTGTCCAGTTACTGAAACCAATTTGTCCTTGAGTTCTGGATTCAGATCTTAAGACTGCTTATATGAACTGTTCAGGAGTCTGGAAAAAAATTAAATTACTAATGGCTCCCCCCGCTCTCTACCCACAAATAACAAATTCAAAGAAATGAAGACTTGTTCCTACTTCTGTATGATATAATTTCAACTGCTTTTTTGTTTGCTATGGAGTTCTTATCAATAATTAGGTAATATTATTATGCACTCACTAGGACATTTTTAAGAACAGAAAAATTATTCTTTGACTAATTCTATTTTTAAAAACCTCTTAACCATATAATACATAAAGAGCAGAGTTTTTTGGTTTTGGTTTTACCATTTACTAGCTGAATCACATATTTAAACAATGTATTCTGAAATGAAATCTACTATTTGTGTAAGTTTCAAACCAGGGTTGTTAACTAGAAAGAAATCTTTACCTGATTCAACAGTATATAGAAAGGCATAACCAGCAGGGAGTTCTTTGTGAGATAAGAATTCAGGCCCTACAAAAACAATCATCGGGGGTACAGTAGTATGATCTTTAAGAAGGCCAAATAGCTCACCCAGCTTCCAACAAAATCAGACGGGTTGGATACAACAGCTGGAACTCAGCACTGAAAATATGCATCTGTGTGTGTTTGTGTATATTTGTGTGTATATGCATCTGTGTGTGTCTATGTATGCATGTGTGCACTGTACACACTCTCTTTCTCTCCACTAGCATAGCGATACGCTGTCAAAATCCTACTGCTACTATCATCCTAGATTATTTTCTTTAGTCCTCACAGAAGACACCAGACTTCCCTTTACCATAGAGATGGACTATAAACAAAACATAAATTTTCAAGATGGGTTTTAAATCTGATCAAGAAACATATGTCCAGGGGAGAGACAGTTCATTAATATACATAGTATTTTCACCCTCAGTGGTATAAGAAAGGTACAACTTCAACCTATGGCATCTCAAAAAGTAGAGCCCTTTTACTAACCACAACTTGGCTTAACAGATGGTGGATTGGGCACAGGAATTTCATACCTGAAGACAAATATCTGTTCTATAGCATATTCTTAATGGTAAATTGCATTAGTACAGAAAAAGACAAAAGAAAGGCTGAATTCTGGTAACAATTGGGAAACACAACTTACTCTGCTCAACATTTAAAAAAAATAACTCTCTAGCAAACATTTTCTTTGATATGAAAACAAAACCTGTCCAATTTATTCCTTTTATATGTCCAAAAGATAAAACTGATGTTCAAATAAGGTCTAAATTACAAAGGAATATTAATTAGCTGAAATCATTTTTAAAGACTCCTGATCTAACTTTACTGGTATTTGCCTGTAAAGACCAAGATTCTCAGACATAATTAGGCTGGAAAATAAAATATTTAAAGAAAACTGTTGTTTTGTTTTTGTTTTATCTGGATATTCTTTTACTATAAATTTTAGTGTCAAGCATAAAGAAATATCTCTTGCTACTAACAAGAAATTAGTTTCCTAATTTCTTAAAAACCAGTTTCCTAATTTCCTAGAAATAAGTCAAGTGATCAATTATAGGAGAAAATTCTATAACAAGGTGCTTACTGCTCAGTTTGTGCTGAAGGTTTAAATCTGGGAAATAGAAAAATGGGAAAAGAAATGACAATTCTTTTTAATGGCTGGATGTCACCATCGTCTTTTCATTACTGTTATTATTCAGTATGTCAAATTGTATCTTAGGACTTTTAAGCACTTTACAGAAATTTCCTAAATTAGGCTCTGGAAAACCTGAAGGTAGTTTTGATACTCTTCCAACAAAATTGAGTTTTAAGCGAAAAACTTTTCTTGATTAAGCAAAATAAAACAACTGTATACAGGCAATACCAAGTGACTTTTCCTCATTTTCATTCTTAAAATTCCACAATCCAATACAGGATAAAAATAGATGCAGTGCTCTCACTTTTTGAAATAACAAAAATCTATGTCACAAAGTTCCTACTGAGAAATAATTTTCTAATAATTAAGTTTCCTAGCCACACTCAGTAAATTTTAGAATACTCTCCTATATTATATTCTAATTTTAGTGTTTTGTCCACTAAATCATTTTCCTAAGTCACTTGATTATCCATCATACAATGATTAAAGTAGGATAAATCTGGTTCCATTCATCTAAATTTAATCCTCTCTCCCACTTTCTGCTACCACGTCAGAGAACCACATAATTTTATACCTAGAAAGAAATCTTTTAATTCAACATTCTCATTCAAATGCAAGAAGTGAGGCATCCAACTTTTCCCTCAGATGATAAATCAACTTGAATATATTAGCTTGATGCCAGAACTTTAAAATAATATTTAAGGAACACTCTTTATCTTGCATTATTTTTTAAAAACTCTAAGAATGCTGACATTGATCCAGCTCAATTGGGCAATAATGTATCTTACTAAACCAGAATTTCTGAATCGATCAGTTGCTGGTGGCTTCTAACTCTCAACAAAATATAGCATGTTATACCTCTGACAGACACAGAAAACCTCCACTGCGTTCCATCTCCACCTTGCTTTCTGGAAATGTTAAGTATCCGGCGGGGGGGGTGGGGGGTGGTATTAAAACACATTACATATATTGACATACAGAAAACATATTTCAAACTCATTCTGGATTCCACACTGTACCACAAATGAAGCCACTTTCTTACAGGAAGTCTGCCTCCAACAATGAGTCCCATTTCAATGTTGAAGGAGAATATACTAAGAGTTTACTTACTAACTAGAAATGTCTCACCCTCTGATCTTACAACCATCAGA
The DNA here is from genome assembly GCF_003265705.2 of Callorhinus ursinus. Taxonomy (NCBI): domain Eukaryota; kingdom Metazoa; phylum Chordata; class Mammalia; order Carnivora; family Otariidae; genus Callorhinus; species Callorhinus ursinus. Next base: position 142,253,843 of record NW_027397063.1, read on the forward strand.
TAGAAGAAAAGTGGTGCCCATAGCTTGTAATGCTCTAAAGATAAATTTCCCACACTTTCCAAAATGAAACTATTCTAGGATTTTAATGTGAGTAAAGAAGTATGTTGTGAATGTCTACATAATTTATTTTCCAATTACCAACAAAGGATAAGTGAGTGGGGAGAAAGAAAGCGTGCATCAGCCACAGCTGACAAGTCCTCTGCCAACATGCAAGAGAGCGCAGGAAAACTACAGTCACAACACACGACAACAGGAAGGCTAAGCACGAACTGCTGCCAAATCTTGCAAGAACACACTGTGTTCTTCCAAAGCAAAATTCAATGTATCTCAGGCACTTTTTATTAAAAAAAAAAAAAAAAAAAAAAAACTTTGAAAATATTTCTAGGCAAAAATTTAATAAACCTTAAGAATGGTCCTCTGTCAAAAGTAAAATGCAGGGGAGGCCTTTTATTGCTTTCCACTTCAGACGAGGTTCACTCACATCCATGGGGATTATAAAAATGGATAAATGCTCACTAGAATTAAATGGGAAAGGTTGGCAATCTACAGCTCAATAATCCAACCATTCATTCAACAAACATTGATTGGATGTTTGCCATCTGCCAAGCATAAGCGAGGCACTGGGTGACATGAAGACAAATTTTCCAAATTTTCCAGCAGTTGACGAAGTTAAAGGCAAGGGGAACAAAACTTAGGTAAAACTAGGAAGAATGTGATGTTTGCTTTTGCCACTTCACCACCTTTGCCTCTCCTCATCCTCAACATCCTTACCCATCGCAATAACAAATGCCAGAATTCCAAGATCCAGGGAGCATTACTGTTTTGTTGCACTATCCCAGAGTACACTTTACTATAAGGATAATAAGACCCATTTTTACTCCCTCTACAGGAAATAAACATAGATGCAGAAGTGCAGAAAGGCTGCCAACCTGCAGATTAACTGTTGATCCTAAGAAGCTGATTAATGACATAAGAATGAGTAAGTAAGCCAGTGCCCGTGTCTTCATCCCAGCAAAAAAAACTGCTAAAGTTCATGTTATTAAACTAAAAACAAAAACACAGGTAGTACTACAAAATGAATGAAATGCAAATTAGCAGAGAAAGGAATAAAATGAATTTTATCAGAATTCCCACCCATCATCAAGGCTCTTTTGTGAATAAAAGCAAAAGTCTAGAGCAGCAGTTTTCAAAGTGTGGTCCAAAGATCCTTGGGTCCTGAGGCCCTTTCAGCGGGTCTATGAGGGCCTCTTTTTTCCAAATACATATCTGCCTAAGGGCAGATTTTCCTTATATATTTCAACCAAAATAACATATCACAACAGACTGAATACAGAAATAGGCATGAAAATCCACTATTTTCTATTAAGCCAAACAATGAGATAAGCAAAAATGTAAAACAAGACCGCTCTTTATACTAAATTTTGTTTTGGAAAATATAGGTAATTTTTATAAAAATGTTTAGATTAATATGTAACAGGTTTATAGTTATTTTTAAAAGAGCTAAAAACTTTATTCATTTCTTAGTTTTAATTTCTAATAGAGTAAATATCACTAAATGTAACCCATATAAACAAAAGCTCTTTGGAATCCTCAGTAACTTTTAAGAGTGTAAAGAGGTCCTTGAGATCAAGAAGTTTGAAAACCGCTTGTCTAGAGTTTACAAAAATGAAAATAATACTACCACCCAGTGGCACAAACCAGATAGTGCAATACTTGTATATAAATTGGGGTCTTCGGAAATTTAGTATCACATTTGCAATGGAAATCTACTTTTTAAGCCACTTTCTGAAATACACAACAAGATTCACTCTACAGATTGACCAGGCTTTGACTTCTAAAAATTTCACAGATCTATCCAAATTTTCATGTACTCCTTACATTAACCATGCAAATTTATCTATTAAATACCTTGAAAACATTAGGCTAATCTTGAAAGGTATCAGGCTAAAGCTAAGTAAATTTAACTAAATTGAAAATATGATTCTGATAGTCAATGACACTGTAAGAGCGCTATATGGTGACAGATGGGAGCTACACTTGCGCTGAGCACAGCATAACGTATAGTCTTATCCAATCATGTTGTACACCTGAAACTAATGTGATATTGCATGTCAACTTCACTCAAAAAAAGAAAGAAAAAAAGAAAATGTGATTCTGTAGCAAAGAAATGGGTTCCTGATGCTTTCCAGTAACACTGACACTGCCAGGGACATGAGCACAGGATGACAATGATTGTGTATGTATGTAGAAACATATCAAGTACCTGCAAATATATGGCTATTAAATAAACCACGTATAATGAATGAAAATCTAATTCCATTTAAAATAAGAAATTTTTCCATCAGGTATACATTTAGTGCCAAAATATGTACATATTACTTACCTAACATGACAGACATAAATTCTACTTTGATTCAAACTTTTTTGCCTGAGAAACATGGAATTTTCTTTATAAAGCTTACTCTAAGTACCCATGATAAGAAAAAAATTGCCCTTACCCCAGTCCTGTTCATACAAGGCTTGGGAAAGGCACCATGATTCACTTATTGGCATGTGTGGATGCACAAAAATAAGATGTTTTGTGAGACTTAAGACTCCAAGAAAACTCTGTTACATAAATTATCAGCAACTAACAAAGCACTTAAATACACATCTGATTTTTATTATATAAATATGCATAAATCTTACATATTACTTAAACACATAAACTCTACTTAAGAGGGCCCTTCAAATGTCAAATAAACATATTCCACTGTATGTCTTTGATATATCAGGCCTACACTATACAAATAAATAAAAAACTTATTTCCTGTACAAACAGCATGGCAATAAAAAAGCAAAGAATGTTATGAGTTAATCTAAGTTTTTAAATGCAGCCAATCATAGAAAACACGTGACTTAGGCAAAGACAGGGTAAATGAAAAGGAAACAGGATTTACAAAAGATACTCTGGAAAGCACTCTGGAAACTCTCCTAATCCAAGTAGAATATTTTATTCACTTTGCATAAATTGTAGGCAAGAACATTTTATGGGGGGCAAAGGACTTAACACTGTGACATAGGTTTTTTCTAATAGCTATATTTAAATACCTAAAACTAACTTACAAAAAAGACTAGAAGTCTGTGGGCAAGAATTTATCCTGAGAAAAAACTCAAATATGGAATAAGCTATATCACAGTATTGTTATAGTTATTATTCATAATAGCAAAAATATAAAATTATCTAGATGATGATCAAGAGGAAAATGGTTAAGTGATGTACGTGCATTCTGACACAGCCATTAAAATATGTTAGTACTTTAGCAACATGTAAAAGTACTCAAAATAATGCTAAATGGAAAAAAAAAGGAGCAAACAAAACTATATGTACAATAGGATTACAATAATATAAAAATAAGGATTGGAGGAAAAACTAAATGAAAGTGTATTGAAACAACAGTGATGTGCTTTCATCTTCTCTCTGTTCCAATGTTTTTGCAATACATTGTATTAATAACTAGCCAGCTACCTCTACCTCCTACCCCACTTAAAACATACACATGCACACACAAAGAACAGCCAAAACCTAGGGCAAAATTTAGCAGCATTAACATTCTTCACTGTTGCACTGAACACTCTGTGTTGCACTGAAGAGATAATATTCTAGACTATTAATAATAATACCTAGCATCTAAAATATAGCATTATCCACTAAAGCTGAATCACCAGACTTCTCTAAGTTTAAAGTCTGGTTACTTGAAGATGTGGCCATCTGTTCTTAAGTGACACCTAGAAAGGAAAACTATCAACAATGGTAGTAAAATGCTTCTAACAAATATATTTGGTTTTGGTTTTCTTTATCCACTAAAACAAATAATTTTAACAAAACAAGAATGCTATAGTGTCGTGCTTCAAAAACCATGCCCAACAGTTCTCTAGAGAGTAAATAAGTCTACATGTTGGTACAGTGTATGTTGTAAAGTGGGCATGTCACCATATTTCACATAGTTTCCATCTTTTAGGGCAGAACTGTTCTTTTTAAAATCAGAGACATTTAGATTTCTGTGTCCTCCAACATATGGGAGGCATCACAATTCTCGTTTAAAAAAACTATGAGAACCAGCGCAATAGATTGTTTTCTAAGAAAAGTGGTGGGAAGTAGTGGGAAATGTGTTTGAGCTGATTTTTACCGCCAGAATAGGTGAGCCAAAAAAACGGGTTGTCTACTGAGAGCCACACGTCAAGAATTACTAAATATATCAGGGTTAAATTTTTATAGTTGAAAATTAATTAGGAGAGTTTATATTCTTTTATAATCGTTTTATGTAGACAAATTTACTTTTAAAAATCCTTAACAACCACAAGCTTTAATGATATTAATGCTGTCAATGCTTCTTTCTCATGGCCAGCTCTTACATGTTTAGTCTTTGAATTTTAAATTCAAGAAAGAGAAAGACAAATATTTCATAGAGGAATAGAATTCTCCAAGAGCCAGATTATGTTCACAGACTACAGAAACTCTACTTCCTTTAAATAAAAAGACCTTTTCCTACTTTGAGCACTAAATTGGAATTTTTCTGTCAACTGGCATACGCATTTTATATTTGAATTAAACATTTTATATTTTAAGAGTTCTGTTTAGACTTAACTACGATCATTAGATGAAATGCAGTTGTGCAAGACCAGTTTTCATTATAGATCATTATAGATTTAAAAGGCAGTATCTTCATTGTAGAATGAGTCTGTTATAACTTTCTGTTACAGTCCAATAATTAGGACTACAAATATAATTCTTAAAATATCTATAAAGGCACGTACAACCGTGTGATCCGAAGACTTTCCAAAGTTAGTCTTTACTAAATAACTAAATCATAATTCTCTTTAAGTATTTATTAATTTTTGATATTTTTATGGTACTATTAACAGGAAAGTTTCCCAACCTACAAGCCTTGAAATATTTACAAAAATATGGTTTTATGAAAATACCATTTAAAGACAAAATACAATCATGTTCTGGAGAAGCAAGAGAAGGAAGGCTGTACTAACTAATGAAATGACTAAAATGGGAGCCTGGGAGCCTACGTGTGAATTAACTGTATTCTGTCTACCTTTTTGTCACTCACCTCTTTCAACTTGATATTGGGTCACGGATTTCTACCTCCTCACAAACTACACTCCAATTTTAAAGAAAATTTAATCCCCTAACCAACATTATTTTCTCGTGACTGGCTACATTAGTCAACAAAAGCAGCCCTAAAAATGGAACAGCTTGATATGAGAAGCTGAGACCATGCATTAGGTTTCTTATTCCCTGAAAGCAAACCTGTTCAACAATGCCTCACACCTCTCAAACTGCTTCAGGTAATTCCTCAGAAATTATATTCTGAGAGTTGCTGTCAATTAATGCTCTCTGGAGAGAAATTTTCTTGGGTTTACTGGGAACAAATTCATTAACTAAATTCCCCAACCACTTATTAATAAAACAACTACAAAGAGATTTTATGAGCACATTTGGTATCAACCAACTAGCTCTCTTATCCAGACCCATTTCCCATCTTAAACCTTACAATCTGGTTTCTAAAATCATTTCTCAAACTGCACCCAGGGAATCAAATCCTCACCAAAATCGAAGACTTTTTTTTTTTTAAAAGATTTTATTTATTCATTTGAGAGAGAGAATGAGATAGAGAGAGCATGAGAAGGGGGGAGGGTCAGAGGGAAAAGCAGACTCCCCGCTGAGCAGGGAGCCCAGCCCGATACAGGACTCCAATCCCGGGACTCCAGGATCATGACCTGAGCCGAAGGCAGTCCACCTAACCAACTGAGCCACCCAGGTGCCCTCGAAGACCTTTTTTAAAGTCTTCAACCTACCTCTCCCACTTCTGGAAATGCCTCTTATATTCCCCCCAAAGCATAACTACCCACAATTCCTCTGACTTCTTGGGTAACTTTTTTCCCCCTCATTTATTTCTCTCTGCCAAACTCAAGATCTCTATGGTTAAGAGCACAGACTCTGGACTCAAAATGCTCAGACTGAAGTCCTGACTATACACTTACTCTCTGTGCATGAACATAGGCAAGCTACTTAACTTCCACATTCTTGGGTTCTCCTATTTGTACTAACAGTCCCTATTTCAAAGAAACTGAGAGGATTAAATACAAGCACACACACAAGTGAATACAAGTAAAGCATTTATAACAGAGCCTTGCATAAAAAAGCTAACTAAATGCTGGCTCTTAGTGGCCTTGGCAACGAGGCACGTGCAGGCTCATAGGTACTAGCAGCTGCTACCGCTACCTCTATAAGACTTAATCTTCTGGAGAAATCAGCCGCTCCCTCGGATTTAATCAAAGGCTTCCACCTTAGGCTACTGACTCCTTTAAAAAGCTTTAGTTTCTTTTCCACATTCTTAGAAGACAATTTAATTCGGAAAGCTCATGATTGACCAAATTCAAAGTATCTAAGCAAACTCATCACTCCACTCCATTCCTCAACGTCCCCATTTAGATTTCCTGTTCTGACTTCTCACTATTCATTCAATCTCCTAAGCTTAAAACCTTGGAGTCATCTTAGACTTCTACTATTCTTCTGCCCCTGCAAGTTGATCAGACACCAAGTTCTACAGATGCACTCTTCTTCTCTTTCCTAGATTCATGCCAGCCAAGGTGGCCAGAGCGCCCAATCCCTCACACCCAGATTTCTGCCTTTGCTTGTAGGTCTGACTTCCCACTTCATTTTTTTTCTACGTAAAACACTACTGGTTTCCTGTTGCCTTGTACACCAAAATCTAAGCTCAACGATTCACCTTTTAAGATTTTAACAGTTCTTTCAGATCCAACTTTATTTCCCACTTGAACAAGAACTGTTTGCAGCTGATTAATACATCCACTCTAGTCATTGGGCCTGCAATGCCCTTGTAAGTAATTGGAATGTATGCTGCCCCCACCTCTCTGCTTAGGCCCATTCTATTCATTCCTCCAGAGGCCCAACTCAAAACTCATACCCTAGGGGCACCTGGGTGGCTCAGTATTTAAGCATCTGCCTTCAGCTCAGGTCATGATCCCAGGGTCCTGGGATTGAGCCCCACATCGGGCTCCCTGTTCAGCAGGAAGCCTGCTTCTCCCTCCCACTCCCCCTGTTTGTGTTCCCTCTCTGGCTGTCTCTCTGTCAAATAAATAAATAAAATTTAAAACAAAAACAAAAACAAAAACACCTCACACCCCCACTAACCTGAAATGCTCCTTCACTCTGCTCTCTCCTCTCTTTCCCAGCATTACTCAGTATCGTACCTTGTAGAACACTATGCAGGTCTCCACACTTTCACAGCCTAGCATTTTATTATGTCAAAACATAATTCCGTTATGTTAAAAGGCTTATCTTATACTTTATCTTATATTTTTTGTTTACCCTTTTGTTTACTCTAGAGCATCTATCTACAAGGTAGCATTTATTTAATATATACTATGCTGTGCCTACTTGGGGAATTCCAAAAGTGTAAACCTGAATTTTGATACTCCAAGGCAGTAGTCAGCAAACATTTTTGTAAAGGGCCAAATGGTAAATATTTTTGGCTTTGCAGGCTACGTATGGTCTCTGTCACATATTCTTCTTTTTTTCAACTACATAAAAATGTAAAAAGCATGCTAAGCTTGAGAGTCCTATAAATGGGCCGTGCATGGGCTGGATTTCACCCACAGGCCATGGTTTACTAGCCCCTGCCCCCTCTAAGGAACAGTTCAGTATCTTATACAAAATCTCTGTATCTGTATCAATTTTAACTAATTTTTCTAAATGTTGGTTGGTCAGCACTTTACATGACTTTCGAGTTCTAACATAAAACAAATAATCCCTGAGTTCTTACCAGCTCTTTCAGACTTTTCTTTCTGTTCCCGTAACTCCTCTCCCTGGGTAGTCATCTGTTTGATGCGACTACGGAGTTGAGCAATTTCTTCTTCTTTCATTTCCAAGGTTTCATGCATCTGACGTTTTGTCTCTGCTATTACCATTCCCTAAACAGAAGTGCAGACACTGAAGTGTTTACATAACAAAACTGTATCATCAATAGCAAACTTACTTAAAAGGCAGAAAACATAGTATTTCTTACTAAGTACAGCATAAGAATTATTTTAGTATTTCACAAACTGAAGTCTGTGTTCTGCACTCTATACTACACTACATAGTATCACAACTCTGGTTACCTGGCAGATGAGGATTATTTGTTAATATAAAAAATTATTTTAATAGTAAGTTTAGTCTTTTGAGTATTAAAAACACATTTTAATTAAAAGTGTTACTTTATAATCTTTCTATAAATGTTTGCTATAATTTTCCCTATCTTAGTGAACAGTTTATAATGAACGAAATATAGCCTTCTGTACTTGGCTCAGGGCCACCATGAACTATGTTACTGATCTCTGCTGGAACATGCGGAGAGCCTCAGAGGCTACTGAGGGTAGACGGTTACGCTGCCACAAAGATGGGCCAAGCCTGTGGTACAGATCTACCTGCTTTTTCTTGTTTCTCTTATGACAGTCTCTGGTCCCACCGCCATTCCTCACTACTGTCAGGGAGGTACCCCCACTCCTCCAATTTGCTAACTGCTACTGTCTGCAAATTGTCTGCTAACTGCTACTGCTTCCCACCCTGGATAATCTACACATAAAATGAAGGTCACTAGGGGGAAAATATTATATCCTGAATCAGTCATTTGTGACTAACAAAAAACAGGATGATTCAACTTGTCTCTTGAAAAATAAGATTTTTGTGACAGCTATTTTATGGTCTTAAGAAGATTATTACTTTACTTGCAGGGTTTGTCAAACCTTGGCTTAGGGTTTGACTCTTCCAGATGGCTCATATTAATGGACAGATAAAAACCAGGTAAGTGGGGATTACACAAAATTTCAAAACAAGATCGCTGGGCTTCAGTTTCTTCAAAAACCAAATCACAATGGAGAAAAAGAGACACGGAGAGACAGAGGCAATGGAACCTATAGATTAAAAGAAGTCTTAAGAGTCATATCAACCAATTACAGTGAAAGAAACTTACTTAGATCGTGATCCATAAAAATGGAAAAAAGGTATGAGACAAAAGGCAAATCTGAAACTGATTAGTTGATGGTATTAAGGACTTATTAAATTTTTGGATGTGATCATGATAGTTACATTTTTATAAAAATAAAGAGTCCTTTATTTTAAAACTACATCAAAATACTTATGTAAGAAATTATGAGATTTCTTGAATTTGCTCAACAAGAAAATAAATTCTGGGTTGAGGATAGATAATAAAGGCTGGGCATGTACAGATAAAACAACATTAGCCTTGAGATATTAACTGTTGAAGCTGGGTGGTGGGTTCACTTTTTTTAAGTGGGCCTTCACGAAGTGTGCGGAGTAGAATCTAACAAAACGACATCATAGAATCCAAAGACTGCTAATACGTTTCAAAAAGCAGAACAGCCCTGACATGTTCTTAATTGCATGGCCACTTAAAATACTGTAGCGGTAAAGTGGCATACTGAAGAAAACGCTGGACAATGCGAACCAACTGGGAGCTGCTTTAGAAAAAGAACCCAAACACCTGAGGCTGAAAGACTTAGCGCAAAAGCGTCTGCCCATGAATTTTCAGTTGCCTCTGCTGCCATCACCACAGCTGCTGTTCTACCGCTACACTGCCAATCTCACCTGAAAGGAGTCCCAAAATTCACCTGCAGAAACTTCTGTTTACACTAATATATATACTACCACTTCTTCACTTTAGACAGCGTATCTGAGAGATTCTTCTGTTTCCGCTGAAGACAATATGTAATATCATTCACATTTAGTAATGCCTTAACTATAAAAAATTCAACTTTTCTCTGAAAAGTAGGTAGGTACTGTAAACAGATTTCTTTTGCAATAGCTATTCTAATCTCTGAATCAAAATGCTGACTGGGATCAAAAAATCACAGAGAATCAGCTTCACGTGATACACAACTAATGCTAACTGTTACTTAAATTTCAAACTTACAACAAAAAGATTTTTCATGGAAGCAAGCTACAAATAACTTTGGAAAGCATAAGCCTGAATGCTTCTAACTGCTTCCAAAAGGGAATGCTGGGGCCCCCTGACAAATTTTAGTATCGTAAGGTTTATTGGTTTACCTTATCTTGTTCAAGCTGTTCAATTAAGTTCTTTGCATCACGCAACTGAGTGATAAGTTTAGTCTTCTCAGCCATATGAAGCTCCTAAAAAAATTTTAAAAATTCATTTCCAACTCTAATAACGCTTCTCCTTGTATGAGAACTCTAAACATTTTATCGAATTTGGATATTTCTCAGTCCAGTAAGAGCCAAGTATACAGGAAGTCAGAAAAGGATGGTGCAAGTGCTCTGAAGCCCAGGGTGCGCGGGAGTTGTCTCCGTGCTTTCTATGGAGGGAGGGGAAGGCTCTGCAGAGGAGGGAGGTGCAGGCCACGCTGGGACCTGTGGATCTGGCTTCACAGGGTTACATAAACCAACCTCATTTGCTCTTTTACCTTCATCTTTTCTAGCTCTTGAAGCCTTTCATCTAGTTGTTCTTGCAGGGCTTCTTTTTCACTGGTTAAGAGCGCACACTGTTCCTTATGTGACTGAATGGTTTCCTTACAACGCTGCAGAAGATTCTCTTGCCGCTTAACTCTCTGCTGAAGTACCGCCAGTGTTTTAGCAGAAGCTCCATCTACCACTATCAACAATAAAGCAGCACAGGCAGGGGTGGTCAGTAAGGAATAGAAGGGCTCCCTGGGAACAGTTACTCTGTTAGTACACAGGGGTGTATTCCCACCCCAACGCTCTGAGCCAGACGGAGAAGGGAAGGGTACCCTTCCCAACTTTGACTCTCACTATCTGTATGATCCATATCCCAAAAAGCTGAGGAGCACAGTCACCTCCCTAGGGTTCAGGCCCACCACAAATGGCACAAAACACTCAGTAGTCAACTAACATTAACTGAATTCACCTTCCTTAAAAGACAGTTTGATAACCATCTTTTGTTATTCAAAAGTGCCCTCTGTGTCCTGGCTCCCATCCCTAAAAGACTAATAAAGAATTTTTTTCCAATGCATTCTAATCTGTCCCTGAGAGGAGTTCTGGTTAAGTACAGCTTTCTACATTCTCCACACATTTATGAGTTAAGTTTTCATACCCTAAGGGACTCTCAGGACCCTTTATAGCCTGGTTGCTCAGACAGCTGCTCAGCACCTTGCTCTGGCTCTGGCTGGACTAAAAGTTTATCATAAATGTCTTTGAGAGAAAGAGCCAGTAAATAAAAAGTGGGAATTTTACTGAATATGTACCTTAAAGCCTCAAAAAATATGGAGGGCTATAACTGGATTTTGAGACAAAATTTAACTATTTCTTCCTTTCTAATTAGAAACCAAATAATAGACTATAGATATCTTTGAATGTAGAAGTATGTAAGCAATATTACTCAAAAACTAAAACAGCCAAACAATGAAAATAGCAAATTCATTCATCTTAAACAGAACTGACCTGTATATATGAAATCTAGCTACTGCTATCAATAAAACAGTGTAATATAATGAATTTTAGTATACATGCTGCTGAAGAGAACACTAGAATGAATTTTAGTTACAACGAAAATGTGGTGCTACACACAGACTTTCAAGTCTTAACACAATTACTTAGCTTTGTTCTCCTGAAGAACAATAACAAGCAAAGAAACAAAACAACAAAAACTCTTGCATCTTCCTGGAGGATACTTCTACCTCAGCCCACATCATGCCCTGGAAACTATCAACATCCTCCTCTAGCTTTTAAATTAACCTTTCGACAAGATGAAGCTTACCTGCTGGCTCTATATCACCGTCTGTGTTCTCTTTAGAAACACCTTCAGCCTGTGGTTCCATCTGAGGGAATGGTTTTGCTAAATCAACATTCATTGGGCCATTTCGTAACCGCTGTTTCAGCAGAGAAACCTAAAAAAGAAAGGTGCCTTAGGAAAAAAAAAATGAGGGGCACCTGGGTAGTTCAGCTGGTTAAGTGTCTGACTCTTGGTTTTGGCTCAGATCATGATCTCAGGGTTGTGAGATCTAAACTAAACCCTGCCTTCTGGCTCCGTGCTGGGTATGGAGCCTGCTTAAGATTCTCCCTCTCCGTCTGTGCGGAACCCCCCCAACTCTCACTCTAAAAAAGAGAGGGAGAGGGAGAGAGAGAAAGAAACTACACAGTAGTACTTTAAAACACGGGGGCGGGGGGAGCGCCTGGATGGCTCAGGTCAGGATCCCAGTGTCCTGGGATCGAGCCCCGCATCGGGCTCCCTGCTCAGCGGGAAGCCTGCTTCTCCCTCTCCCTCTCCCCCTGCTTGTGTTCCCTCTCTCACTGTGTCTCTCTCTGTCAAATAAATAAATAAAGTCTTAAAAAAAATAAAATAAAACAAAACACAGAGGGGACAGAGTAAAAGATACTCTTTATCATTATACTGGGAGGAAAAATCAAAATAAAATGTTTACTCCCAATGAAGTTGATTTTTATATTTGCTATTTTCAATGATATCATAGTTAGCCAAAAGACAAAATACATTAAAAAAATATACTGAAAAGCAACTAAGAAAAAGCAAGAGTTTTAAAAATAGGTCATTTTGTAACATTTGGAACCTATGAGATATCCCATCAAATCCCCTTTAATTCTTCTTTATCTAAAAATTCCACTCTTTTTCTTTTACTCTTTTACCTGAGTCTGGAGAACACTGATATGCTGATCTTTTTCCTCTAAAGATGCATCAAACTCCTCTTGTAGATGCTTTTTTGCTTGCTGATCCATTTGGAGCTCCTAAAACATAAAAGGTTTTGTAAGTAGTTTTCAATAAAAAAAAAAAAATACAAACTTGAAGTTTTCAAAGTTTAAAAACATGATCAATACAGATTTGCATTTTTCTTAAGATGAGGTATCAGCACAATAATTAGAGAAGAATCAGCAGGTAAAACATTGGTATTTATCCCAGCGGATAATTCTGTTCCTTAAAAAATATGAGATCCAAGAAAAGAAAGTATATTTTTAGAGCTGTAATGACTGCTCTGTAATGATAATGTGGAGAGGATAAAACAATTAAGATAAAAAAAACTGTATCCTACTTTAAGACATATTACTACGTGTGCTACCTTATATGCACTTGATCTAAAAGTACATTGTTTTATACCAAACAGATAGCCATAGCCAACAGAACTTTCCTCCTCCCAATACACAACAGCAGTCAATAGCCAAAGTCAGAAGATTCCTCATTTGTAAAATGAAAAGTTTGAACTAGCTGATTACCAAACAGAAAAATTCCAAGTTCCTGAAATTATTTAGAATGCTACTCTCTTTAGGTCATTAATGAGGTTTCCTCACTAAATCCAATGATCTTTACCTCTCCATTACACTAGTCACCAGTAAGTCCCTCCTCAGCTGAGATACCCGCTCTCTGCGGCTTCAGGCTCCTGTCTACATTTGTATCTCTGAATTTCCTCTATCTGCCTCACGGATTCTATGGGCATCTATCCCCCTGGACTCAGTTTGCGTCCTCGGTCCTTCTTCCTTACACTTACTCCATTAGAATCCTAGAGAATAATATCTGGAACATAGGAAATATCCCATCAAAATCCCTCTATTTTTCTAGGATTCCTACTTTTCTAATTCCCTGAGCTCAAAATATTCAGTCACAGTTTACCTAACTTTGTCAATCCCTGCATATAATCAAATTCTTGTATTACTTTTTCTACAATGTTTAAGTCCTATCTTTTCCACATCCATAACCATAGTCCAGATCTTTATCATTTCAATGACTAATTTCCTTCGGTAGCCTTCTAGAGAGAATTCTTACCCCAAGTCTTCCTCTGGTTTAATCCATCCCTTACACATTTGCTAGAAAATTTTCCTCAAACAATATTTTCAAGGACTTACAAGCAACGCCCTCCTTTTGCATTGTTTCAAATTTACTAACTCTCAAAACACTGAAGCACTAACTGTCCTCTATTCTCCCCCACACCTACACTGCCCTAAGATCCCATTTGCACTGTTCCTCTCACTAAAGACTCCTGGCTTGACTCCTCCCACAGCAGTAGTCTCCAAATGCCAGTCTTTGAATCAGTACAAGTCCAGAATGAAGTCTTCACTGACCCATGGTGAAATAACAAACAGAAAAGCAACAGAGAGAGTTTTTCTTTCATTTAAACAACTGTCCTTTACTCTGAGAATATGTCCTTCCTCATCTTTCTTGATATTAAAAAAAAATCTTTCCCAGGGCGCCTACCTGGCTCAGTTAGAAAAGCATGTGAATCTTGATCCCGGGGTCCTGAGATGGGTGTAGAAATTACTTAAAAATTAAAAAAAAAGAAAGAAAGAAAGAAAGAAAAAGCTTTCTTTCATGAAATAATGACAATAAAAGAATTTGGTTTCTTCAACATCCTTACTTGAAAAAATAAAAGTTTGCAGCTCTGGGGAGGCTGGGTAGCTCAGCTGGTTGAGCATCAGGCTCTTGGTTTCAGCTAAGTGGCCAGTCGGCTTGAGATTCTCTCTCTCCCTCTGCCCCTCCCCCACATGTGCACACACTCTCTCGGGCTCTCTCTCAAATAAATAAATAAATCTTTAAAAGAAAGTTTGCAGGTCTATGACAATTCTCCTTTCCCCCATATCTGGAAGGAACTGGAAGGTAGTTTTTTCAGTCCATGAAATCCAAAAGTCTGGAAAGCACTATCTTCCATGACTTTGCATAGGCCAATTCTTTAGTATGAAACAGTTGCACATCTCCTTAATAGTAATGCGGTCCTTTACTTTCCTTAAAATTCATTTTTTCCAAATAATTTTCTACATCCTACCATACTAGACTCTGTTACATGCCATCCCTAACAGCCAACAAAAATTCCTCAATTTATATGATGGTTTTCAGGTTTTAAAACGTTTTCATCTCCCCATGTAGATAAGAAGTCCTTGGATACAATGGCAGCATCTTTAATCATATCTTCTTCTCCCTCCCCCTGCTACCTTACCCTATTCTACCAAAAAGCACTCCACAAACAGTAAAGACTACAAAGAAACTTAAGAACTGTCTACTTAGGGGCGCCTGGGTGGCTCAGTCCTTAAGCGTCTGCCTTCGGCTCAGGTCATGATCCCAGGGTCCTGGGACAGAGCCCCACATCGGGCTCCCTGCTCCACAGGAAGCCTGCTTCTCCCTCTCCCACTCCCCCGGCTTGTGTTCCCTCTCTCACTGTGTCTCTCTCTGTCAAATAAATAAATAAAATCTTAAAAAAAAAAAACTACTTATATCCCAACTAATTAACTGTTTATTTTTTATCTCAGCCTTAATGTTACCCATTATGTTTGGTTGTGTTTCAAGGTGAGAAACATGAACCCTCCCTCCCTGAAGTTAGCTTTGAGAACAGCAGTTGCTCGTAGCGAGCTGCATCTGGGTGAGCCTAGAAAAAGAACACACCATGCACAGACAGAAGGACAGAGAAAGGAGGAAATATCTAAAATAATGTCTTCACTTATTCCCCACTTAACTGGCCTTAAAAGGAAATCAGAGAACCCCCCATCTATTTGGATGAGCTCATAATTTTCATAGCTTCTCATAGTATGATATTCCTATTTATTATGTTTTGATGTTAAGATTCAAAATCAGGCGAAGAAAACTACAGGGTATCTGTTGGGGTATGTTTTCGCTTACCTTTTTACTTCTTTATCTGATTCATTAACAAATCTCTAATATGCTAGAAACTGACATAAGACATAATATTTGCCTATACAGAACTGTTGTTTTCTTTCATTCCCTAGAAAATATTAGGAGAGATGTTCATGGATTCTACTCGTGCATATACTCATAACAACATGAGGAATATATAAAATACTAAGGACTATCTTCTGAAAAAAAATTTTTTTTTCTTTTTACTGCCCATGGTATTTGTTAGTTGTTTACTTATAAAGGGAAACTATTCCATAACCCAAACAGGTCAGTGACAAACTTCCATGGAACTCAACCCAAAAAAATTCTTTACATTCCAAAATTATTTTACACCCTGAGTGATACCAGCCTTCTTCATCTCCTCAAACTCTTTCATGGAATCATAATTTCTGTAGAAATCTGCATATGCCTTCTTTCTTGGTTCGGCCACAGCAGACTTACAGAATGCTGCAACCCCCGGGGATACAGTGAACACTCCAACAATATGAAATCGCAGATGCTTGGCCAGAAGGCCTCGCATCTGAGGTTTCGTCAGAGCACGGGAAGTCATGGTAGTTACTCTCCTCAACACCAACCTCAAACCCAACATCTTTCCTGATACCTTGAGTATCTTGATATAACAAAATAGGGAACATTATACTGTTTTGCCCCAGTCTAAGTCAATAAAGTACTAATGAAACAGTATGTAACTTCTATTCGGACTTTAATTCCAAAGAAACAGAACATTTTATGACATATAGCACTTCGAATGTTCAATTAAATACTAGTCATGATTTAATGGGTTATACTATTTAGTTGAAGGAAATTTTTTTCTTTGTGAACAAAATTTAAAATATCCAGACCTTCACTTATCTACCTACTATTTACATATAAATTACTGAATAAATCTCTCTTCATGTAACTGTAACCAGGATTTTGATTCAGAAATATATCTTAGCTACTACAACAGTATAGATATGCACCAAACAGCAATTTACTATATGGCCTCTAGACCCCTTATTTCTCCTCCTTTCCTTTATAAGCTGTCTCCTGGCCATTTCGTTGATTATAGTCTTGACTAAAGGCAGTGTGGTAGGCAGAATATGGCCCCAAAGATTCCAAAACCTAATCCCTGAAACTGGAACATATTAGGAGTATTTGCAGATGTGATCAAATTAAGAGCCTTGAAACAAGGAGATTATCCTGGATTACCTGGGTGGGACCAATCTAATAACATGGGTCCTTAAAATCAGAACCTTTCCCAACTGAGTTCAGAGAGAAGGGGAGGAGTGATTATGGTAGAATGGGCAGAGATGCAACATTGATAGCTCTGAAGATAAGGAAAGAGACTATGCATCAGAGGACGTGGCAGCCTCTAAAAGCCGGAAATGGCAAAGAAATAGATTGTCCCCTTGAACCTCCATTAAGGAACAGCCCAACTGACACCTTAATTTTAGCCTGGTAAGACTTGTGTCAAATTTCTGAGATTTGTGTTGTTTTAAGCCATTAAGTTTGTGGTAATTTGCTGCAGCAGCAATAGAAAACTAATATGAGTAGGCAGATAATAAAAAAAGAACTAAGGGCGCCTGGGCGGCTCAGTTGTTAAGCGTCTGCCTTCGGCTCAGGTCATGAGCCCAGGGCCCTGGGATCGAGCCCCACATTGGGCTCCCTGCTCGGCGGGGAGCCTGCTTCTCCCTCTCCCACTCCCCCTGCTTGTGTTCCCTCTCTCGCTGTATCTCTCTCTGTCAAATAAATAAAATCTTAAAAATAAAAAATAAAAATAAGTAAAAATAAAAAAAGAACTAAAACTTATCAATCTGTGGCTCTGACTAGTATTTCCTACGAGGGTTTTCACAAGGGTTAAAAGGGAAAGAATACATATTTAATGGCTTATGATCTAACAGTATAGATATGGAAAAAGATTTTTAAAGGTGGAAAACAGAAATAGTATATAAAAATTTATTTAATCTCAGTAATCATAATTGATGGTGATAGTATTGTTATTCTAAGAGTGTTGTGTTTATAATGCTGGAATAAGGCCAATGAGTCATTTGGGGTCTTCTAATTTATCATCAGGTTCTTCAACAGGTGACCTGTAACGAAAACAGATGCAGCAGGGATATATAGATTTAAAGAAGACTTAAAAGATGTATCAAAACAATTTTTACATGGGCATGACTGTAGTACCTAGAGGCTCACATTTCGGTGATAAAACCTTAAAGAGACACAAGGAAGCACAACAAAAGTCAGTAGTTATTTTTGGAGAAAGGGAGGGGCTATGACTGGCCTGGGAAACACAGAGGGGCTCTCAGGGTGACTGGCGACATTCTATTTCTTGGCCTTAGTCATGGTTACAAGAGTGTTCACCATATACATATAAGCTATATATTTTTGTGCATGATTTTCTAAATTTGTGGTACTTTACAATTAAAATATTTTTACAATTAAAAGATTTCAAAATGTTTAAATGATATCACAGTGACATAGAATCCTACCCGCTAGCCAATATTCCATCCTTCTCAAGACCGGACGGGAACATAAATGAGTCAAGTATGATTCCAAATGATAAATATCTGCCTGGACTCTAATATTTCACTGTAAAAATTATCCCCCAAAATTACAAGGAACATAATTTTTATTTAATTTTATCAAGATTGTTGGCTAGGAACAATGAAAAGAAGCCTCAAATACCTAATAGAAGAGACAGGTTAGCCTTGGAAGTTGCCACTGACTGTCAAGCTGGCAAATGATATTCTGTTGCTAAATAAGGCATTCTTATGTCATAAATTCCACCAGCATATATCTTAGGGAAACCACAACACAAATAAAACCATAAGAATTGATCTCTGGTCTTAGGGGTTGGGCTGATTGGTTTTTACTATAACTAATGAAGTGAATATGAAACTATCCCAACAAGTATAAGAGTTCCGATAAAAATGAGAGATTTAATTCTCAAATAATCACTACGACTTACCTCTCTTAACTCTCCAATTCTCCGAAGTGCTTTATCTTGACTCTGACTTAATATACCCTTTAATTTTAAAAAGAAAAAAAAAAGCTGGTTCAAATAACTGCATGACATAGTAATGAAAAGCAAGTAAAAAAGAGCACAAGTCATTGAACTTTATCTTCAACATTCTTTACACTGGGACTATACAACCACAGTTCTCTACAGTTCTCTACCGCCACTTAGTGGTAGAATTACATACATCTAGAAATAAAACTCGAGAGACAATTCATAGAGACCCAAGCAAGGTACCCCCAAACAGTAGGAATAAGTGGGAATAAGATGAACTTTTAAGCATGAATTTATGGAATATTAATAATACAATGGATTAAATCAGAGCTACCCTCCATTTCAAAAGACCTCATGTTTAAGAGAACACTGTCAAACTAAAAACTCTATTTGTAATAATCTAATTTTCACACTTGTTATAGACAATGAGAACACTGAATCAGCAATAAATAACTGGTGTTACCAATTCTGAACTGATTATACTCCAGAACAAAGCCAGGAAATTTAATGTTGTACTTAATGGAGATTATTTATGGTAGATTAAATATTTTAAGATAATGTACATGGGGAAATTAATTTTACCAAAATTCACTTTACAAATAACTTTTTGGTTATGTAATTAGTGTTTTTAGATGGGACAAAATGCTAAACTGTTTTAAATAACTTCTACTGTAAAAAATAAGACTATATTTTTTGTGCATGATTTTCTATATATTTTACCATTAAAAGATTTAAAAATGTTTCTAAGTGATACAGCAGAGATACAGAATGCTATCCCCTAACAAATATAAGAATATAATTCTCCATCCTTCTCAAGACAGGACAGAAGCAGAAATTAGTAAAGCATTATTCTAAATGATAAATATTTATGTATCTTAGCACAGCAAACTGATGGGACTGTTTGAAGTGGAGTGGATACTTCCCCTTAGCTCTGACCTGTGAATTATCACCTGGGCTACCTGGTGGGAAATGTCTAGCCATGGAACAGGGTGACACAGTGGGGCCAAGGTGGGTCACCCAGAAGAGCTTAATGGCTTCCTCCTTCTCCACATACTTGACCAAGAGCTTTACAAGAAGCAGCCTCAGGAAAAAAGAGAGAGGATGCTTGTGTTCGGACCCTGATAGAATGATATGGAACAGAAATGTCTGCAGGTATTTCAAAAACAGAAGGGAAAGCTTAGAAGGTTGCATGTCTCTACAACTAAAACAAAGATTCAACCTGCAGACCAAGACACTAGAAAGCATGTTTGAAGAGGCAAACATGCCTTAAATCCAAACCTCTTGAACATTGCCGTGATCCAAAACAAAAAAAGCCCATCCCTACCAGAGGTAAAATCTCTGGAATTTTCCACTCACTCTCTTTATTAAAATCGCCAGTAGTAAAATAGGTTAAATACATGGATCGCATGGAGAATTATTAAAAGTGAGGGTCAGAACTATCTTACGATAAGACTCTAATTTTTAAATTATGTATGAATCAATATCACAGCCAAGATATCACTTACTTGTAACTTTTTCTTCTCTCTCTGAAGAGTCTGATAAGCTATAACAGACTAAAATAAAGACAAAATCACCAATAACATCAGTCATTCCTAAATAAATATTCTAAACTCTGCTAAAATATCTTTACAAAAGTAAAAAAATACACAAATCGGAAGAATCCTTTTATAGATAATTCAACCTAGATGCATATACAGTCAAAACAAACATTAGAAATGTTTCTAGAAAGTAAAATGTAACTTGACTATAAATAAAGATATTAAATCTGTACTTGATTTCACCTTAGACACATACATCTTTAAATTTCACTACTTAGGGGAGCCTGGATGGCTCAGTCAGTTGAGCATCGACTCTTGGTTTCAGCTCAGGTCACAATCTCAGGGTCCTAGAATCTAGCCCCACGTTGGGCTCCGAACTCAAGGGGGGAGTCTGAGAGTCTCTCTGTCTCTCTTTCCCTCTGCCCCTCCCCCGGCTCGGCTCAGTGCTCTCTCCCTTTCTCTCTCTCTCTCAAATAAATAAATCTTCAAATTTCAGTACTTAATTATGAATGGGGTAGGGATTAAAGCCAATTTGCCTAAGGGGAAGAGACTACTCAAACTGTAGTCACCACCAGCAACAGCATCCCCTGGGAGCTTGCTAGGAGAAATTTTTGGGTCCCACCCCAAACTAAGTGAATGAGACTGGGGGTGGAGGGGGGGACAGGATATGTGTTTATTTAGCAAGCTCATCAGGTGATTCTTGCTTTGGGCTATTACAGACCATGTAATTCATCTCTAAAAGTCTCTGATTATAGGAACTGTGACTATGGCTAGGTAAAAATCTGAGGAAAGGAACTTATAACCAACATATGAAAACTGGTAATTTGGGTCCTAAAGAGATGTTTAAACATTTAACCTAATTAAATAGGATATTTGAACATTCTAGCACAACCTGATGAAATTACGGATTAACAAATCTTTTAACCTATTAATTAGCATTATTCATCTGAAAAATAAGCACATGACTCCACTGAATTATTTGGACCCCACTTTAGAAGTACAAGAGGACTCTGAAGACATAGGCTACAGCTTTGGGAGGAAGTACTCCCCTGTTCTGAGCCCTGCCATTTCCCTTGGAAGGTTGCTGTGTGCCCCCAAACACATCTGCTGATGTCTTGAGTTGAGAGGCAAGCAGCAATGGAAGGTAAGTCCAGCAATAAAGAAGAAAAAAAATTCTGCCAAAGACCAAGATCCTCCTGCTCTTATGACCTTAAGCTAGGCACCCTTATTGCTGGATAGGAAAATGGTATTCAAAGAGTGGGGAGCAGGACAGGTGAAGAGTGACCTAACGATTGGATGTCCCTTACAGCGCTATTTTATCCTGGTTACCTACAGTGCCAAGGAAAGACAAAGACTACGTGCTCGGGGCGCCTGGGGGGCTCAGTCGTCAAGCGTCTGCCTTCGGCTCGGGTTGTGATCCCGGGGTCCTGGGATCGAGCCCCGCGTCGGGCTCCCTGCTCAGCGGGAAGCCTGCGTCTCCCTCTCCCGCTCCCCCTGCTTGTGTTCCCTCTCTCGCTGTGTCTCTCTCTGTCAAATAAATAAGTAAAATCTTAAAAAAAAACAAAGACTACGTGCTCTTTTCATCCCTAATAAGCTGCATGACTCGACTTGGGGTGGCACAGAAGAATGGAAAACACCAGAAAGACCTAAAATCAAATCCACAGTTTGTTAACTGCTACCTATGTGACTTTAAGCACATTATTTAAACTCTATGATTAAGTCTCTAGGAGTCTCTAATCCCTATTCTACAAAACAGAGCTAATTAATATCTACTTCACAGAGACGGTGTAAAATTCAATGGCACTATAAACATAAAATGCATAGTGTCTTGCATACTTAAATACTAATTATACTACTGCCCCAGCTTCAAACTCAGAAGCCATGGGTAAGTCAACAACAACAAATTCAGGACCATTATTAACTTGGATAGAAATAAAAAATAAATGGTGCACCTGGGTGGCTCAGTCGGTTAAGCGTCTAACTCCTGATTTTGGCTCAGGTCATGATCTCAGGGTCATGAGATCAAGCCCCGCATGAGGCTCTGTGGTCAGCCAGGAGTCTGCTTGAGATTCTCTCTCTCTCTCTCCCTTTGCCCCTCCCCCCACTCTCTCTTTCTCAAATAAATAAAATCTTTAAAAAAAAAAGAAATTTAAAGGAAAAAGTTGCCTGATTCCACAAGTACCTCATGAAATAGGTGGCTTTAATGCTCTGTTTACATCTCTAGAGTCCAGCCAACTGATAGATTTTCGCCTAATATTTCCTTTCTATTTTGTCAGTACTAGTTTTAAAAAGATATTTTATATGTTTCATTAGGGGTTTCTGTTGCTATTTTTGGCTGCAGGGTAAAACTACACATACTGTAGCCATAACTGGGAATAGAAGTTATGGCTAACTTTATATACGAACCTTGAACTTTATTATTCATTACTTAAAGTTAACTACAATGCTGGGTTACAAACTGTTAAGACAATAAAACATTATGCGTTGTCTTAAAAAAAAAAAAATCCATGGGCAACTTGATCCAGAAAGGCTTTCCTGAAGATAAATTGTTTTAACTACACAGGGCAACTAATATAATTCAGCCCGAAAGGAAGAACAGAAAAGAGAGATGGGGCAGGACTACTTCTTCCTCTCTTAGACCACAGAGAGTCATCCTCAGGGGGTTTAGCAGTTAAAGATTCATTTGAGGCAAAGTTTAAATGTAGGTATAATGAGCATGAACCAAATGTGTCAGAAAATCAGACTACCTAAAACATAACTGGGATCAGTAGTAATGAAAATCTGGTTGGCAGAAGAGGTCACTTTGGAACTACAGCACTTAGAGGATGAACAAGGGAAGGGATGTGAGGAGGAAAGACGATGCACTGTGCACTAAGTGTCCAAGCGATGTTGGAGAGAGGGGCTGGGGGAAAAAAGGGGCACAGAATGTGCAAACCAGAAAGCTACAGACAGTGATCCTCTCCAAAATTTTACTAAATGTCTTGCCAAAGGGCTTCTGTTCACCTGAAAATCTTTTAACTAGATAATGCCACAAACTACCCACCCTTCGTAATCAGTGTATCTAGGGAATCAACAGTTTAAGCAACCACAAGAATAAAAGCCATACAGTAACATGAATCAGAGAACAATGGGAAAATTTTTCATATAGGCAAAAAAGTCAGCCCCTACCTCAGAACATTTTCCTTTGTAGCTATTCAACCTTCGTTCCATTCTTCGCAACCACTGAATCAACTGTTCTTTGCTGAGACTGTCTAAATTGGGGAGTGAGTCTTCGGGCTCACTCTCCATATCAGACGATGGATCAAAGGTGGCCACAGAGGAGTCCAGGTCAAATCGATTCAGGGACTCTCTGGAAGATGTTCGTACCAAAGACTCTTTAGAAGAAGATCGGAAGAGAGATTCCTTTAGTGGACTTCGAAACAAAGACTCCATAGAAGGCACCCGGAGCTGGAGCTTCTGTGCAAAAGACTGCATGTCACCAGACTGTAACCGAAATCCAACGAAACATGGTTAAAATGCACATTTAGACTTTCAGTATTCTCTATCACCATAAATAATCTATTAAAAACTCTAACATGGGGTGCCTGGGTGGTTCAGATGGTTAAGCGTCTGCCTTCAGCTCAGGTCATGAACCCAGGGTCCTGGGATTGAGCCCCACATTGGGCTCCTGGCTCAGCAGGAAGCCTGCTTCTCCCTCTCCCTCTGCCTCTCCCCCTGCTCATGCTCTCTCTCTCTCTCTGTGTCTCGAATGAATAAAATCTTTTTTTAAAAAAAGCCTCTAACAAATTCAATTTATACTCCTGACATTGTACATAATACATTGTTTTCTGAAAAACAAGAGACATCTCGTTATTTCTGAAAAAGCACTGGACCTGGAGTCAGAGGACTCAGGTGTAGGTTCCAGGTTCGTCACCGAACAGTGGAACAAGCTTCACTAAGTCACTTCCCTTCAGTTTGCACATCTGTAAAAAAGACGGATGCCATGCTTTCCCAGCTGACCTCACAGGTATGCTGTGAGGATTCGTCCCCTCAACTCTAAGATCCTTGGAAGCAGTGTTATCTGCATCAGCAGTACATACCCAGTGCCTAAAAGCAGAGTATATAATATGAAGTGTGAAGTGTGTGGCTGAAATCAAGTGGGCTTTACCTTGAGTCTGTATGGAGGTGCTAATTCCTCATCACTCCCTTCAACAAAAGAGGGGAATGGGGGAAGGGTGAGGGTAATGCTTAGTGAGCCCACTTTGTTCAATAAGAGAATGCCAGGCAGAGTTGACTAGTGGCATCCAGCTCTGCTCTAATTATCATTCTGTCTACTGGGAATAAAAATAAATATAAGATAAAAAATAAAAATAAGCATTAAAAAATCATGGAGGGCAGCTGAAAAGTCTGAGCTTGAGTCCCTCTGCACAGAGTCCCTCTGCAGAGATCACTAAGTCTGATGTTAGAAATAGTAATAAGCAGGGGTGCCTGGGTGGCTCAGTCGGTTAAGCAGCTGCCTTTGGCTCAGGTCATGATCCTGGGGTCCTAGGATCGAGCCCCGCGTCCAGCTCCCTGCTCAGCAGAGAGCCTGCTTCTCCCTCCGCCTGCCACTCTGCCTACTTGTGCTATCTCTCTGTCAAATAAATAAAATCCTTTAAAAAAAAAAAGTGATAAGCAAGAGCTGTTCTCTTAATTTGAGTAACATTCATTTCTTTTTTTTTTAAAGATTTTATTTATTTATTTGAGAGAGAGAGAATGAGAGACAAGAGAGCACGAGAGGGAAGAGGGTCAGAGGGAGAAGCAGACCCCCCCGCTGAGCGGGGAGCCTGATGTGGGACTCAATCCCGGGACTCCAGGATCATGACCTGAGCCGAAGGCAGTCGCTCAACCAACTGAGCCACCCAGGCACCCAAGTAACATTCATTTCATTAGTAACAATGAAAAATAGTGTAATTCAACAACCTGCTTTAAACTACAGTATTTTGTTCAGGTTACAGCAGTCAGTATTTAATAGGTGCTTCCAACAAACTCATTCTCATTAGTGCCACAGGGTCACCTGCAAGATCTCAGCAATGCCAGGAATGAATGCTCAGAGAAGACTGAGGTCATGTGTGGGCAAAGATTACAGGAAAAGAAAAAGATTCTCTTTAGTATCCAATTTTAAAAATCAAACCAAGAATACTTTACTCATGGATTTTAGAGATTTAGTAATAGTATTAGGCAAGGTGGGAGTAAGTAAGAGGGGATAACATGCCCCACCCCCTTCATATGCACAGAGATTTATCACAGGTTGTTTGTAATAGTCAAAACTGGAAGAAACCCAAATGTACACCACTAGAGGATACATGATGTAAATTAAAATACATGAAGGGAGGTTCAAGACATACTATTAAATGGGAAAAACCAAGTTAGAAAACAATATGCATATTGTGAACTCATTTTGATTTAAAGCAACGACATGTACTTTTCAATATACATGCATATGTGTAAACATATGTGTATGTTCACACAAACACCCTTAGAATCAGGTCATTAAGAATAAACACCAAAAGTTAACAGTGAGTGATGCCGTGTGGTAAAATTTTAGGTGGTTTTTTAAATTTTCATTTTTTGTATTTTTTTGTACTTTCTAGGGTTTTTTTTCATAATGTGTAAGTTTTGCCCGTATATTAGGGGAGGGGGGAGATGGAGAAAGTCTTAAGGAAGAGGAGAGACCTTTATGCTCAAAAACCTTTAAGAACTGCTTTACTGATATTCCATTACCAGCCACTTCTGACCTAAGCCAAAAGTGCTTTTCCCTTCACACAGCAAGTTGCCCTAGGACAAACAGGTGAAGCAAGTTTGAATAACACTAGAAATAGCTGGTTTAGAATCAGCCAAAAGCTAATGAACAATGTCAAAGACATGTATTTGCAGAAGCTGATACACTTAATAACTGCCACCTCCACCATACTGGGAAGTAACATGTTTGAGTATAGTGATTCAGCCTGTGGACTGTTGAGTAAGGGTGCCTGAGTTCAAACCCTGGCTCCACCACTATGTTCTACATGACCCTGACCAAATCACTTCACTAGTCTTATTTCCCCCTCTGTAAAATGGGGATGATAAAAATAATTATATGATGATAATAGTCATACCAGCCATCTCATATGGAGGCCACAAGGACTAATGAGTTAATACATGCAAAGTGCTTACAATGTAGCAAATACTCAATAAACATTAGCAATTGTCATTAATATTAGAGAAAGAAGAATAAAACAAAAAACAAACTTACAAATAAGAATGTCATATACAAGCTTATGTGGCAGAGTCTTCTGATTATATGATGTGGTAGCTAAGAGCACAGGCTATGAAACCTGACATCTTGGGACCAAATCTTAGCTCTCCCATTTACTGGCAATATGACCTTAAACAAGTGACTTAACCTTCTGTGCCTCTGTTTCTTCATATGTAAAATGCGGATAGCAACTACTCACCTCATAGGGTAGTTGTGAGGAGTAATAAATCAATACATATGCAGTACTCCGAAGTATGACTGGCTTAAGGTGAACAACATATACTGGCTACCATCTGATATCCAATCTTCTTTTCTTTCTTTTTACCAGACCCCAATTTTGTTCAGAGTAACAATACACCCAGGTAAAAACATTCACCTTCCCAAATTCAAATTAAAGCCACAGGAGATACGACCGTACGTCCACCAAAATGGCTAAAATTAAAACTATGGAAAATACCAAGTATTGGTAAGGATGTGGAGCAGTCCACTTTGGAAAACTATTTGTCGGTATTTACTAAAACTAAACACGTGTACACAATCTGAATCAGTAATTTCACTACGATGTATATACTCAATAGAAAGGTGTAAATATGTTCAACAAAAGACAAACTAGATAGTTTATAGCAAACTTATTCAAAATAGCTCCAAACTTGAAGCTACTGTTGATGACTATGAATAACCAAATAGATACATTGCAGTCTGTTCACCAATGGAATACTAGACAGCAATGAGAATGGTTTACAACCACGACAATATAGATGAATCTCATAAATAAAGTACCGAGCAAAAGAAGACAGACACAAGAGTACCCATTTTTACTCTGTTTACATAAATTTCAAAAACGGGCAAAATTAACCTAGATGAAAGATAGAAGTTACCCCTGGGAGTAAGAGCAGGGAATGGAAGGGAGCACAAGGGCTTCTGGGATACTGGTAATTTCTGTTACTTGATTTGGAGCGTTGGTTACAAAGGTATAATAAGTTCAGCCACTATTGTACTATTTACACTAAGTGGAAATCTATAAAATAGAACCTTCTAGGACAGGTATTATTTTCTTTATAAAAAGGAATATGGCTTTAGTCCTTGTCTTCAGTCTTTCCTCCTGTCTAAAATGAAGGTGCAATTCCTGGAGGACAACTTGTAGTAGTGAGGGTGAAAGGCAGTGGCAAGGATGTGGGGGGACAAGAGGCTGAAGGGAGAAGGGCCCTTAATCCTCAGGCCTTCTGATATGTGAAAAACTAAACTCCCACTCGTGCCAACTGTTGTCAGGTTTCTGATCCAAAGACATTCACCAATTTGGAATTCATTTTTGAAAAAACTGAAGGGGGTTAGAGAAGGAAAAATATATATGCAAAAGTAAATGAACACATCAGAGTTACTTTTAATTCCTTTCTGTCTCCCGTTTGACCCTGTTTTCAACCCCTCCTTTTATTCCCCCAACACTGTTCTTGTTCAGACCCTTATCCTCATATCAGCTGGATACCTGCAGCAGCCTCGTGTTCTCTTGCCTCTAATCTCTTACCCCAATCTACCCTGTTGCACTGTCACCACAGAATTGTCTTCCTAAAACATCATCCAGACCATTTCATTCCAATTCTTAACCTGGGTTCTCATTTAATATAAAGTTCAAAATCCTTAGCTTATATTTAAGGTTCCCATTTCCCAAGACCCTTTTCTGTGTAAATTCACCCCTCCATGTACCAAAACCTTGAGTCATAACAGGCAACTTCCTGCCCCGGAACAAATGCATCATTGTGTGCCTCTGTACCACTGCCCATAATTTTCCTGCATAGGAAAATCCAGACATCCTTCAAAACTCAGCTCGAATGTCAGCTCTTCTAGGAAACCTCAGATCTCACTCATCAGAAGTAACCTCTCTTGATGGCCTTAGCTTTTACTAGAACCATTACTGGAGCACTTATTGCATTCTGACTCACCATTAGTTACTTACATGCTGGTACAACAACTGAGTTGTTTATGCCCCAGAATAACTACAGTGACATCACAGCACAGTGATTAAGAACACAGACTCTGAACCAAATTCCCTGATGTGAATTGCAGCGTTACCACTTGGTAGTTTGTAGTTTTAAGGCCTCTGTGTTTCAAAATGGAAATAATAAGAGTACTACCCTAGTAGGATTGTTATATAAGAATTAAATGAATGAAAACATTTAAAATATTTAAAATAATGTATTATATGCAGTAAGCACTAAGTTTTCCTGTCATTATCTCTTCCTCACACACACCTTCACCCCAGACTTCATGCTCATTTAGAAAAGAATCCATATTCCCCATCTCTGTCTCCTTGCCACAGTGCTTTCCATAAAGCAGCTGCTTAGTACACACTTGTTCAGTTATATCTTAATCTATCAAAATGATAATGATGATCTAATAAGAGATATTTAAACATTCAGTGCTTTGGTCAAAACGAGATGTATCAAGCACATCATTTTACAGATAGAGTATATGTTATTCTAGAAATCATCAAAAAGTATTAGTACACAATCCATAAGTCAAAAAGAAAAAGGAAGAAATGAAAACACACATCCACAAAAAGATTTCTACAATAATGTTTAGTAGTTCTATTCATAATAGTCGAAAACTGGAAACAGCCTAGGTGTCCATTAACAGGTAAATAAACTGTACAATATCTCTTCAAAGGAATCCTATACGAAAATGTAAAGGAACAAACTACTGATAACCACAATAACGTGGATGAAATCTCAAAAACACTATGGTGAGTGAAAGAAGTCCTACAAAAGAGTACATACTACATACATGAGGCTACTTTATATATAAAGTTCTAAAACAAGCAAAACTTGGTATGGTGGAAAAAATTTTTAAAAGATTGCCTCTAGGAGGGAGAAGAACCATAAAGGAACTTTCTGGGGTGTTGATAATGTTCTATATTTCTGTATGCGTTTAGCATATGGGTTTGGCATATATATTTGTTAAAACTCAGTTAATGCACACTTGAGGATTATATATTTCATTTTACTTAAAATTTACCTCAAAAAAGGACACAACTCCTAGAAGAAAAGATAGGCAGTAAGCTCTCTGACATCAGTCTTAGCAGTATTTTTTGGGGCCAGTCTCCTCAAGCAAGGGTAACAAAAGCTAAAATAAACAAATGGGATTACATCAAACTAAAAAGCTTTTGCAGCACAGTGAAGGAAACCATCAACAAAACAAAAAGGCAACCTACTGAATTGGAAAAGATATTTGCAAATCATACATTTGATAAGGGATTAATATCCAAAATATATAAAGAACTTACACAATATAAAGAAATTTTTTTAATGGGCAAGGACTTGAATAGACATTTTTCCAAAGAAGACATGCAGATGGCCAATGGGCATGTGAAAAGATGCTCACCATCATCAGGGAAATGCACACCAAAACCACAACGAGGTATCACCTCACAGTAGTCAGAGTGGCTATTATCAAAAACACAAAAAATAGCAAGTGCTGGTGAGCATGTAGAAAAAAGGGAACCCTGGCTCACTGTTGGTGGGAATGTAAACTGGCACAGCCACTATGGAAAACAGTATGGAGGTTCATCAAAAAATAGAAATTAAAAATAGAACTACCATACGATCCAGCAATTCCACTTCTGGGTACTTATCTGAAACAAAAAAATGAAAACACCAACTCAAAGAAAATATATGTATCCTTACATTCACTGCAGCATTATTTACATTAGCCAAGATAGAGAAGGAACATCTAAGTGTCCTTCAATAGATGGACAAAGAAGATGTGATATATATATATGTATTATATATATAACAGGAATATTACAGGAATATATATATAAGAATATTACTTAGCTACATAAAAAGAATGAAATCTTGCCATTTGTGAACCTGGATGGGCCTAGACGGTATTATGCTAAATGAGGTAACTCAGACAAAGAAAGACAAATGCCCTATGATTTCACTTATCTGTAGAATCTAAAAAAAAAATAAAACAATACAGACTCAAAGATACAGGAAACAAACTATTGGTTGCCAGAGTGGGGAGGGGTCTGGGGAATAAGGCAAAATACGTAATGAGAATTAATAGGTAGAGCCTTTCAGTTATAAAAGAAAGAAGTCAGGGGGATGTAATGTACAGCATAGGGAACACAGTAATACTGTAATAACTTTGTATGGTGACAGATCCTGGTAACTAGACTAATCAGAGGGATCATTTCCTAACATATAAAAATATCAAATCACTATGATGTACACCTAGTATGAAACTAAAGGTATATTGTATGTCAATTATACTTCAATCTAAAAAAAAATCTAGGGAGATAACTCCCTTTTCGTCAGATAAATTAACTAAAGTAAATTTTCATCATGATTCATTACTATAGAACCACTAGGCTGTGTGTCATGAGTAGCTATATACATAATTATACCACTAATTAAACCTCTGAAACTAATCAATTCCATATCAAGGTCCCTTAAAATTTGATTTAACTTGTTTTTTTCAACTTGATAATTAATTCTTATATATGGTATTTCTCTCTTCTTAAATTAATTAAAGCATTAATACTTAAAAACAAATACTGAACTCTGATTAATGATGTACATGCTAAAATATTAGGGGGAAGGATACTGTGACCTGCAACTTACTTTGAAATACATCAAAAACGTAAAATGGATTGAGGGGCAGATAGAAGAATGTATACTGGGACAGATTTGTGATAAAGCAAGTATAGTAAAGTACCAATGATAGAATCTGGGTGGTACACAGATGCTCACACTAAAGTTCTATTTCTCTATGTGTTTGAAAATTTTCATAATATACTGTGATGAAAAGAAAAAAGGAGTAAATGCTTGTTAAATCATGATATTGTGTGCCAAAACCAACTGATTTACGTAGGATGTCTGACCCAGTAATAAGGGGATCACAGGCAGCTATGCTTACGAACTCTTGGGCTTGCTTTGTACCATCTCTTCTTCTACCTTGGTGTCAACTCTGATTTCCTGCTGCTGTCAAGATGCCCAATTATAGTAAGCATTCCACCCCCTTTAAGAATATACATTATTCCCAATTTGCTAATAACAGCCAACAACCAACTTGTCAGAAATGTGTTTAAAAATACACTCTGCGGGGCACCTGGGTGGCTCAGTTGGTTAAGCATTTGCCTTCGGCTTAAGTCATGATCACAGGGTCCTGGGATCGAGCCCCGCATCAGGCTCCCTGCTCAGTGGAGAGCCTGCTTCTCCCTCTCCCTCTGTGGCTCCCTCTGCGGCTCCCCCTGCTTGTGTGCTCTCTCTGTCTGTCTCTCTCTCTCAAATAAATAAAATCTTTTAAAAAAATGTTTGAAAAATAGACTCTGAGTAAAGGCATCTCCCTTATTAGAATCAAATGAGATCATATATGTAAAATGTTTAACAATGCCAGACACATACTAAATACTACTTTATTATTTTTTAGAAAAATAGTTGTATTTCTTAAAGAAATTTCAAAGCCTTCAGTGGGCTTACTTCCTGAATATTATGCATGTTCATTCTTCACCTTAATGAAAACTTAAATTTCTCCTGAATGTGTTATAAAGCTGGTTATCATTCATTCTAGTTTTTGTATTCATAACAGTATTTAGTCTTTTTGGACTATTCTAAGAGAGAGGAAAATAGGCATTCTAAATAATATTTTTTAATAATATTCACTAAAGATCACTGGATCTGTCCAGTACCATTGGTGCCTCCAAATATTTTACCCCTACTTCATGGCGCTCATAGAAAATGATATATTTGTAGAGGACTTTGAATTAACTAGGGAGTCTGGGCAAAGCCAGAGTCAACAAGCTCAGGGACTTGGACTATGCCTAGAACTTAACCACCCCCCAATGAAAGGAATGAGGTTCTCAGTTCATAGAATCTGTTCATGGAGTTTGGGAAGCTATAATCCGTACGCTTGCTAGACAATACTTTAGAATGTTTAGTTTACATAATTTAGTTCATAAATCATTTAGTTCATAAATCGTCTACATATATGCTCCAGGTTCACAGATTAAAAATGTTTTTGCCCTACATTAGAGACTGCTGAGAATGGCCAGGTTAATGATTATATCATCATCAAAGGCAAAGTAAACAGATGTCCATCTCAGACACTGCTGCCATTATGACGTTTTTAATGAATTTTTTTCTTTCTTTTTTGGAAAGAGTCAAAAAAATGTCACTTGAGCTGTACTCCCCAAATAACTTCTAAATCAAAGATAACACAAGTTTTCTAGTAGTAAAATACTATGCATTAGAGCCAACTTTAAGAGAAATCCCATTTCCTCCATCTCCCCACCTTCTAAATTAAGAACTCAATGTCTTTAGATATAAACTGTTCATAATCTTTTACAACTATAAAGTCAGATTCCTTTTTTTCAAAATTTTTCTCTTCACTGCCGTTAATTTTTTAAGTGAGTAACAATGGCATGTTACATGACTGGTGTATATACATGAACTACTTTCATTTAAAACTGTTTCCAAGAAAGCATCAACCAACCTGGATTTACCATACATATTATATGAAATGTATGGACATCACTATTTCAATGAAAGTCAGGTGCTAATAATACAGATTGACCAACACTCTGAAACGAATTGCTATTTTCTAAAATAACATCAGTAACAGACCTGAGGAGTTGTTGGTTCACTTCCATTAACACTGTCGGAAGATTTCGTGGCTTGGATAGATGCATTCTAAGAAAAACAAAGAAACATCATAAAGAAAAGAAACAAAAAGCTAAGCTTTTAAAACTGTTAAGAACAAAAACCAAGTACCAAAACCTATTAGATACATTTATCAAACAAAATTAGTTCATTTATTAGAATGTTTTCATGCAAGGCAAAACTAGTATGGTGAGTATTTAGAAAATTTATTTTGCTCTATGTAACTAAATAGCAAAGATTAGTATGTAGCAAAGTTTATTTTAAACTAATCACATACCTCTCCCCATTATAATGTCCCCGGTTTTGTCCCCCATGACAAAATTAACATCAGGGATTCAATTAGCAAAACTCATTCAAATAGACAACTATCCAGGAAAATGTCAAATGTTCCCTATGATAAGATAATACTCAAATTAAAGTTATTTGGGCTAAGACCTGAAACACATCTTCCTAACAAGAAATGGAAATGCCTCATTCATCTGAAACCAGCAATCTAAATGAAATTATTATGGCAATTTTCAGAAAAACTTATAAAATCTTCCACACGTGAAAGCTTTTTGTTTTGTTCTGTTAGTATGATGAATGTTCTAAGTGACACTACATCATTCTGGCATTGGTTCCATGATAATGAATGAGATTGTTCGAGATTCAAAATTCTATACTGCCTTCGTAATACACTAACCAAAATTAGAGCTATATAAGTAGCTCATGATAAAATAACTTTCAAGTTTTAAACTAAGCATTAGAGCAAATACTAGCCACTATGTTTCAGTAAGTTGGTAGTTAAATTAGACATTCCCCATACATTTCCATAGTGGACCAAGGAAGGGTCAAATACCTGACCTTACTTATTCTTAAATATAAGTGGAGAAGGCACTTGGCTTTGCAAGTGTTCTCAAATTTTTGAACTCTCATTAGGTATTTGATACTAAGAAATTATTAATTTTTAGATGTGATAAATGTATTGTTATATATTTTTAGTCATTATCTTTTAGAAATATATACCAAAACATTCAGATGGAATAAGGTTTTGAAACTTGCTAATAATGCAACAGAGATGGAGGCAGGGGAAGGGAGGTGTGCATGTGTGGGTCGGTGGTTAGAGAAGCACAGGTGTATGACAATAAAATAAGATGGCCATGAGTTATTAACTGAGGATATTGGGGGACGTGAGAGAGTTCTTATACCACTATCACTACTTCCACTTTTGGTTTGGATTTTTCTCTAATAACAACTGAAATACCTTCTCCCTCTAATATAAAAAGAGTTTTGGGTGGAGAGCCTGCTTAAGATTCTCTCTCTCCCTCTCCCTTTGCTCCCGCTGCCCCCTGCTCGTATGCAGACACACTCTCTCTCTCTTTCAGGGCAAGAAAAAAAAAAGTCATCAAATTTTATCAGTCCAAGACATTTTCCTTTGAGTTACACAGGGGAGAAAAGTTGGGGGAACATAACTTTTATCTTCCTGTTCTCTGCCATTTCAAAGAATTGCAAGTTGTATATATGGCTATATTTGTGTAGCGTGATAATTAATGCTTGCTGGCCCTAAAAATATACTATGCTACACACTATACAATAAAAAACATACTTTATAGAGTCTGACAAGTCTTTCAGTCCATATGTTGAAAATTAACAGTTAAATTATGGAGAAAGGAAATGAAATGGTTCCCTAAAATATTTTAAGTTAGGAGGAAGACTGGTGAGAGAGTCCATATTCTACTCTTAAGTTACTTGACACATGATTGTGATCCATACGAAAAGCTATTCTATAATTGTTTGACCTATCACCCTACCAGACAAACACAACCTAACATTTAAAAACTTTCCCTCCCTGCATATATATTTCAATACATGTATTATACCATATATCTAAATAAATGCAGGGCAGTTAAAGAAAGAATTGGTCATGTTATCTTGTAAATTTAAATTACAAAACTGTATAACCAAATTAAAGATTATTAAACTACCTGAAATGCCTTCTTCATTTCTGCCCAAATTCTCATTTACCTTTCAACTCTCAAATGCAGCTTCTTTAATGAAGCTTCATATGGCTTGCCTGAGGGCTAACACATTCCCTATGCCTGTATTTTCTTCTGTGAAGGTTTAATTCCTTTGTATTTCAAGCATATGTCTCCATACTAAACTATAAACTCTTGGAGGGCAGGAACCCTGTATTTTCGTCTTGGTCCCCAGGACCTAACTTCTGCCTGACTGGTGGTAGAAGTTCAGTATATGCTTGTCAAATCCTTATGCAGTTACTTCCTTCAGTATAAAAAGACTTCTGAAGTCCTTCTCCCAGAGAGAAGCTCAACTCATGTTAATACTCAACTGTCACCAATACTTTCTCCTGGGGGCAATCCTAAGACAAGAGAAAAATTCTTCTATTCTAACGTGCATCTAATTTAAGAGCACACACAGGTTCCCTGCCAGACTTATCTTCAATTATGTTTTGTTCAATCTTTCAACAACTATTTATTGACTGCTGAGCACTAAGCAATTTTTAGAATTCGGGGTCATTTTTCAAAAAACTGAATTAGCTAAAAGTCAACAGCTGATGAACTCATAAGTACACCCTCACTAAATCTGTATTCCATTATAGGTCATGTTATGGTTTCCCTTTGTTACATGGAGAGAAATTTTTATCTGAACAAAATTTAAATAAGATTAATGAAGACTTTTAGTCTACTTAAATTATTTTTAAATAGTTAAAAAGCCTCTATTCTAAAATCATTAGCATTTTTCATAATAGAAGAGGTACTTAAGTTACTTTTATGTAGGGCGCCTGGGTGGCTCAGTTGGTTAAGCAACTGCCTTCAGCTCAGGTCATGATCCAGGAGTCCCTGGATCGAGTCCCGCATCGGGCTCCCTGCTCGGCGGAGAGTCTGCTTCTCTCTCTGACCCTCCCCCCTCTCATGTGCTCTCTCTCTCATCCTGTCTCAAAAAAAAAAAAATCTTTAAAAAAAAAAGTTACTTTTATGTATATGGAAGTGGGCCTTGGAGTTCTTTTAAGTCTCTGTTACTATTACATGAAGTATAAAGTAATATCATTTTGTGTTTTTAAAGTAAATTGGTAAGTTATCTTTAACTGGGACTCCTGTCTCCCTCTCAAACCAGTTTTGAAAATAGTGAGGTGTTACTTATAGCCAGAACGAAGGAGAGACCCTCTGCCCTAAGATCCAAGCTAGGGCACCACTAAAACCCTCAGGTGCTTTCTTCTCTAAAACCAAACTCAGGGTGCCTGAGTGGCTCAGAAGGTTGAGCATCTGCCTTTGGCTCAGGTCATGATCCCAGGGTCCTAGGATTAAGCCCCATGTTCGGCTCCCTGTTCAGCGGGGAGTCTGCTTCTCCCTCTCCCTATGCCCCCACCCCATTTGTTCTCTCTCTCTCAAATAAATAAAATCTTTTAAAAATTAAAAAAAAAAAAACCCAAGTACAGAATGTAATTTAGGATTGCTACTGACCATATGCAGACCAAGTTTTTACTGGCTGCCTGGATTAAGTACAGAAATGTTCTAATTTCATCACAAGCTACTTTGTAAATTAAACCAGTTCTCATCATTTAAGAAAACCTTAATCCCAAATCAGTCAGTGTGCAATGCAACAAAAAAAGCTATCCTTACTGGGTAATCAAACATCTGTAAGTTTTTAATTTTCCTATATTAAGAACTTAAGACACATATAAAAACAGTCTACTTTCTCAGAGTGAAATCATACACAAGATTCAAAATTATATGAATTCAGTCAATTGAAAAATAATGAGATAATTACTTCCTTTCAGATGTATAATATATAGAAAACTGGTATTCTCCCAGAATAAGATGCAATTATTTGTTACAGTAGAATCCACCTACCTGCTCAATGTTGTTCAATTACGGATTTACATACAATGCTTTTTTTTTTCTTAAAATTTGAGTCACATCTCAAAATATTCTTGGCCTCCTACCAATAGTAAGACAGAGATTTCTAGTAATACATACCATTTTTAGTTAATGTGCAAACATTCCCTAGAGAGAAAATTTAGAGTTTAGACCAAGTTGAAGGTAGTCTTCACCACGTTAATGAGAACAGTGTTATTTTGTTGTTGTTAAAAAACTACCAGAAAACACACCAGCCATCAGAATTCAGCAATTCACTCTGATTTTTTAGAGCAGGGTTAGCAACAAGGCACTGAAGATGCTTTGAGAGACAGTGACAAGCAGCATGAGATTTGCTTCTAGAATTATCAAATTACTTTGCTTCCCCACAAAGGGAATGCAGAAAGCGGTGGAAGGACTCACCACACTGTCAGTCTGTGTTTTAGGCTGTTTGGAGGAATCCAAAGCAAAAATAGTATACTCAGAGAGAAAAGCAGGCTCTGCTATCATCCCGGCTAGTAGCTGTCTCATTCAGTGTAAGAAGCAGAAGTATAAAAATAAAACAAATAATGAAAAAGAGATCACAATAAGAGCATGCTGCAAAGTGTTCTCTCCACGCAGCATAAACAACACTACAGTGGCCTTGCCCCACCGCAACTGCTACCATCTCTCCACCCACAGAAATAACAAGTTACTGGGAAGGTTAGCAATGGAGAGGAGTTGAGCAGTTTAGAAACTCAAAGCCCAACCTGAACCAACTTGCTTACTGGCATACAAATGATATATGCAACAGCCACCACTGCACACCGCTTGTCTGCCAATTTGGTGTAAGAGTCTAAACCAATAAAAAACCATACATGGTAAAGAACACAAAGCCTTAATATAACAAATACCAACCATTTTTATGCATTCAAAAAGACAGCATTGAAATTTATGGGGAGGACAAAACACATAAAATTTTAAATCATTTATTTTGTACTTAGAAACAAAAATAGTTTTCTCCAACATGTACAAAGGAAACTTTCGAAACTGAAATTCATATAACAAGTTTTAAGGATAAATTCTTTTATACTAATTCTTGTAATATGTATTCTCTTCTGTCCTTCAGTCTTCTTTCAGAAACTATATACACCAAAATATTAATAATCATGAATTAGATTTAGAAGAAATTATAATTAAAATGAACTTTTAAATGTAAAACTGCTGAAATCTGAATAAGCTCTGTGGATGTCACACAGTTTACCAATGTCAATTCCCCCATTTTGATAGCATACAATAGTTATACAAGACATCTTTGGGAGAAAATGGGTAAAAGGTACATAGGCCCTCCCTAAAAAAATTTTAAAACCTGTGGATCTAGGATTTTTTCAAAATAAAAACTAAAAAAAACTAATCTTTTGCAAATATTAACACTGCAGTTAATGTATATTATGTTATAATATTATATATAAAGAACTTGTATCAGAAAATAAATGTTGCACAAGCTTAAGAACTTACACTTTTCATCTTAGTATGGTAGAGTTATGGATATGACTATAGAGCCTCCACTAACTCTTCATCTGGTCCTAAAAGTTGAGTATTAGTGGTGTACTAAAATGTACTAGATGCCTGTTTGGCTCTGGGCACTCATCCTATCCAAGTTTCTACTCTTGTTGAAAATCTGAACTCTCCTGGCAATTCAGAAAGGTCATCCTTGAAATGGATGTGATTTTAAATTAAGGACTATACAAATTCACTCTTCTTAGGCTTCCAAAATTAACATTTGAAATGAAGTCACTCTGGCCCACAACAAAATAATTTAAAATTTCACAGTAAAGAGTATATTTGAAATCTTAAAAAAAAAAAAAAACACAAAAGCGGATACCCAGTATAGAAAAACATGCTGACCGAACATTTCAAAGGAAGATGCTGCCAAAGAGCAATTTACACTCCTGCCCCTAGCCCAAGTAAAAGCCAAGTGTATCAAAATTAGTTTCCATTGACAGCTACCTCAAACCTAAAGAGCCTTTCTTCCCACTCGCCTGTCTTGTCATTTGCTTCTTATGCCTATGAAAATCTTACATCAGTTCCCAAATATTCTCAATCAAATTCTGTCTCAACTCCATATCTCTCAAACTCTGTTCAAATTCTAATCCAAATCTATTAAGAACTTAATTCACCTCTTCTGTGGTCCTTAGGTGAAGCCATCAGTTGAACTAACACTGACTGAAGTTATATTATGTCTAAACATTTATGAAGATACCTAAAACTCCCATTAGATATCTGCTGAAGGCTTTTGATCTATCCTCCATGTCTCTTATTCTCACATATATATATTTCTTTATCTCTATGAGTTTTTGGTGGAATTACTCTGTATTCTTTTTAAATACCCTGATTTTCCCCATGAATTGGGACTTGTCTGAGTTTTATTCTATGTTTTTATATCAAATTTTTTTTCACTTCAAGGATTTCTAATTGGTTCTTTTTCTTATCTACCTAATCTACTTTTGTTTTGGTCTGTTTTTCCCCCCACAATTTTATCTTCTTTTTCAGAGAATTATTACTGCGTGTATCTTATTAAAGATATTTGTTTTTTAAAGTCTTTTCTCGACTATTATTTGAATTTCATCTAGGATAAATTTATATTCCAATTCCTGTTTTTATTGGCTGCCTTCCTAGCATTTGTTTTAGAATTTTCATTTACAGGTTCACTTTGAGGAAGGTATCATCTTTCTTCTTCCTTCTGCACTCATCTTTCCTTATCCAGTCAATCTGATTCCCTAGGCTCCAGTTTGAGTTTCCTGCCCTATGGCAACATGGGGTTATCACTGACTCAGTCACAATAAGCCAATGTGAGTTTGCTTCAGTTCTTGGTCATGAAGCCTCCCTAGGGACACCAGCTTCTCATAATGGGCCACAGAGAGCTCAAGGCAACAGTTAGCGAAAGCTTTTCTCAACCTCTTTCCTCCAG
This sequence comes from Callorhinus ursinus, assembly GCF_003265705.2. Classification (NCBI taxonomy): domain Eukaryota; kingdom Metazoa; phylum Chordata; class Mammalia; order Carnivora; family Otariidae; genus Callorhinus; species Callorhinus ursinus. The sequence goes on from NW_027397063.1 coordinate 142,293,766, forward strand.
GGCTGGGAGCCCCACTTCAGCCCCTGTCTTGCAGCACTAAATCTAACTTTGGCGGCACAGAACCCTCCCAGTCCTTCTTTTTTTTTTTTTTTTTTTTTTGCATTATTAGTTTTTGATGTAGTATTCTATGATTCATTATTTGCGTTTAACACCCAGTGCTCCATGCAGTATGTGCCCTCTTTAATACCCATCACCAGGCTAACCCATCCCCCTACCCCCCTCCCCTCTAGACCTCAGTTTGTTTCTCAGAGTCCATAGCCTCTCATGGTTCATCTCCCCCTCCGATTTCCTCCCCTTCATTTTTCCCTTCCTACTATTTTCTTCTTCTTTTCTTTCTTAACCTATAATGTATTATTTGTTTCAAAGGTACAGGTCTGTTATTCAACAGTCTTACAGAATTCACAGCGCTCACCATAGCACATACCCTCCCCAGTGTCTATTACCCAGCCACCCCATCCCTCCCACACCCCCACCACTCCAGCAACCCTATTTGTTTCCTGAGATTAAGAATTCCTCATATCAGTGAGGTCATATGATACATGTCTTTCTCTGATTGACTTACTTCGTCCTTCTTAACCAGAGTTCAAAGAGAAAATTAAGTCCTAATGACTGCGCTAAGGCATCCACTAGCATTCACTGTATGTAACAAATTAGCATATCTCCTATGAATTAATGTGTCTCCTAGTAGAGGAGGGTCTCTAAAAAGTTTAGTACCTTAGCAAGTGTGTATAAGTCTTGTTTCTAACTTCCTAGATACTGTTATATACAGATGTCAGCTACAACACTTACTTACTAGTAGGGGACATTAAACTCATTCTTTTTATTTCCAACAATGTACATTTTAAGAAGTATTTGTCATAATATACTCTATCAAAGATTCAAGAATAAAATTGTTTACAGCATGTCGATAGCAGCAGCAGATGAGAAAATATTCATTCAGTACAGACCATGGGTAAATCATTTTGAATAAATTCAAGACCATTTTGTCTATATAAATATATCTACTGTATATAAGGTCTCTAAACAAAAAAGTAGCAAATCAGCACAAGGTGTTAACATTCCCTTGCCCTAATCACTACTGAAAAGACCAACGGTATATAAAAGTGGGAAGAAAGTTATATTGGGCTAGGAAACCAGGAAGCAGCAATATGGATTCAAGGAATTTCTAGTAAGTCCTAGGGCACCTGCTTAAGAAAAATAAGTCTTCAAAGATCAGCTAGCAGGGTGCCTGGATGGCTCAGTCGGTTAAGCGTCTGCCTTCAGATCAGGTCATGATCTCAGGGTCCTGGGATCAAGCCCCACACTGGTCTCCCTGTTCAGGGGGGAATCTGCTTTTGCCTCTCCCTCTCCCCCCTGTTCCTGCTGTCTCTTTCTCTCACTCATGCTCTCTCTCTCTCAAATAAAATAAACAAAATCTTAAAAAAAGAAAGAAAGATCAGCTCGCCATTCTAATTCTGAAAATGCTCAGCATACTCAACAAGCAGGGAGTCTGCTTGAGGATTCTTTCTCTCTCCTCTCCCTCTGCCCCTTCCCCAGCTCATGCCCACTCATGTGCACTCTCTCAAATAAATAAATAAATCTTAAAAAACAACAACAACAACAACAAACAACACTTCCCACAAAGAAAAGTCCAGGATCAGATGGCTTCACTGGCAAATTATACCAAACATCTGAATAATTACTACTAATCTTCACAAACTCTTCCCAAAAAATATAAGCAGAGGGAACACTTCCCAACTCATTTTATAAGGCTAATATTATCCTGATACCAAAACCAGACATCACAAAAAAGAAAACCACAGACCAACATCTCTTATGAATATAGACACAAAAATCCGCAATAAAATACTAGCAAATCAAACCCAGCAATATAAGATGTACACCATGAACAAGTGGGATTTACCCCAGGAATGCAAGGTTAGTTTCACATCCAAAAACCAATTAATATAATACACCATATCAACAGAATAAAGGACAAAACCACATGCCCATTTCAATAAACACAAAGAAAGCATTTGATAAAATTAAACATTGCTTCTAAGAATACTCAACAAATTAGGAAAGGAAGGGAACTTTCTCAGCATAATAAAGGCAATTTACTAACTCCAACAGATAACATCATACTTAAAGACAAAAAGACTGAATACCTTCCCCCCAAGATCAGGAATGAGACAGGTACGTATGCTTTCACACTTCTGTTCAACACTGTACTAAAGGTCCTAGACAGAGCAACTAGGAAGAAAATGTTATAAAAGGCAACCAGATTAAAGGAAGATATAAAACTACCTCTGTTTGCAGATAACAGGATCTTGTACCTAGAAAATACTAAGTAATCTACTAAATAACTATTAGAACCTAATAAATGAGTTCTGCAAGGTTGCAGGATACAAGATCAATGGACAAAAATCAATTTTATTTCTACAGAGTGACAATGAGAAAACCAAAAATGAAATTAAGAAAACAATCCCGTTTACAGTAACATCCAGAAAAAAATACTTGAAAATAAATTTAACAGAAGTAGTACAGACCTTATATTCTGAAAAGCATACTTTTTTTTTTGAAAAAAATTAAAGAAGATCTAAATAAATGGAGGGGGAGAGGGAAAAAAGAGAGGGGGAGAAGATAAAAAGCTTCCCAACTAATAAAAACTGATAAAGACAACACAAAAAGAAAAGTACAAGCCACTCTCCTTACAAATAGATTTGGGAGACATGTATATAAAGTAACTACCAAAGTGAGTACAGCAAGATATTAATAATGCAATCTGATCAGTTGAGTTGATTTAAGGAGTGAACAATTAGCTTAATATTAGGAAGCCTATTAATATAACTCATATCCTATCATTAGAGCAAAAGAAAAAACTATGAGAACTGAATAGATAACTAAGGCAACTTGACAGGGATAAAAGACTTGCATTAACTGACAGAGGGTAGGGACAGGTAGCTTCCAATCTAATGTCTAACAAAGTAAAAGCATATCAGCTTTGAAAGTCAATCTATTTAGGGGCAAAATCCATTCCAAACTTAAGGAGAAATGTTTCTCGCCCATTACTTTCAAGATACTTCTCAGTAACTCCTAAAGAACAATGCCTGTAGCCCTGAAATAGAATAAATTTATAAAATGTGCTTAAGAATTATCAAAAGCTGAGAGTGTCATAGAATAGTACAAACTGACTTGGAATGGCAAAGACAACTAGAGAAGCAGTATTTTATTTCTGAAAGATGTCTCAGATCAAGAAGAATAAAAAAGGGGGCACCTGGCTGGCTCAGTCAGTGGAGCGTGCAACTCCTGATCTCAGGGTTATGAGTTCAAGCCCCATGTTGGGTATAAAGATTGTTTGAAAACAGAATTTAAAAAAGGCGGGGGGGAGGAGGAAGAAGAAAAAGTGACATCTTTCTCAACATTTGGGAAAGCATTCCAATCCGAAGCAGGCCGACGCTTCATTATTTCTTCCCTTGTAATGTCACAATTAAAAATTTAGTGTCTGTGCTATCCAAGAGCTGACAGATACAGAAAAAGCCTTTTCGTTTCTGTATCATAATAATCTTTTGTATGTGATTCAAAAATCATGAGTATTTTCATACTTCTAAATTCACTTGCTCCTCACAAGAACCCTATGAGAGGAGATATTCATTATAACACAATTCTAAAGATGAGAAAGCTGAGACTCTAAGAAGTTAAAAGCAGTTTTGTCCAAAGTCACACAGCAAGTAAGGGATGATATCCTGTGATCCTTCCACCATTCCAGGCTGTCTCTCTGCAGGCAGGGAGGCAAAAAAGCATATGGTATTTATGAACACACATCTACTAAACAAAATGGAATCCATCAATCAATTAACCAGAGCTATTTATTTCTATGCATCATTTTTTTAGCAAAACAAACAAACAAACAAAAAAAGGATCCTAAGAAAATAAACTGATTTCTGGAATTTAATTTTAAAATAATATGAAGGGGCACCTGGGTGGCTTAGTTGTTAAGTGTCTGCCTTCAGCTCAGGTTATGATCCCAGGGTCCTGGGATCGAGCCCCACATCAGGCTCCCTGCTCTACAGGAAGCCTGCTTCTCCCTCTCCCACTCCCCCTGCTTGTGTTCCCTCTCTCGGTGTCTCTCTCTCTCTGTCAAATAAATAAGTAAAATCTTCAAAAAAAATAAAACAATATGAAAATGTTGGCTAGACGAGTCCCTAGGATAAGGATAAGAACGGACATGCCTAAACTATGAGGAAGTGTGTCCAAAAAACAGCAAATTAGAGAGCAGGGTAAGTAAAGATATCAATCCTTCCTTCAAAAGTTCAGCAAGTAAAGAGACAGAGAGATAACATCCCTAGGACCTTAGTCTACATAATGGTCCTTCTGTTTCCATCCCTTCAGGCAGGGACCTAAGCAAAGTAAGCTGAGCAGACCTTCCCATCTTCCATGGCTGCCCCCAGAAACTACTTAAAACTTAACGAGCACCTAGTACATGCAAAGCACCATGCTAGGAGACTTACATGCTGGTAAACCCCCACAAAACAAGTATTATTATTTCCATTTTATAAAGAGAAAATCTGAGTTACTGGAAAGTTAACTTTCAAAGGTCCTTCAGCCAGCAAGTGACAAAGCCTGGATGTAAATCCAGGCTGATCCAGATGACTCCAAACACTATCCTCTTCTCAGTAGTCTACACCAGGTCTTACTCCAAACAAATTACATAAACAGATCTTCACGCTCTTAGAGAAATCATTAGATTCGGCCACAAAAAGGAATGAAGTATGAAACATGCTACAACATAGATAAACCTTCAAAACATCATGCTAAAAGAGTCAGACACCAAAGGTTACAAATTGTATGGTTCCATTTATACAAAATATCCAGAATAAATGGATCCATAATGACAGTAAACAGATTAGCAGTCACCTGGGGCTGGGGGAGAGGGAGCATGGGGGAGTAACTGCTTAATGAGTATGGGGTTTCTTTTTGGAATAATGAAAATGTCATGGAACTAGAGAGATGTGATGAATGTACAACACTGTGAATATATGAAATGCCACTTTGAAATTGTAAATGTTATGTTATAGGAATTTAATCTCAATTAAAAAACATCATCAGAGTGGAACAGAGCGCAGGAGGCTATGGTAGCCTCATCTGCCTAGTCAGCTTTTCACATGATCCTACACTCTCTACTACTCTAAAGCATCCAGCTCTAGAGAGGCAAAAAAGATTCATCTCAAGCAACAAAAGGGGAAGAAGGAAGCTCTATGCTGAAGATAACAAGGCTATGCCCAGGATCACCGGAAGAAAGCGGATGGTCAACGTGCATGTGCACAGGATGAGAGAGTGCCAGAGCCCTGTAGACCTTAGTGTCAGCACAATCTCAGTCTGTTCTCCTTTGCCTTCAATGTCTGAATCATATAGATGATTTTTTATATCCTTATAAGGAAGCCTGCAACCAAAGACAGACTTATTTAGATTTACATATAGTATTTATTAACACAGTAAAATAGACATATTAGGAGGTATATAAAAACTTTAATTATCCAGGAAATTATTTAATGAAACTATCTACTTCTGAAGCATTCTGGATAACAAAGACTACTGTATTTACTGGAGAGGTGGACAAATATTTATATTTTGAGTTAAACTTCCACATTTTACTAAAAAGGAACATTATAACATTTAAAAACAGAAAGTTGGGATCTTCTATCTCAGAGATTTAACAAAATCAAAAACCCAGGGAGTGGGAGGATGAATAAAAAGGTAATTCTTATGTAATGCCCATTTAATCAATAACTTGATTATGAAATTAGGAAGTCCTTTAATTTTGTAAAATAAATTGAACTGACCAATTACATTGGTCAAAAATAGCTTTTAGAGTTGTTAGGAAACACTTTAAAAGCAAGGAGATGAAGGGATGATGCTGCTCTTTGAATCAGAAACCACTTCTTTAGTTAAACCTATGAAGTACAGGATCTTTAGGATTGAAATTTGGGAATTTGGGAAAAAATAAAAAATAACCTTTAGCTCACTTAGCCTATTGTAAAAGGATATTCAAATCATCCCTTTCAAAAAGGATTATTTTGTAAAGATATATTCAATTAAAAAGTTTTAGAGCATCCTAGATAAAATAAATATTTTTTAAAAAGTAATAGTAGGGGTGCCTGGTTGGCTCAGTCAGAAGAACATGTGATTGAGGATCGTGAGTTTGAGCCCCATGTGGGTGTAGAGATTGCTTACACAAAAAAGCTTTAAAAATATATAAAAATTAAAAAAAATTAAAAAGCAATAGTAGCAATCAACAAGTTATTTTCAGGGTTTCAACTGTATTGTGTGTAAACCAATATACTATAAAATCAACCAATATACTGAGTATAGTAATGATGCTATCAACACTGATTGCCAAAATGGTTCTACTCAGTACTGCAGCTTTCATTCAAATTGGTTACATGTATAAACTAAGTTCAACAGCATTAAATTTGAAATCACAAAGAGATGTAATACTGCAAGTGATACACAAGAAAATAAGATCCCAAAGAAAGTATGCACATACTTCATACTTTAAACAACTTTGTCAGATCATTTAAATCTATGCACCAAGGACATAGTATAATATGCCATTAACTTTGAATGCAAAAACTATACTAGGGCACCTGGGTGCCTCAGTTGGTTAAGCGACTGCCTTCGGCTCAGGTCATGATCCTGGAGTGCCTGGATGAGTCCCGCATCAGACTCCCAGGGAGTCGGCTTCACCCTCTGACCCCCTCCATGTGCTCTCTCTCTCTCATTCTCTCTCTCTCTCAAATAAATAAATAAAATCTTTAAAAAAAAAAAAAAACTATACTATGAAGTGTTTATTTTGCTATCAACATCTACTATAAAGTTTTAAAATTTTGTGTTAAAGTAACCTTAGAAAAAATTAAAAAATAACTTTCATCAAAACAACCTGGAAATACCGCTCAAATTTTTAAATTTGAAATCCATCCTATAACCCAGCAATCCCATTCCTAGGATTCTATCTTGCAGAAGAATAGCATTATAAATGTTTATGTACAATGCTCAGTACAGTACTGCTTATAATACTGAAAAGGTTATAAAATTTGATTTATAATACTGAGACTCTCTCCAAACTAATCTATAGAATCAATACAATCCCAATCAAAATCTCCACAGGTTTGTTTTGTTGTTGTCATTGTGTTTCATTTCGTTGTGAGTTTGTTTTTCTGAGATGTGAAAATCTAATTCTAAAATTTATATGGAAAGGAATAAGAATAGCTAAGACACTCAAGAAGAACAAGGTAGGAGTACTATGGATTGAATGTGTCTCCCCAAATTCACATATTGAAGCCCTAGGCCCTCAATGTGATGTTATTTGGAGGCAGAGCCCTTGGGAGGTAATTGACTAGAGAAGGTCAAGCGGATAGGGCCTTCATGATGGGATTAGTATCCTTATAAAAAGAGAAAGAGACAGAACTGCCTTTCCCCTACTCCCACCCATCCCTTTCTTCCTAGGTGTCTGTACCAAGAAGGGCCATGCTAGGACATAATGAGAAGATAGCTACCTGCAAATCAGTAAGAGAGCCCTCGCCAGACAGCCAGTCTGCTGGCACCTTGATCCTGGACTGCCCAGCCTCCAGAACTGTGAGAAACAAATGTCTGTTGTTTAAGCTACTAGCGTATGGAATTTTGTTAAAGCAGCCCACACTGACCAAGACAGCAAAGACCTGCTCTACAGAAGACAAGATTTAATATAAAACTACTGTTATTAAGACAGTGTGGTATCAGATCAAAGACAGACAAAGCAAACAAGGGAACAGAATAGAGAGCTCAGAAACAAATCTACTCAAATATAGATACTTAATTTCTGAAAAAAGGTAGCACAGTAGAGCAATGTGGAAAGAATGGGACAACTGGATAGCTATACGGGCGGGTGGGGGGTGGGAGGGAGACACACAGACTTGATCCCTACCTCACACCATGCTGAAAAAAATCATTTCCAAATGGAATGTAGATCCAAATGTGAAAAGTGAAACAGGATATGGGAAGATGGGCAAAATGGGTGAAGGAGAGCAAGAGGTACAGGCATTCCGTTATGGAATGATTAAGTCACAGGAATAAAAAGTACAGCATAGAGAATACAGTCAAAGATATTGTAATAGCACTGTATGGTGACAGATGGCAGCCACACTTTTGGTGAGCACAATGTAACTTATAGACTTGTCAAATCACTATGTTGTACACTATACTTCTTAAAAAAAATGATTTTTGAAAAGTAAAACAGGAAAATACTCTCAGAGTAAAAAAAGAATTCTGTAATAAGAAACAAAAACACTAGCCAGAAAATAAAATATTAATAAATTGTAATAGATTAAAACTAAGAATTTCAGTTCATCTAAGGACACCATTAAGAGAAAAGGGCAAGCCACAGGCTAGAAGAAGATATCTGCTAGGCATATAGCCAATAAAAAACTCCTATCTGTATATGTTAACTGGAATTTAAATAAAAACTTGAAACAAAAAAAGAAGAAGAAGAAGAGACATCAAGATACAGAAAAAGAAACTCATTACAAAGAAAAAAATATGTGACTATGTATGGTGATGGATGGTAACTAGACTTATTGTGGTGATCATTTCAGTGTATTAAAATATCAAATCACTATATTGTACACATGAAATTAATGTTATATGTCAATTATACCTTAATTAAAAAAACTCCTATCCACATAAAAAAGAACTACAAATCAATAAAAGACAAGAGAAAAATGAGCAAGATACATAAACAAGCACTACATAAAAAAGAACTACAAATCAATAAAAGACAAGAAAAAAATGAGCAACATACATAAACAAGCACTTCACAAAAAAAGACATCAAATGGCCAATACAGAGATAAAAAGTGCACAATCTTATTAGTCATCAGAGAAATGCAAATTAAAACTACAATAAGAGAACACCAGACATCCATGAGAATGGCTGAAATTAAAAAGACTAGCAAGAATAAGAGCACCAGCAACTTTTAGAAACTCCTGGTAGAAAAGTAAAGTTCTACAACTATTCTGAAAAACAGTGGGCATTATCTTCTAAAGTGTTAAAACTCTATATACCTTTTGATTCAGTGTTCCACTCCTAGGTACAAAGCAAAAGAAATGCAGGTACATGTGTACCAAAGGAAATGTACAATGATGTTCACAGGAGCATAATTTATAATAACCCCAAACTGTAAACAACCCAAATGTTTATAATGTTTACAACAGAAAGCATACTTAAGTGGTACTATAAAGACAAGGAAAGAAACAAGTACCAAAAGGTCAGGATGACAGTAATCTTCTGGGGGGGGGGGAGAAGGCAGCGCTATAATGCTGGCAGGGTTCCTTTTGGAACCTCAGTGGTTTCCTTCATAATAATTCATTGATTTGTGCATTTCTGTTTTACTCTCTTCTGAACCTGTGTGGCAGTTCACCACAAGAAAAAGAAGTTGAAAATAATCTAATCTGAGCTATGGGGCTAGCTGCAAGTCACACAAAATCAGTTAGGTTCACAGATTCCAATCAATAGCTTGAAAATATAGAACTTTTTTCTATTTGATGCTATGTTAAACAAATTATTATCAAATTATTATAAACCTCAACCATTAAAGGCAGAGTATATTGTCCTCTCAAATTAAAATTCTCAAAGAAAACATACTTTACAAAAGCATTACTATTTACAAAGAAACAATAATGTTATGTTATTAATAAAAATACCTAACAATTAAAAATTGACCTGTCAAAATAATTTTCCATTTTGTTATCAACAGTAGCCTGCATTCTAGATTAGTAAGCTTCTTGTAAGAGGTTTATTAAAGAAGAAATTCCAAACTTACCTCTCTATTGGGTGTACCTTCATCAAGTTGCTCTGTAAATGAAGATGTCCTGCTCCTGGTTCTTGTTGGTGTTGAAGAATTGGAGGGAGCCTAGATTAAAAAATTATTGCATAAATTACAAAAACTACATTGGCTAGTGGACTACGTATTGTGTAGTCTTTCTCTCAGTTCATGCCCAAAGAACCCCATGAAAGAAAGGAAAAAACAAACACACGAAAAAGAAAACACTGAAAACAATCAACTAGAAGACCTAGGCTGCCTACTGGGTCCTTGGGTCTGACTCTACCACCAACCAGAACTGTAACCTTAGCTAAACTAACTTTTTGAGGGCTATGTGTCCTCATATATAAAATAAGGTTGTGCTGTTAACATAAGATGATAACATTAGGGGAAAGTGAAACCAGCTGAGGAGTATATGAAAACTCTCTGTACGATTTTGGCAACTTCCCTAAAATCAAAATTATTCCAAAATTAAAAGTTCATGAAAAAAATAAGGTTGTCAATTCAATCTTTAAAGTGCCTTCCAGGGACGCCCGGGTGGCTCAGATGATTAAGCGTCTGCCTTCAGCTCAGGTCATGATTTCCAGGTCCTGGGATTGAGCTCCCAGCTCAGCGGGGAGTCTGCTTCTCCCTCTGCCTCTCCCCCTGCTTGTGCTCTCTGTGTCTCTGTCTCTCGCAAATGAATAAATAAAATCTTTAAAAAAATAAAAAAATAAAGCACCTTCCAGCTCTAATATTCAATACTATGTAATGCACAAGTAAACATCTCTCTAGTCAAGGGCCTTGCTTTAAGTCTACCTTGCACACCACAGCTAGATCCTAAGATGCCAATCTATTTAGTTCTGTAAAGGAGAGCCTGACTCCTATCATTTTCAGTACAAAAATCCTCAGGAGAAAAGGCCCAAAATTTAAACCAGAAGGTTGAAATCTACTACTCTAAGATGAACTAAAAAAATCCTAAAAGTATAAAGCCAAAACTTTAAGACCCTCCCTCATGGATAACAAAACAGATCTGAACTTATCTACACATAGAAATAAGCCCTGATGTCTTACCCTTTTGTAGTCTGCAAAGCATTACATCAATAAAAGGCATTTAATAAATATTTGTTAAATAAATGAGTGAATGAATGAACCAATGGAACCCTGATCTGTTGAGTGGGCACATACTGCTGTGGGTAGGCTGGAACAGAGAGGTCATTAGGAATAGTGTACACACATACACACACATACATACATACACACATATACATATTTACTTCACAATGAGTGCAACATTTCAAATTAAGACAGATGTCCCATAAATGGTATTGGGACAAATGCCATCCATATGGGGGGAGAGACACCAATCAGATGCTTACTTCATACTTAAGCTATATTAAAGATTGAATTTTTTTAAGTTTTCATTTAAATTCCAGTTAGTGAACATACAGTGTAATATTAGTTTCAAGTATACAACACCCCGTACTCATCACAAGTGTACTCCTTAATCCCTATTACCTATTTAACTCATGATTTTTAAAAATTGAAATATAAAAGAAGATATGAGAGTTTATTTCTATAATCACTGAATAGAAAAGAGACTTTTCTGTCAAAACCAGAAATCAAAAGTAACAGTTTAATTGGGAGGAGGGGGTAAAATATCAACAAAATAATGACAAAAATTTAATAACTTTTTTTTTCTAAACAGCTCTTGTAACTCCGTAAGCTAGAACTCAGAAAACTTACTCAGTCTCCCTTTCATCTAGGGCAGGTGACCTGAGCTCCACCAATGAATATACCCACATGAGACTCTGAGTCATAAGTGAGGGATGTGAGAAAATAGACACACAAATTTGAAGTTCATCATCTGGTGAGCAATGGAAACAGAGCTTTATGCAGTTGTGCAGAGGAATTATTGATTCAGCTTTCCAGATACCAGGAAAGGGCTACTTTTAGACAGTGACCATCCAATGACTCAAAAAGTATACCCCCAATGTAAATATTTAAGATCTTTATACTTTGGCTTCATGTGAGCCTAATCAGTAACTGAGAACCTCATCAGCTCTGGATTAACTAGCAAAATCAAATGTTGGAGTGTGCAATAGGTAGGTCAGAAAACACACTGTATTCAGAAAAGTAGTACCACCTGCAGGCTTGGCCTGATGGCTGGTAGGTCTTACCCTGGAGTTGCAAGAGTAAGGATCACATATGTTACGTATGATTGTAAAATACAAAACATGCATAAAAAACTAATTGTACTTGACCATTTATCGGAAGGTCCTGGATCTTTAATGGGCTATCCTCACTTCAAAATATAAAGGGATTTAGATTCCTCCAAACTACACTTGGTCTAATTAATTCTCATAGCCATGAGAAATCTGGACTGGTTTCTAAGCTATTTGTCACAATTAATATCTTTATTGCCCACCAATGGATTATTAACTAACCACTGGCCTCTATTTCAGTATAGGGAAAACCATTTTAGTCACTGTGGTAGGTAGAGTTCTAAGATGACCCCAAATGACCCTCACCCTGTGAATATGATGAGCTCACTCCCTTGACTATCTCACACTGTATACATAGTAAAAGGGATTTCTACAGGCATATTTAAGGTTTCTAATCAGTAGTCTTTGAGTCAATCAAAAGATTACCTAGATGGGTCTAGCCTAATCACAAAAGCCCTTCAAATAAGAGTCCTGAGTGCAAAGGCAGAGGCAGAAGGCAGAGAAATGCACCCCTCCTGTCCTGAAAGAAAACAAAATGCCTATCAGGGCCAAGTGACAAGGAACTGCAGGTGGCCTCAGGAGCTGAATGGCCCTCTTCAACAGCCAGGAAGAAATAAGGACCTCAGTCCTATAACCACAGGGGACTAAATTCTACTACAGCCACATGAGCACAGAAGAAAACCCTAAGCTCCAGATAAGAACACAGTCTGGGGGCACATGGGTGGCTGTGTCAGGTTGGTGTCTGCCTTCTGCTCAGGTCATGATCTCAGGGTCCTGGGATTGAGCCCCGTATCGGGCTCCCTGCTCTTCGGGAAGTCTGCTTCTCCCTCTCCCTCTGCCCTACCCCCTCTCCATTCATGCCCTCTCTCTCAAATAAATACATCTTTAAAAAAAAAAAAAAAGAACATAGTCTGGATGACACCTTGTGTAACTCTGTGCAGAGAAACCATCGCCCATGCCAGACTTCTGACCTACAGACTATTAAGTAACAATTGGGTTATTAGACACTAAGATTGTAGTAATTTGTTATGCAACATTAGAAAATGTATACAATCAACTTTGGGAATAATAAGCCTTGAGTGGCTTGTCCCTATACCATGACTTTTCATTGTCCATTAAGACTCTGTTCAGATGTCACCCTCTCTCCAAAAATGCTTTCCTGTGTGCAGCCCCGGCACCCTGTGCACACTACTACCATATTAGGAGTACTTGTCTCTCAACCCCATGGTACAGAGACTACATCTACCCTTCAAGGCTAATGCAACATCCAACAAAGCAATTTAGAAGGCCCTGTTCAATAAATAAGTGCTCTAAAATTACAAATATATTTGACTGATTGATTGATTGGCTCTACACCCAATGTGGGGCTTGAACTCACAACCCTGAGATCAAGAGTTGCATACTCTACCAACTGAATCAGCTAGGTGCCCCAATAAATGTTTTTAAATACTTTTTGTTTTGATCCTCACAACCAATCTGAAAGATAAGAAGGACTGATATTCTCATCCCCAATTTCTCATCTCTGATGAGAAAATAAGGTCAGAATGCTTATGTCGCTTGCTCAGGTTGCATACAAGATCTGTGTTATGGGTTAGGACACAGGTCTTCCAATTCCCTCATCCACTTCCCTGGTATTCATTAAAGATTTTATTTATTTATTTGAGAGAGAGAGAGAAACAGCATGAGAAGGGAGAGGGTCAGAGGGAGAAGCAGGCTCCCCGCTGAGCCAGGAGCCCAATGAGGGACTCCAGGACTATGACCTGAGCGGAAAGCAGTCACTTAACCAACTGAGCCACCCAGAGGCCCTTCCCTGGTATTCTTAAATCACTGTTTCTCAGATTTTTTTTTCTACTGGGACCCATGATGTAAACAGACAACACAAAGCACTCATTTTACATACAGATACCTCTAAGACAAAAGTTTTACAGAACCTTAATCTTTATGACAGAAGGTGTCATATTTCCTGACCCAGTTAATTCTTTCATTACAAAAAAAAAAAAAAAAAAAAAAAGCTAGGGGGGGCCTCGCTAGCTTGATCCCAGGGTTGAGTTCAAGCCCCACACATGGTGTAGGGTTTACTTAAAAAAAAAAAAAAAAAAGCTGATCTCAACCCACTAAAAGATTCCACAACCCTCTTAAATGCTTTCACCATACCATGTCCTTGGAAGAACAGTGTAAATAAACACAGCCACTAACTCTTAAATCTAGACTACATCAGATATATCTACTATATTTTAGTTATCTTAAAAAATAAAAATTAAAAAGCACTAATCCTAGGCTGAACAACACAACCTAAAGATAACAAAAACACAAATTTTGGATATTCATATTACTGAAAAGTTCTACATTAGAGTCAAAACTATGTTAACCAAAGTTTACTCATTAGGGGCTCTACTATCTGGGAGTATTCATGGAAAGAATTAAGATAGCTGAATTATTAGATAGATTTAGAAAAATATAGATATAAATATAGACATTGGTAGAGATGCAGATATCTATCTGAAATTATAGATTCAAAATGGTTACACCTCATTGAAAACCTAAAGGGCTTTGGAGATATAATGAGTTGTAACCATTTTGAATCTACAACTTTCTGAAATCAATTAACTAATTCTAGTTTTTAAAGATAAAAGGAGGGGTACCTGGCGACTGATCGCTTAAGCGTCCGCTTTGGCTCAGTCATGATCCCAGGGTCCTAGGATTGAACCCCACTCAGCAGGGAGCCTGCTTCTCCCTCTCCCTGCCACTCCCCCCTGCTTGTGCTTGCTCTCTATCTCTTAAATAAATAAATCTTAAAAAAAAAAAGGAAACAACATAATTTAACATTTTCTTTTTTCTTTAACATTTTCTAGGTTATCACTCTTGTAAATATGCTACTTATAGTAAGTCTTCTCTACTCATTTTAGCCTGCTACTAGTTTAGAAACTGGATAACTACATTTATTGGAATTGTATACAAAATAAGCATAAGGAAGCTCTAAATGAGGGTTTTTTAAGTTTCCTAATTAATAACTTAAGATTAGCTGTGTAATGTGAAGTTGGTGACATTAAAATCTGGGATGCCTTTTGACTTATTTCCTGGTTCTCAAGCTATGCCCCAAAGAGATGAGACATTATTCTTACACATGTGTAACAAAATCTGGCTTCATTTCTCCCTCCCATACCTGTGGACAATCAATCATGGCAAGGACACAACCATAGAATCCTTCTCATCACAGCCCTGCTGAGTGTCTCTCTCCAATCTATTTAATATCACACCTCTATAGAGGTGGCCAAAGTAACCTGGAGTTAATTCTTCACATAAACTTTTATATTCTAATTACCAAAATTATTAGAGATTATTAGATATTTTCACCATGTCCTTCGTAAAACACCTTCTGCATCCTGACATCTAAAATAGTAGTGCTGGAAATGAAATATTGCTGTTCATGTTATAAATGCTTACCTCAAAACCAGTCCTTTAATATAGTGAAATCCACTCACCCAAAAGTAATTTAAGGAAACTTCCAGTTAAACATGGCAGAGGGAGTATATGCTCCTATTTTCTCTGCCTCCCAAAGAGCTAAGAAATTTCAACCAGGGGAGCCTGGGTGGCTCAGTTGGTTAAGTGTCTGCCTTCAGCTCAGGTCATGATCTCAGGGTACTGAGATGGAGCCCCACATTGGGCTCCCTGCTCCGCAGGGAGTCTGCTTGTCCCTCTCCCTTTCCCTCTGCCCGTCCCCACTGCTCACTCTCTCTCTCTCTGTCCTCTCTCTCAATAAATAAAATCTTTAAAAAGAAAGAAAGAAAGAAAATTTCAACCAATGTTCAGAAGATTGGTATAATTGGAAGAACAGTAAAGGATTTAACACAATTGAGAACACTACAACCCCAAGGAGCTACAAAAGAGAAAAATGATGAGAAGCAAGCTTATTTTCTCCCCAGAACCATGAAAAGACCTAGGACTTAAAGCAAAAATATAACACAAGATGCAAAAGTGAAGAGACAAGACCAAAAACAGGAAGACTGGTTGAAAGATCCCCAGATCCCTATCCAACCTTTCAGAGCCTCTGAAGAACCAGAGGTTTATTTTTGGAAGCCAATAAGGCTCCAAACTGGGCAAAACCAAGCACAGTAAGATAGGAGTAAAGGGCAAAGTATATGACTAACCTTAATGGAATTAAGTGGTATCTGCACAGTGAATCAGCCCTGCTTCCAGAAGGTTGGCAGCTTGGCTTATAACCCCCTCACCCTTTCTCCAACGCACACTGTGCTTCTCTGGAGAAACCAAATGACCTCCAGACCTGTGGTTACCAGTATGAAGGTATTTCTCCCAATAATAACCCAGTAGAGAACCCCATTGTCTCTGTCACATGCTACTTCCAAGTAGCACCAGATTTCTAGTGCCTCACCCTTAAATATGAATGGGAAGCCCAGAGCATGCAATAAAGTTTCCAGAGTAAAAAAGTGAGCCAAAAACAAGCAAAAACACAAAAACTAGAAAAAACAAAACAATAAAGATTAAAAGAAAACTTCAAAAAAAATCAGTATTCTGAAAGATAAAAGATATTTTATCTGTATAACAAGAACAATGCTATGAAAAAGGAAAAGACAGTAAGAAACAGCCCTTAGAAATTTTAAAATAAGATAGCCAAAATTAAAAATTCAATTGAAGAGTTAAATAAATTGAAGAAATCTCTCAAAAGTAGAGCAAAACAAAACCCAAAACAACAAAAAACCCAAAACAGAACATAAATGGTAAAAAAAAAGAGAACCTATCCTGAAGGCATAAAAGCTACCAAATTGCACCTCAAGAAAGAAGAGAAAAAATAAAGGGGAGGGAATTATCAAAGAAACAATATGTAAAAGTTTTGAAGAATTTAAGCACAGGAGTGGCACCATACACCCACTGAGTGTCCAGCACAACGCATAAAGAAATCCATACGGGGCATATCTACCATGAAATTTCAGACAACAAGATGTAAAGGGAAGATCCTAAAATCTCTAGAAAGAAAAAAGCAGCAGAATGACAATGGACTTCTCAATAGCAACACTGCAAACAGAAAATGGAGCAATGCTCCCAAAATCATCTACCTTGGCAGGAAATCAGTAAATATGGTTTATAATGTACAACTCAGTAAAGAGCAAAGCAACAAAAGCTTATTATTAGAAATATGAAGTTAAGGGATGCCTGGATGGCTCAGTTGTTAAGCGTCTGCCTTTGGCTCAGGTCATGATCCCAGGGTCCTGGAATCCACTCCTGCACAGGGCTCCCTGCTCAGCGGGGAGTCTGTTTCTCCCTTTCCCACTCCCCCTGCTTGTGTTCCCTCTCTCACTGTCTCTCTCTCTGTCAAATAAATAAAATCTTTAAAAAAAAAAAAGAAATATGAATTTAAATATCTGAGCAAACAAAATGTTGAGAACATGGAGAACAGAACTGGAGAGTTGGAGCAGACAATGGTTTTTTGCATAATATCATTTCCGTAGTACTTCACCTTTTAAAACCTTGTAACATATTACTTTGATAAAAATAAAAGCAAAATTTTTATTTAAAATTTTAATTAAAATCATAAGTATTTAGTATGTTCAATACAAGATACCCAATAAAATTTAAAACATGGCATAGAGATTAAAAGATGGCTGATAATGAATAGTAAGTGCACTGATATTCTCAACATTTCAGACACTAGCTATTGTTAACAGCGTATTTCAAGGCCAATCACATGATATATGCTAACTTAACCAAGTGTTTCTACAAAATAAATAAGATAGAAAAATCAGATAATATCTTTACAATCTAAGGAATATATACTTGTTGAGAATTTATAATTTAAAAGTCAAATATTTCAGGGGCGCCTGGGTGGCTCA
The DNA here is from genome assembly GCF_003265705.2 of Callorhinus ursinus. Taxonomy (NCBI): domain Eukaryota; kingdom Metazoa; phylum Chordata; class Mammalia; order Carnivora; family Otariidae; genus Callorhinus; species Callorhinus ursinus. Next base: position 142,311,651 of record NW_027397063.1, read on the forward strand.
GTCGGTTAAGTGTCTGCTTTTAGCTCAGGTCATGATCCCAGGGTCCTGGGATCGAGCCCCGCGTCGGGCTCCCTGCTCAACGGGGAGCCTGCTTCTCCTTCTCCCTCTGCCTGCCACTCCTCCTGCTTATGCTCTCTCTCTGTCAAACAAATAAATAAAATCTTAAAAAAAAAGTCAAATATTTCAGAAGATGAACTTATGCTGTTTTTTTAAAAGATTTTACTTATTTATTCATTTGAGAGAGAGCAAAAGTAAGAGAGCACAGGCAGGGGGAGCAGGAGAGGGAGAGGGAGAAGCAGGTTCCCTGCTGAGCAGAGAGCCCGATGAGGGACTCAATCCCAGGACCCCGGGATCATGACCTGAGCCGAAGGCAGATGCTTAACGGACTGAGCCACGCAGGCGACCCCTGAACTTATGTTTAAATACATCATGATGATGGGCGCCTGGGTGGCTCAGTTGGTTGGGCAACTGCTTTCGGCTCGGGTCATGATCCTGCAGTCCCAGGATTGAGTCCCGCATCGGGTTCCCTGCTTGGCGGGGAGTCTGCTTCTCCCTCTGACCCTCCCCCCTCTCATGTGCTCTCTTTCTCTCAAATAAATAAACAAATCTTAAAAAAAAAATACATCATGATGATTAGGTTTCCAGTACAAGAATGTAGACTGAATACTGTTTGCCTCCTCTCCCTCCTAAAAACCCACTGAAATGAAAGTTAAAAAAAAAAAAAAGGTAGAAAAACATAGATTAGTTAAAACTCAAGAATAAGACAGAGAATATCAACAGTGAAAAGATAATGACAGGGGTGCCTGGGTGGCTCAGTCAGTTAGGCATCTGCCTTCAGCGCAGGTCATGATCCCAGGGTGCTGGGATCAAGTCTCATGTCAGGCTCTCTGCTCAGTGGGGAGCCTGCTTCTCCCTTTCTGCCGCTCCCCTTGCTTGTGCTCTTTCTCTCTCTGTCAAGTGGATAAATAAAACTTTTAAAAAGAAAAGAAAAGATAATGACAAATTTCTGAAGAATCGAAGGCAAAAGGATTCAAACTGGTGGAGAAATAAGGACAAAGGTAGCCATAACTCCAAATTTGCACAGAAGGCTGAAGTAGTAGCAGCAGCAAATTCTTCCAATAGGGGAAAAAAAAAATCACAGGTTTAGAGTACTAGAATGGGAGATACTGTTCTCAGGGATTAATTAAGGGTTTGTATGACAAACAGGTACTGGAGGTCAGCCTTCTTCTACCCAAACATATGTCCAGACAAAAGCAACTGCAAAATGTAATAAGCAACCTACCTTGTAGGAGTTAGATCTTCAGAAGTGGGGGCTGGTACCACAAAGTATCAGGGTAATAATACACTTGAGTTTGCCCACTGCAACCCAGTCTTACCCAGTTTATGCCAGTTTATGTTCCAAGATCATTATTAGAAGTAGTGTCCCCTTTCATTCTCAAGATGTTTGCATGATAAATTATACGGTCACCTTTCAAAGTAGGTAGACCCTCCTTGTTTGGGCTGGCAGAGAGGAATCCTGATTGTTCTCTTCCCTAACCACTCTCCACACAGGGGAGAGGCACATAAGAGCAGAGAAAACCCATGTCAACTAGCAAAATAAATCACCCACCAGGACTTCATAAATATAAATGAACAACCAACAATCACAAGACATTTTTCTTAACAAACAAAAAAACAACAAAAAACCAAGATGGCAAGTAAGAATAAGTGACCCCCCAAAAAATCAGATAAATCAAGAAACAGAACTTAAATATGTGTGTGTGTGTGTGTGTATACACACACACAATATAATGCTTATCCTCCCAGTTTTGATAAGCTCTAGTTTCTTTAAACAAACATAAGCTGCTACTAAAAAGTAAAACAAAGCAGTAAGTACAAGCCCAGTGGTTAAAAAAATGGGCTTCTGAGCCACACTACCCAAGTTCATCTCAGCTTTACCACTGATTAACTGTGTACCAGAAACAAGTTACTTTACCTCCCTCAGCTTCAATTTCTTATCTGTAAAATGGGGATAATACAAGTCATATGTTATATTATTTCATGTTTCAATTTAGAAATCATGCAATAAAACCAAGAAAAGTACCTGATTAATAATAATTACTCAATAAATGTTTACTACTGTTATTATTTGTAGAAATTAAATGATTACTAAATAAATTTAATAATTTAAATAAATTTATTCTAGTAATAAAATTTGAAGAAATCTCTCAAAACAATAGAGCAAACAGGAAAAAAGGAATATATAAAAAGAAAGTTAGAATACACAAAGAGGGGCGCCTGGGTGGCTCAGTCGTTAAGCGTCTGCCCTTGGCTCAGGTCATGATCCCATGGTCCTGGGATCGAGCTCCACATCAGGCTCCCTGCTCAGCAAGGAGCCTGCTTCTCCCTCTCCCACTCCCCCTGCTTGTGTTCCTTCTCTTGCTGTGTCTCTCTCTGTCAAATAAACAAACAAAATCTTAAAAATATATATATATATACAAAGAACTTGTCCAGAAAGATTAATAAGATTTTTAAAGGGGGGGGCAAAAAACAACAACAAAGAACTAAAAGAAGAAATTTGGGAATTTCCTAAAATCAAGGGAGGAAGAGAAGATTCAAACATCAGGTTAACTACCAATGAAGAAAGAACAGGTTTGGAATTAGACTTCTCATCTCAAACACATGATGCTCGAAGATGAAGAGAAAGACGCTCAACAGTCTGAAGGAATATTTCCCACGTAAAATTGCATAAATAAATGAGAAAGTCTTACTAATATCTTGTGATTTAGAAGGTAAAGGAACCAACCTCTGTTGGTTAAAATCTTATACTTTTAGAGCCCTGACCTTCCATATTAACACATTAACTGAATTCTACATCAGTTTCCAGCCTTGCTCTCTTGTCTGGGCCCTGCAGGATGCCCTTTGAATTTTCCTACAGTTTCCATGGGATGTAAAGTTGAGGTGTGTAAAATTACATCCATGTCCTGGGATCTTTGAATCTCACAATTTAACAAATTGGGTTAATTCACCCCAAAAGCTAGAAAGACAAAACTTCTCTTAGAACTTTTTCCTCTAGCTCTATCAAACTAAGAAGCAGATGAAAGAACTTTGTATGACCAGTACTCTATTCAAGTTTCATAGCACATTTTTTTAATCCCATAAACTAGGATTATTTTATTACTTAAAACATGAGAACTTAATGCACATTCTATCTAACGAATTACCAACAGCCACTATGTGCTACTGGTCAAAATACAGATTATTGTACATTAATGTTCTCCCTGGGAATTATGGTTTCCCCAGTTTCAAGATGGAGGGTAATTATTTAGTACACATGGATTTACAATAAGTCTATGTTCCTTCAGAAAGGGACTCTTTTCCCTGCTATCGGTGCATTTTTTTTAAATTTCTATTACATAAACTATTATTTTGGAGTCTCACTTTCTGCTGTTTTTAATTCTTTTATTGTGGTGAAATATATATAACATAAAAGTTACCATTTTAACCAGTTTTAGGTCTATAGTTCAGTGGTATTAAATTATTCACATTGTTGTGTAACCATCATCATCATCTATCTCCAAAACTTTTTCATCTTTCCAAACCAAAACTCTACCCATTAAGCAGTAACTCCCTACTTCCCCCTCTCTCCAGCCCCTAGCAACCACCATTCTATTTTTTGTCTCTATGAATTTGACTAATCTAGGTACCACAGATAAGTGGAATCATACAGTATTTGTCCATTTGTGTCTGTACTTTTAAGTTTTAGTAATATTTGAAAAAGGCTGAAAATGTTTAAAAATAGTTTTATTTATGCTGGGGTGCCTGGCTGGCTCAGTCAGAGGGGCATGCAACTCTTGATCTCAGGGTCATGAGTTAGAGCCCCACACTGGGTGTAGCGATTACTTAAATAAATAAATAAAATTTAAAAGTATATTTTTATTTATGTATTACATATATCCCAATTACAAGATATTCTATATTATTTTTTTTAAAGATTTTATTTATTTATTTGAGAGAGAGAATGAAATAGAGCATGAGAGGGGGAGGGTCCGAGGGAGAAGCAGACTCACCACTGAGCGGGGAGCCCGATGCGGGACTCGATCCCGGGACTCCAGGATCATGACCTGAGCCGAAGGCAGTCGCCTAACCAACTGAGCCACCCAGGCGCCCCTATTCTATATTATTTTTAATATTTATTTTATCCAACTCATTCTGTAAGACTGCTTTTATTTATTTTTTTAAAGATTTTATTTATTTATTTGACAGAGAGAGACACAGTGAGAGAGGGAACACAAGCAGGGGGAGTGGGAGAGGGCGAAGCAGGCTTCCCACAGAGCAGAGAGCCCAATGTGGGGCTCGATCCCAGGACACCTGGATCATGACCTGAGCCAAAGGCAGATGCTTAACGACTGAGCCACCCAGGCGCCCCTGTAAGACTGCTTTTAGACAACAGGCTTCAGCAACAGAAACTTGATCAAGGCAAAAGGGCCCACAGCGACCACCTACCTAAATACAGGCAGGCCCATCAGGCAACCCCCCTCAAAATATCCATAGGCCCTAACTGACCAATGGGCTACTTACAACCAGGAACAGTTACCAAAAAAGTGAAAATTCCCTACGTCCCCATATGTCCTCACCTTCCTGCTTTAAATATAGCCCCCACTCACTGCCTCCTTGCAGTCTGCTTTGCTGTCCTGCAGCAAAGGTGTATTCAATAAATCTCTATCATCATCATCATCATTTTATTTATTTATTTATTTGCTTATTTATTTATTTATTTTGAGAGAGAGTACGTGCATGAGGCGGGGCAGGGAGAAGAGGGAGAGAGAGAATCTTAAGCAGGCTCCACATCCAGCACAGAGCCTGACCCGGTGTTGATCTCAGGACCCTGAGATGAAATCAAGAGTCAGAAGCTTAACCGACTGAGCCACCTAGGCACCCCACTTACATTATTTTTTTATGTATTCAATAAATTTCTATCTCCTTTGTTCTGCCTTGTATGAATCCTTTCACCGCCCATGCCACTGGCGCCCACCTAATCAGGATGCCCCACATTTGGGGGGCCCCCATCCAATCGAGACAGACATCACATAGGAATTTAAGAATCCAAAATAGATACTCATTGTTAAAAAAATAATGTAAGTGGGTGCCTACATGGCTCAGTTGGTTAAGCTTCTGACTCTTGATTTCATCTCAGGGTCCTGAGATCAACACTGGGTCAGGCTCTGTGCTGGGTGTGGAGCCTGCTTAAGATTCTCTCTCTCCCTCTTTCCCTGCCCCACCTCATACACATACTCTCTCTCTCTCTCAAAACAAAATAAATAAATAAAAAATGATGATGATGATAATAATAATATAAGTGGGGGCACTGGGTGGCTCAGTCAGTTAAATGTCCGCCTCTTGATCTCAGCTCAGGTTTGGATCTCAAGGTCGTGAGTTCAAGCCCTGCACTGGACTCCGTACTGGGCATAGAGCCTACTTCTAAAAAATAAATAAATAAACAAATAATAATAGTAATAAGTGAACCTTTATTTAAAAATTTTTTAACTTCATTTTTAATTAGTGATTAGGCTTCAAGTCATCATCAGTGTTAAATAAATAATTACTTAAAATATTTGTCAAGGAAAGATGCAAATAATCTTAGTACCAACCAAATAGAAGTGATTGGGGAATATTAGAAGGCTATTTCTTGTTTTTATTGAATGTTTTCAAAACCTTAAGAAACCCTATACTAGGCGCCTGGGTGGCTCAGTCGTTAAGCGTCTGCCTTCGGCTGAGGTCATGGTCCCAGGGTCCTGGGATCGAGCCCCATATCGGGCTCTCCCCTCAGCGGGAGGCCTGCTTCTCCCTCTCCCACTCTTCCTGCTTGTGTTCCCTCTCTCGCTGTTTCTCTGTCAAATAAATAAAATCTTTAAAAAAAAAAAAGAAAGAAACCCTATACTATATCATTATTATTTTTGCTGGAAAGTTTTACAAATATTGTGATGCAAATGGTTTATCCCGGAATTATCTATGCCTGACAATTCAATCTATTGGAAAAATACCTCTCAGGCCACCACACCTATGAAAAGCAAGCTAAGAAACAGAAAGTATGCACACAAAGGCCTCCAAACACTCAAAATTTGTATTAATACACTACACTGTGCTAAAGAATCCCTCAGGTACTTGCCCTTATTTCACACAAAATTTTATGAGTTTATGTATCTTAAAAAAAAAAAAAGAAGCTGCTTATGTGCCTTGATTCAAAGCCCACAACAGTTCAAAGGCAGAGAGAAGAAAGACACAGAGGTTACAAAATTACAAAAAATAGACCAAGAACAAACAAATCCTCTTGAATGGGTAAAAGGAAAATGCCTTTCACACCCAGGTAAATTCTTGAGGCATGGTGCCTTCAAAACAAAATAATTTATACTCAAAATTTAAGAAATGATAATATTATACAAATTCAAGATCTTTTGCTTAAGAAGACAAGGATACATGTAATCTGTTGCAAAAGGACTGTCATCAAAAAAGGGTTTTTGTTTTTTTAATTCACCCTTGAAAAAAAATCTTTAACTTTGAAAACAATAATCCAGAACTTCTCATCCTGAAGGGTTCATAACAGCTGAAGATCTGAGACCAGAACAGAATCAAGTTTCTATGAGTAGATGATCACTAACAATTTAACTTTTATCTTCTTGATATACATATTATACATATTGTCAAAGTTTTAAATCTTTTACACATAAAGTGATTTTATTTGATCCAGATGCACTGTCTTACCTAATATGTTAGCTCGTTAACTTTTTTACTATTCTAAAAACCACCTCTCTCTGTTAATGCACAAAATCAATTCATTTTCATGAAGAAAAACTAAACATTATAAGAAAAATAATCATGATATCTCATGAGCACTTCCTTCTTAAACTATTTTCAGTGCCTGTATATAAATATACTTTATATACATATGGGGTACCTGGGTGGCTCAGTCTGTTAAGCGTCTGCCTTCAGCTCCAGTCATGATCTCAGGGTTCTGGGATCGAGCCCCACGTCGGGCTCCCTGCTCCGCGTGGAGCCTGCTTCTCCCTCTCCCTCTGCTGCTCCCCCCTGCTTGTGCACTCTCTCAAATAAATAAAAAATCTTAAAAAAATAATTAAAAATACATATATACTTTATATACATATTTTTTCCCCACAAAACTGGGATCACACTTTACATGCTGCTTCTTAATCTGTCCTTTAACACAAATATCTTTGCATGTTGTTATTACTTTCCTGCAGGTTCTAACAATAGGTGTGTTAGGCAAGTTAATCTCTTTGAACCTCACTCCATCTATAAGAGTATCTACCTCTTTGGTGTATGTAAGAATTAAATAAAATGATCCGTGTAAAATACAAAGCAAAATGCCTCTCACATAGTAAGAGCCCAATAAATGTTGGTTTTTAAGGCTGCATAATAACCAACTATCTTAACCTGTTAATCAATTTTCTATTTTTAGCCAGCTTTTACCTATTAAAACAACACTGAAATAAAAATCCATGAAGTTAAATCTTTAACACATCCTAAACTGTTTTTTAAAGGCTTTATTTATTTGAGAGAGAGAGTGGGAGGGAGAGAGAGAGAGAGAGAGAGAACGAGCAGGGGGTAGGGGCAGAAGGAAAGAGAAAAGCAGACTCCCCGCTGAGCAGGGAGCCCTATGCCCCACTGGAACCCAGGACCCTGGGATTATGACCTGAGCCGAAGGCACACACTTAACCAACTGAGACACCCAGGCACCCCATCCTAAACTTTCTTAGAATAAATTTCTAGAGGTGGAATCTTGGACCAATGATTCTTTATACATTCCCAAATATAACTGTTTCATATTCGCCAACATGGTGTTTCCCCACATTCCTCATCTCTACCTCACTCCTAAGTTTTTTGTTTCTTAAATAAATGTGTTTTGTAAAGTTAGAAAAGCTGGCAGTAAATAGTATGAAAAGTAAGGTATTTACTATCTAAATTTTAATCATTATTTACATTTTACTTAGAACAAACTTTCAGTGTCATATTCCAGTGTATTTCAAGCAGTTTTACTCTACATGAGCTTTAGCTTTTAAGAGAACAACTTCAATTTATAGTTGACAGTTGTTCTAATGCAATAGCTGATTTAATAGTTGTTGGTTGCTTAACAGTTGTTTAAAAGCTGTATAAGAAAAACGTATTTTTAAAATTACTTTTAAATGTCTCCAAATTCATTAAAACTCAGCCTTTCTTACAGAAACTAAAATTTGAGAGAGGGAGAATTGCTCAATCTGTTGAGACTGAGAAAGGCTGGGAAGAAATTTAGCAGAAGCCCTCATCTTTGCTCAAGAGACAAGGGCTGCGAGCACCAAAACACACATTCTCATTGGTGTCTAGGAGACTGTTCTTTAAATTAACACTGCTAACACGCCCCCTTTTTCCTAGAAACTGTCATTTCCTGAAGCAACAGCATTCATGAAAAAAACTGAACAAGACTCTTGAAGAAGCAGAAGCCCGGCTGGCGTTAGGCCGAAACCCGGCCTGGCCTCAGAATGTCTGTCCCTACGGCCCGTCCGGGATCAACCAAGTTATGCGAAGTGACTAACTCGTGACAGCCTCAGGCGTTGGACGCCGGCCACACTGCCACCTCTTTCAGGTCCAACGCTCCGGCAGGCAGCCTGGTCTGGAATGGCTCGACCCTCGGCCCACACCTCTGGACCACGGTTTGACATTAGACCCCCGTAACGGGTCGGGAGTCTAGAGGGATCCAGACCCCTCCGTACTCAGTCTCGGGTCATGATGGGAGAGGGAACTTCAGACAAGTCAGATATTACAAGGGACCCAGGTTTTCCCATCCCGCCCCCACTCCTGAGTTGGGGTCTCGGATGGGTGGGGGAACCTTCGATAGGGTCAAAAGTCACGCAAGATCGGAGCCCTTCTAGCTTATTCTCAGGCCAGGGTCTTGCGCTGGGGGAAAACTAGAGGTCAGACGTCCCGAGGGATCCGGCCACCCCCTCCCACTCTCCTGCATGGAGTTTGGGGTTGGGGCCCCAGGTCCCCAGTACAGAGGACCCGGGCCGCCCTGGACTCATTCCCAGTCCAGAGTTTGGGGGAGATTCTCAGGTCAAGGGTCACGGAAGAACCTTTCCTCCTCCTGGCCCCCCGAAGCTGTGTCAAGGGGTGTCGGGAACTAGACGAGAGCAGCGGCCATAGTACCTGAGTCGAGGCCAGCGCCTGCTGGAGCTGCTGTTGCTCCTCGCTGATCTTTTGCTTCAGTTTCTTGAACATGGTGCAGCGCGGGGTCCTGAGTGTGAGACCTGAGGGGCGAGCGCCCAGGGAGACCCGGCCGCGGCGGCGACGGCGGCCTCTCTATACCAGGGACAGTAGGGGCCGGGCCTCACCGCCTCCTCCTTGGGCTCGCGGGCGGATCGAGACACTCGTCCTGCGGGTGTCGACGTCGCCGCCGCCGCGTCTCTTTCTTCTGGGTGCCACTGGCTGGCCTATGCCCCCCATCCAGCCCCGGCAGCGGCGGCGGCGGCGACAACGGCAGCAGGTGAACGGTGTGCCAAAGACGCCTGCGCGGCCTACGTGGAGCTCGCCAAGGGAGCTCTACGGAGCGCCGGAGGGGCCAAGCACGAAGTCGCGCCGGCACATGCGCGCTCGGGGTGTCGCTCCCGAACGCGACACCCGCGAGTAATACGCGGTGTCCCGCACTGCTCCAGTTCATTCCTTGCGGAGCTGCCCTCCGAGTTGGGGCGAGGGCTGGTCTGAGCGCCGCAGTGACGCACACCCGCACTTCGGCACTGCAGAGTCCTGGGGGAGGGTGCTGCTTCTATTAAGGACGGCCCGGTGGACTGGCCCACGGTGAAGAGCGGCGTGTGTGAGCGCCTGGGCTGGGAGAAGGCGGGTATCCAGGGAACCTGCTTTGCGCTCTGAAGGATAGTGTACTTTTTGTTCAGTATTTGTAGTTAGAGTCTGCATCTTCAGTGCCTGGTACTCCTACTGCTCCCCAGAGGGACCGTCTTTCCTTCCCTGGACTTTTCCAGAGGTCTCAAGAAGTACCTGACACAGACTCCCAGGGTCCAAACGTTTCAGGACGATATTGTAAAATCTCAACCGTTTGGACATCTGCCTGTATTTTTTATTTAACCGAAATCGTATATTTTCACGTATTCATTCCAAAATCCTTATTAAAGTGCCAAGTCCTTGGGGATGTTAAAAGAATTCACAGCTGAGGGAATGCAGAAATTTCCAAAGGGGTCCAAGCATCCGCATCTGCAATCATCCTAGAGAGTTTAATGTTTATGTGCTTAATTCTTCCAACACCCTTAACTTGGGCCATCTGTGAACCCCCATATCCATCTCAGCAACTACCTCTGCATGCTATACCAAATTGCTTCACATTGCCTCGTGTATCAGAACCTGAGAGAATATATGCTGATCTTCACATTTTAGCAAATTTTATTTATTAGCAAGTTCCTCTGTAAGATTCCATAGCTTGATCCCTAGATGTAGTAGAGCCAGAACAGGGCCTAGTCTGAACACTGCATTGACAGCTGGGCCAAGTCCTCTCTTATCTCATAGTGAACACCTACATATTCACCAAGAAAGTAGTAGCACTGTGACCTTTGGCCACATAGTACAAAGTCAAATGCCTGAAGGGAGCAGAAAGATTATGAGTGACACACATATGGTATAAGACAATGGAGAATGAGGGAAAGTAACAAACTGGGTAGTACAAACTTATCCAGAGGTATTTTTAAATCACTGCAGCAAAATAGCTCTTAGAATAAAATTCAGCCCAAAGGCCAGATTGTGACCTCTGAGTCTCAATTCTCTGCCCCTCGTTTTCCTCATCTATAACATTTTAATAATATTTCATCGGAATGTTGCGAAGTTTGATGTGTCTAGAGTATAGTTCATAGTAAATGATACTTAAAAATTCTAAGAGTTTCATTCTCTTCTTCTAACACTCTCCCTTTCTGTGTTGAGAGCGCTAGCCTAGACCCTCTCCCCTGAGCTCCAGATCATACCATCTTCATTAGGCTGTCAGGTTCGGGAGGGCAAAAACCATGGCTATTATACAACTCAACCAGTGCCTACTACAGGGCCTGACACTAAATTTCTACAGAATTACTTAGTCTTAATACAGCCAGCTGCCTACTGAACAGTTTCTCTTAATAGTGCATAGGCCCCTCAATTCAACTTGTCTGAAACTGATATCATCTCCTACTACATCCCCTACCATCACCATCCAGATTTGCCCCTTCTACATTTCTTCTCGCCCTCTTGCATCTTCTCCTCTTCACAAGCTTGCTTTGCCATCTGTATTTTCTGCCTTTGCTGGTGTCATCTCCATCTGCCCAGTTACCCAAGTGAAAACTGCTGAAGTTAGTCAAAACATTCCTCTCATTCTTCACCCATATCCAGCAAATCACCAAGCCCTCTGTCTTTTACTCTGAAATATTTCTCAAATCCATTCTCTTTCCTATTCACCCTGCCACTAGCTGGTTTCAATCTTCATTACATCTCACTGCTTAAATGATCTCCCAGTTTCCAGATTGGCTTCTCTCCAATCAATCTTCTATATAGCTGATGTTACTGTCCTGCCAAAACCCCATCAGTGACCTCCTTGTTCTGCAGGACACCATTCAAATTCCCAAGGAGTACAAGAAACCCTTAGCAGCCTGGCTCCTGCTTTCTCTCTCGCTACCCCCTTTCCATACTTCACACTTGAGACCTCCAGAAATTTCAAATTGACTTGTGGTTCCCTTGCACATCCAGCTTTTGTATACCTCCTTACCTTTCTTTTTTTAGTCCCCAGGTTATATATAGTAGCTTTGAACACCTTAATGAATCTAGTTTACTTATTATCCTCCATGACTTTGTACATTTCTTCTTTTCCCACCTTTCTTATCTATCCTTGATAATGCTGCCCACATGTCATCTTCCCTTTCAAGCATTTCCTAACACCATCCCTAAAACCACACACACGTCAGTGGACTTAATCATGCTCCCCTCTCTACAACTTCAATCTTACAAGCTTTAGTGTATGTATCACACTGTATTTTTATCTTTTCTTACAAGAGTAACATACACTCACTGTAACAAAAACAAAAGTACAGTCGACTGTTGAACAACACAGATTTGAACTGCACAGGTGAAATTATACATGGATTTTGTTTTCAGTAAATACAATACAGTACTGTAAATGTATTTTCCTTATGATTTCTTTTCTCTTTGCTTTATTGTATGAATACAGTCTATAATACATATAACATACAAAATACATGTTAGTCGACTGTTTAATAAGGCTTTTGGTCAACAGTAGGCCAGTCATTATTGGTTAAGTTTTGGGGGAGACAAAAGTTACACACAGATTTTTCAACTATGCGGGAGGTTGGTGCCCCTAACCCCCGCATTGTTCAAGGATCAACTGTATGATCTTATCCCCCCAAAAAACCCCTACTAATAATTTAGTTGTATTCTTTCCATTTTGTTTCTGTATTAATGAAAATATAGAGATGTGTAAATGTAATTATGTATTTGTGGTTTTATTTTATTTAATTTTATTCATTTTGCTTTTCTCAATTAACACGCCATGAATATCATTTCTAATCAGTACCTGTATTTCAGTCCATTTAATGACTGCATAGTATTTTATACTATAGATAAAGTATTTATGATTTGATGTATCGGTTTCCATGTTAATGGATATTTCACTTCTCCCCAGTTTTTGCTATTAAACAATATTAAAGTGAACAACTTTATAAATATGTTTGTGTACTTTTGTGTACGTTTCTGTGGAAAATAATGGATTCCCAGAAAGGTAATTGAAGAATCCATTCATTATGTACAGTTAATGCCAACTTGATCTCCAAAATGAATACCAATTTTTCTTTTTTTATTTTTTTAAAGATTTTATTTATTTATTTGAAAGAGAGAGAGTGAAAGACAGAACACGAGCAGAGGGGAGGGGCAGAGGGAGAGGGAGAAGCAGACTCCGCACTAAGCAGGGAGCCTGATGCGGGGCTTGATCCTAGGACCCTGGGATCATGACCTGAACCGAAGGCAGACACTTAACCGACTGAGCCACCCAGGTGCCCAATACCAATTTATGTTTCTATCCACAGTGGAAATGCCCAGTTCCATTTTTTTTAAGATTTTATTTATTGGACAAAGAGAGAGCACACAAGCAGGGGGGAGGGGCAAAGGGAGAGGGAGAAGCAGACTCCCAACTGAGCAGGGAACCTGATGGCAGGGCTCGACCTCAGGACCCTGGGATCAGGGCCTGAGCCAAAGGCAGACACTTAACTGACTGAGCTACCCAGGCACCCCCCCCATTTCCATATTTTAAAAAAGTTTTGACAACAAAAAGATAACAAATGGTATTTTGATTTCCATTTAATTATAAGCAAAGTTAAAATTCAGTCACAAGTATATGTTATTATAGATCTCTCAGGTTATATTATAAAATTCATGCAACCCAGATAATAGCTTTTCCTTTTCCCCTAAGGGACAACTCCCTCTAAGTAAATTTGGGGAAATAGAGTGTTCCTTGATCTTCCAAGGTTCTTCTTAAAGTCTCTCCTAAATCCCCATTCCACCATGAGAATGCTCTTCATTTGTTATTGTTATTGGTCTCAGTCTGGAAATCATGAATGCAGTCTCCCTGGGTACCTTGATGCTATACCTCTAAGGGACTTTGTAGGATGAGAATCAGGAGGGAGGAGAAAAACAAGTTGCATTTGGAGGAGATATCAAATATCCTTATGGATCCAGCTCTCATTTCCTTCCATTACAGCCCTACTCAAGACATGCAGACTTAGAAGGGGTGCCTGGGTGGCTCAGTTGGTTAAGCGTCTGCCTTTGGCTCAGGTCATGATCCTGGAGTCCCAGGATCAAGTTCCACATCAGGCTCTCTGCTCAGCGGGAGTCTGCTTCTCCCTCTGACCCTCCCCACTCTCATGCTTTCTCTCTCTCACACTTTCTCTCTCAAATAAATGAATAAAATCTTAAAAAAAAAAAGACATGCAGACTTACCAAATGCATTAGCAGACTGGAAAACACTAAAGGAATTATGGCATATTAAAGGAAGAAATTTAAACTATATGCTAAATAGGGGGTGGGGGATTGGGCAAAATAGATGAAGGGGAGTGGGAGATACAGACTTCCAGTTATGGAGTGAGTACGTCATGGGAATAAAAGGCACAGCATAAGGAACCCAGTCAATGATACTGTAATAGCGATATAATGGGACAGATGGTAACTACACTTGTGCTAAACGTATATAACATATAAATTTGTCAAATCACCAAGTTGTACACCTAAAACTAATGTAACGCTGTATGTCAACTATATTCAAATGAAAACAAAAAAACTATATGCTAAATACAACTTTTCCCACAGTTTAAGGAAAAAAAAAACCTCTTCAAAAGTTATAATCTTGGGGTGCCTGGCTGGCTCAGTCAGACAAGTGTGTGACTCTTGATCTCAGGGTTGTGAGTTTGAGCTCCATGTTGAGTGTAGTGATTACTTTGAAAAAGAAAAAAGAAACATTTTTTTAAAAAGTTATATCCTATCAAGGATATAACTCGAAATTATCCATTCCCAGATCTTAATCTTATTCCCTTATCTCTGTCCATAAGGACCACTCTGCTGGAGCATCCTCTTCTAGCTTCTACACTGCAAATCTCTACTAATCTTTAGGAAAACTTTTACCTTTACCCACAGAAGTTGACCCATGCTGCTTCAACATCTGGGCAATCTTGGAGACTCTGTATTCCTTAACTCTACATTTATCCTACTCTGAGCTCTTCAGACTAAAATAATACCACATGGGAAGGGGACTGAGCTTCCAGTAGTAGATTCCATGGTAGACTGTGGCACTCCAGCCCATCCTCTTCAAAGTGTCCCTTGAGAATTGAAAGTATGCCACTTTATTCTTCTCAACAGCATGGAAGACCTTAAAAAGCAGCCAGAAAAAAAAAAAGACATGTTATATGCAGAAAACAAAAATGACTTCATGGAACAGCATCTTTAAAATGCTGAAACACACTAAAAAGTGCAGAGAAAGCATTTATCTATAGCAAAAGCAAACAAAGACATTTTCTGAAAAAGAACAGCTGAGAAAATTCTTTACCAGCAACTTGTACTATAAGAAGTGCTCAAGAAATTATACCAGATGGATATACAAGAGGGAAGGAAGAGCTCCCAAATATGCAGATAAATGTGAAAGACTATTTTTTTCTCCTCTCTTAATTTCTTTAAAATCAAATTGACTGTTGGGGCACCTGAGTGGCTCAGTCAGTTGAGCGTCCAACTCGATTTCAATTTAGGTCATGATTTCAGTCAGGGTCGTGGGATTGAGGCCTAGGTTGGACACTACACTCAGCACAGAGTCGGCTTGGGATTCTCTCTCTCCCCCTTCTCTGCACTTCTCCCTGCTTGCATGTTCTCTCTCTCTCTCTCTGAAATAAATAAATAAAATCTTTTGGGGCGCCTGGGTGGCTCAGTCATTAAGCGTCTGCCTTCAGCTCAGGTCATGATCCCAGGGTCCTGGGATCGAGCCCCGCATCGGGCTCTCTGCTCGGCAGGAAGCCTGCTTCTCCCTCTCCCACTCCCCCTGCTTGTGTTCCCTCTCTCACTGTGTCTCTCTCTGTCAAATAAATAAAATCTTAAAAAATAAATAAATAAAATCTTTTTTAAAAAAATCAAATTGACTGCTTAAAACAAAAATCATGACCATAAATTGTGGAGTTTTTAACATACAAAGAAGTAAAATCTATGATAATAATAGCACAAAGGATAAAGAGTTGATAAATGGAAGTATACTGCTGTAAAGTTCTCACATTATATATGTAGTACAACATTAATTCAATTTGGACTGTGATAAGTTAAGGATGCATATTATAATACCTAGAACAACCATTAAAAAAAGAAACAATAAAGCAGAAGATTTAACTTAAAGTCCCATTAGAAGATATAAATTACAATCCTAAAAACTCAAGTTATCAAAAGGAAGACAACAATGAAAAGAAAAGGGAACAAAGAACTAATGTGACTAATAGAAAACAAGGAGCAAGACGGTAGACTTAAACTCAATCATATCAAAATTACATTCAACATAAATTGATTAAATACTCTGGTGAAAAGGCAGAGATGGTCATGATGAATGGAAAAACAAGATCCAACTATACGTTGTTTTTAAGGCATGTGATTTCAATATAAAGACACAGATAAGTTAATAAAAACATGGAAAAGAACATACTGTATATCACACATCAAGATCCCCTGGTAACAGACTCTGAGATTTACTTACAAGAGATTTGTTAGAACCTGTTAGAGGGGAAAAGGGTGGAGGTGGGGGACAATACATACAGGTGTGAGCCATCACCATCTGTAGCCACACTATTAGCTGCTGGTGAAATTAATGCCTCAGTTCTTTTTTTTTTAAGGATTTTATTTATTTATTTATTTGACAGAGAGCTAGAGAGAGAGCACAAGTAGGCAGAGAGGCAGGCAGAGAGAGAGGGAGAAGCAGGTTCTCTGCTGAGCAGGGAGCCTGATGTGGGACTTGATCCCAGGACTCCAGGATCATGACTTGAGCCAAAGGCAGCTGCTTAACCAACTGAGCCACCTAGGCACCCCAATGCCTCAGTTCTGAAAGCACATCTGAACAATGCACCAGAGAATCCAATATACTATGCAAAACTGAATCATAGGAAAGCTGTATGACTATATTAATATCAAATAAAATAGACTTCAAGACAAGGAGTATTACAAAAATAAAGAACTTTTTAAAAGATCTTATTTATTCGAGAGAGGGAGGGGGAGGAGCAGAGGGAGAAAGAATCTGAAGCAGAATCCACGCTGAGTGCGGAGCCAGATGCGGCACTTGATCTCACAACTTTGAGATCTTGACCTGAGCCAAAACCAAGAGCTGGACGCTTAACCCACTCAGCCATCCAGGTGCCCCTAAGGAACATTTCAAAATAACAAAAAGATTTCATCTTTTTGATGAAACAATTCATCAAGAAGACATAATCCTAAATACGTATCTACATAATAACATAGCTTCAAAATCATGAAGCAAAAAGTGACTGAAATGAAAGGACAATTACAGTTGGAGATTTTAAGATACCTCTCTTAGTCTTTGATAAAACAAGTAGACGAAAAAGTAGGTAAGGATATAGAGAATCTGGGTCAGCTAACTCTGCCTAATTGATCTTTTTGGAAAACTACTACCAACAACTGCAGAATACACATTCTTTTTTGAGTACACATGGAACATTCACCAAGATAGAAAATATGCTAATTCATAATACAAGTCTCAATAAATTTCAAAGGATTAATATCATACAGCATATTCTCTGACCACAAAGGAATTAAATTAGAAATCAATAACAAAAAGATATCTAGAAAATTCCCAAATATTTTGAAATTAGGCAGCTAACTTCCAAATAAGTGATGGGTCAAAGAACAAAACTCAAGGGAAATCAGAAAATGTTTTAAATGAATGAAAATGAAAATATCAAAATTTGTGAGGTGCAGCTAAAGCAGTGCTTAGAAGGATTTATAGTATTGCATGTTTATATTAGAAAAGGAAAAGATTAAAAATAAATAATCTAATACTCCAACTTAAGAAGTTAGAAAAAAGGGGTGCTGGGTGGCTCAGCCATTAAGTATCTGCCTTCAGCTCAGGTCATGATCCCAGGGTCCTGGGATCAAGCCCCACATCGGGCTCCCTGCTCAGCAGGAGGCCTGCTTCTCCCTCTCCCACTCCCCCTGCTTGTGTTCCCTCTCTCACTGTCTCTCTCTCTCTGTCAAATAAATAAATAAAATCTTTTTTTTATTTTTTTAAAGATTTTATTTATTTATTTGAGAGAGAGAGAATGAGAGATAGAGAGCACGAGAGGGAAGAGGGTCAGAGGGAGAAGCCGACTCCCTGCTGAGCAGGGAGCCCAATGTGGGACTCGATCCCGGCACTCCAGGATCATGACCTGAGCCGAAGGCAGTCGCTTAACCAACTGAGCCACCCAGGCGCCCAAATAAATAAAATCTTAAAGAAAAAAAGAAGTTAGAAAAAAGAGAAGAAAATTAAAACCAAAGTAGAAGGCATTAAACAATAAAGATAAGAGCAAAAATCAGTGAAATAGAAAACAGAGAAATAGAGAAAAACCAACAAAGCTAAAATTTGGTTCTTAGAAAAGATTAATAACATTGATAAGCCCCTAGTAAGACTCATTGAGAGAAAGAAAAACACTAATTATCAGTATCAGGAATCAAAGAGAGGCTATCACCACAGATTCTACAGATAGTACCAGAGAGTACCACGAAGAGGCTTAGGCCAACAAATTCAACAATGTAGAAAAAGGGACATATTCCTTGAAAGACACAAATTATCAAAACTCTGATGTTTCTCAGCCAGTGAATGGATAAATAAATTGTGGTACATCCATACCATGCAATACTAGTCTAAAATACAAAGAACCAATTGTTGATACCCACAACAACCTGAGTGGATCTCAAGCAAGTTTTGCTAAGCAAAAGAAGTCAGATTCAAATGAAGCCATACATATATATGATTCCATTTCTATGACATTTTGGAAAGACAAGATGGTAGGGAGAGAGACCAAATCAGTGTTTTCTAGGACCTGAGAAGGGTGACGGGTGGGGGTGAGGTGGAGGAATTATTAAAAGGGCATAATGAAGGAATCTTTGGGATGATGAAAGAATTCATATCATAACTATAGTGGTAGACATACAACTCCGTGCACTTCTCAAAACCGAAAAAAACCTATACACAACAAACACTGAATCTTACTGTATGAAATTTTTAAAATAAAAGTTAAAAACCTAAAGCTCAGAGAGGTTAAGAATCTCACTCAAAGTAACACAGCCTGGACATGGTAGAGCAGCATTTGAACCCAGAGCTCTCATGGCTCTAAAGCCCATGGCACATCACCACCCATACTACCTCTGGATCCGTTCCTGTGGAGGCACAGACTTTCAATGACATTGATTTCTCTGTGCTCTCCAACTCTGCTCCAAAATGATTTACTGATTGACACTGAAGTGTGCTCACTAAAATTCTTTCTTGGTTGTCAGAAAAGAAATATTTTACTTTTGTACATGCAGAGCACTATCCTCAAATGTGAAAGTGGTACCTCTGTGTTGTTCTTCACACACCAGATTTGTATGGGAAAGGGGGATATATATGTATAGGTATAGTATATATTTGTACACACACACAATTTGGCTGTAGCAAGAAACAGATCTGGAACACTTTGAAATACTTCATTACACTGTTTTAATGCACTTCATGAGAACACTTAAAACATATTATGTTTTTAATATTTACTTTTGCAAAAGAACATTGTATGTCTATGTAAAGTATAGTTATAAAACAGTTGGAAAGCCTCCCATGAAAGAAAGGTCTCCATATCTTTGTCTAAACTTAGACTATGACTCTCAGGAATTTAACCTACTTTTCTGCCTACAGCCTTTTCTTTAAATAATTTTGGGGGGGGGTATCTTTGTTTTAATTTAATCCCTACTGTAGGCAGAAAGTAAGTAAACTAGGGAAAAGTGAAGGGTTACATTGTCATTGCTATTGCCCCTGTTTGACAAACAGTCACAAAGAAGAGCAAAAAAATTACTCTTCTAAAGTCATATGATCTCGGTGACAGAACTGGAAAGTGACCTCAGGCCTTCTTGCTATTTATCCTGGCCTCCCAACTGTCATAAATTTAACACTTTCTTCTCTTCTCTGAGACATACCCTGCTCAATTTTTAAAACTTCAATGTCATCTTTAGCAGTTTTATAATTGTTTACATAACATGTCCTGGGACTGTTTGCACAGCTGATGGCAACAATTTAATGAGAAGAATCTTTTGAAGGGAAAGCCCAACACTGAGCTGAGAAAAAAATCATTTCAAGAATGAGGTCTTGGTAACAAAGAGAAGGGTTGAGGGAATAAAGGTGAGAAGTGGCAAATTCCTTGCTCCTTACTAAGTAACTGCTTGATAATCAGATTCTAAGTAAACAAATTCACTCTTGCAAACATTTGGATACTGTGTTTGTGTTGCAGGAAAAACAAAAAGAGCCCTCCCCTCATATTCAAGATATTGTGTTGGTAGGTTACTCCCATAGGGAAAGGCTGGGTAGGATTAAGGAATAGGCACACAGACATTAAACTCAACCGACTGGGTTCAAATCCCAGCTTCACATTATTCTGTGATGGGGGAAAGTTACTTCGCTTCTGTTTCAGTTTTTTCTTTTTTTTTTTAATTTAAGATTTTACTTATTTATTTGAGAGAGAGAGAGAGAAAGGGAGGGAGAGCATGAGTAGGGGGAGGGGCAGGGGGTGAGGGAGAAGCGAACTCCCCACTGAGCAGGGAGCCCGATGCGAGCCCCAGGACCCTGAGATCATGACCCGAGTCAAAGGCAGACACTTAACTGAGTCACCCAGGTGCCCCTGTTTCAGTTTTTCATCTGCAAAATGAAGACACATAATTATATCCATCATAAATTTCCTGTGAGGATTAAAGAAGTAGTTGGATAATAAGTCAGTATCTTGAAGAAAAAAAAAGTTGGATTCATTCCTCACACCTACAAAATGAAATTATTAAAGCACTAGAAGAAAACATGGGATGGTTTATTCTATAATATTTTATTCTATAATCTTGGAGTGGTAAAGGCCTTCTTTTTAAGTATAACACAAACACAGAAACCATTATAATAAACAAAGTTGAATTTATCAATCTATATGTTTTTTCTTAATTCTGCATGTCAAAAAATGCCATAATATAAGGAAATATTGTGCAATGCATTGCTCTGTAGTAATCACATGGCAACAGAATGAATCTTATATAATGTTAAGCAAAAGAAGGCAAACAACAGAATGTATACTATTTGCCTGATTGCATGCCTGATTTGCCTGAATTGCCTGATTCCATGCAGGCAAAACTAATCTATGGCATTGGAAGTCAAGGAAAATATTGTCTTGGGGTGTAGAAAAGGCACTGCAACAAGGAGGGGAGATTGCGGGAAGATCCTAGGGTACCTGAGGGTAGCACTCTATCTTTGCTATTGGTAGTGCTTACATGGATATGCTTGAAATACTTGTTTCCTGATGATGGTCGTGGGTATACAGATCTACACATACGTTAAAACTCAGAGAACTGTATACCAAAAGTAAAATTCAATTTTACTGTATGTAAGTTTTAAAATAATTAAATAGTTTACCATGAAAATAATAGGCACAAAAGATTTTTAAAAAATGAGGCAGCTCTATACATACGAATGTGGGAAGATCTCAAGATTTTTTGTTACGTGAGGTATCAAAGTGCACTACACCGCATACAGCATGCTACTTTTAATGGCATTAAAAATTGTATTCGTGGGCGCCTGGGTGGCTCAGATGGTTAAGCGTCTGCCTTCGGCTCGAGTCCCACATCGGACTCCCTGCTCCTTGGGAGCCTGCTTCTCCCTCTGCTTCTCTCTCTCTCTCTCTCTCATGCATAAATAAAATCTTTAAAAAAAAATTGTATTCGTGGGGCGCCTGATGGCTCAGTCAGTTAAGTGTCTGACTTCAGCTCATGTCATGGTCTCGGGGTCCTTGGGTTGAGCCCCACGTCAGCTCTGTGCCCAGCGAGGAGTCTGCTTCTCCCTCTCCCTCTGCCCTTCCCCTGCTCATGCACTCTCTCTCTTTCTAGGAAATAGATAAAATCTTCGAAAAAATTTGTATTTGTATACACATATATGTTATGTTGAGTCTCATGAAATTGCTGATTTTTTAACTTCAAAATGGTAATTTCATATGTTTCTACATATATGCATGTATATATATTTATAAAGGCATAGATATCACAAAATACATCTCAAAAGATACATAAAAAAACCAATGACGTGAAGGAAAGGAAACTAAGTGAAGAAAACTAAGCAGCTGGAAGTATCAATGGTGAGGACATTTACTTTCATATGCTTTTCTATCTTTTGAATTCATATCCCAAGCATGTATTAACTATCCAAAAATTACTTTTAACACGTTCAGAAAGAGGTAGGCAATGGAACACTATCTTCACAATTTTAAAGGGAAATTGTTTTCAACCTCGAATTCTTTTTGAACCAAATAATTAATCAATCGTGTATGTGTCCACAAATGCTTAGGAAAAATACTTAAGGATACACACCAAACTATTAGTTGTGGATGGGTTAACCCTGAACAGTATAATTCATCAAAACGGGGGGTGGGGGGAATTTCACTTTTTACTTTGTGTGTTTCTGTATGTTTTGAATATTTAAAATGTATATATAATATACATATATATATTTTATATATAGCCATGTGGATGAGCCCCAGAGGCAGGCACTGTCCCCTTCCTGCCTATATCTCAGAACAATATATACTTCAACTGACTCTCCAAAGGAAAACAGACTCCTCTCTATGCAATAGCAAAAACTGGATGTTTCACTTCAGAATCTAGAATTTCCAAAATCTAGATTTTCTAAGGAGAACCCAGGTTACAGTTTACACATTCTAGTGCACACTATTTTACTCTGAATCATTTTATTAAACGTATCTTTTCTCCCCAAACCACCCTATCTGCTGCCGTCTGGGTGGATGTCTTAATCTCCCCCTGCATAGGTCAGCCCGGTTTGGCTCAGCTTCCTCGGCCTGGGCCTCCAGCCATTTCTGTCTCATTCCTGAAGTAGGGCCCCCTCTGTCCCACCTCTCTAATCTTGCATTCCCACATCTAACACTTAACTCTGTCCTCAGGGGCAGGAGAGGCAAATTGCTACAGGGAAGTTGATTTGGAACTGAGCAAACAGAAGAACTTCTGGTTGATTAGGGACCGCCTCCTTAGGAAGAAGGAAGGGGATCATAAACTATCAAGCTTTTTCTGTCATCAATTTGTAAAGGATCACACTTGTAATTTAAGAAAATCAGAGCTAGGGAGCATCTCTCTATTTGCTAGATGGGATTCCGCCCGATTCATGAATTGCTTAATAAAGCCAATTAGATCTAAAAAAACAAAACCAAAAACAAACAACGAAAAAACCAACACTAAAAAAATACACTTTTTAACTGACATTTTCTTAACCATGGAAATTTGTTTTCAACAAAAGCTAAGGATATGTATCTTAACCAGGGTTTGCAGGAATGAGGCTCCTATAGGAAGAGATGAATAAAATCAAAGTCAATGAGGCATTATTAAAAAGAATGAGGCCTGAGTTTCAGGGACAAAAGAACAAGTGTCCCACATTTGTGAGGGGCTGGGATGCTCCCGGCTGCACCTTTTAGACTTTTAGAGGAGAAACCATGTGTGCCCACCTGCTACCAGGGCCCCCAACTGCCCTCCATGATTCCCATGGCAGCCAGGAGTGTGTCGGATCACCTCTCCTCACACGGGGCAGATAGTTGGGGCCTCTAGTCTCAGCCAAAATCTCTACTGCCCCACCTCCAGGTTAAGCTGTGTCTTCAGCTTGTGAAAGGTAAAGAAGCATTCCTTCCCACAGAGTGCTCTCACCTTAGACTATGCCCCACACACCTGTTCAGCAGCTCTCCAAGGGGAGTGCCCAAGACCGGCAGTTCCTGGTTTAACCTCCAGAGGAAAAGGAATGGAGAAACACCTTGGTTGATGAGCGTCCTTATGCGTGCAATTCCTACCTGCCCTGCACTCTCAGCCTTAGCTCTGTCTATATTTCCAGGCATGGTATAATTGTCATCTTGATCATGGGACACTTGAAGGATGATAACATACATATACATACACATACAAACATGCAATATTCTGAGTAAATACACTATTTCTGACTTTGAGGCTTACATTTCATTACAGAATCTTCTTGCAAAAAACATACTCAGTAAATTGCCATCTCTAACTGTTCCAGGAGTATGTGATTCTAGAATTCTATTCTTCTTCCATTTGAAAGGGCATTATTCAGAGCGCACTGGCCTTCTACTTTAACAGTCTTTGAGAGAAAAAGACAGTCTCTCTTGTATCTTTTCCCATTATGTATGAAAGAATTGCCTGTCCTCCCAGGGCCAAGGGACAGATGCCAGGGCGAGCTGTAGCTCGGCAATGTGGGATGATTGTGAAAATATTGACATTTGACAATAGGCCCCAACCACCAACTATGACAACTCAGCAGCTGGTCCAACCCAGACCGGTTACGCATGCAGCCAAAAGAGTTGTTCCCAACCTGTTCCCAGATGAAGAGGTTTCTGTTGTGAGACAACTCCTCTGACCCCGCCCCAGGCAACTACACAACAGCACTGATTTATTTGTGACTTACAACCAGAGTCACTCATGTGCAGGGAGATTGACTGTCCTCTGTAACTGCCCTTTTCCCTATTCATAAAACTTTCCCACACGCCCCAGAGTAGAGGACATTAGCTTTCAAAGGAATGTACTATTGGAGTGATGGTAGGTAAGAACTCATGACACAAATATGCTGTCATTGCCTCCTGGGCCCCATTGCGTGGGCCTGGACTTCAAGGTTTTCTGTCGAGTCAAGTAGAATTTGCCTGTTTCTCTAGGGGTCCTGGGTGGCTCAACTGGTTGAGTGTCCAACTCTTGATTCTTAGCTTGGGTCATGGGCTTGGGGTCATGGGATCAAGCCCCACATTGGGCTCTGTGCTTGGCCAGCATCTGCTTGGGATTCTCCCTCTCTCTCTCTGTCCCTCCTCTCTCTCTCTCAAATAAATAAAAATCTTTAAAAAAAAGAAAAAAAGAATTTGCCTATTTCTCAAATGTTCTCCCTCCCCCAAACTCCATTTTCTGATACTTCCATGTATCAGTCAGAGTAGTCACTCAGGAAAGCATAAGCCATCACAGGTGTAGGGAACTAGTTATGTAAGTACTGGGAAAATCAAAAACCCAAACAAGGGATGGTGAGGCCACAGAGAGATTGGTAAGAGCAGGGAGCTCTTATGATCCCTGGAGCTGGAGGACCAAGGGCAGGAGGCAGTGTTAATAGAGTCCAGGAGCAGGACCAGAACTGCAAAAGTGGTGCCGCCTCCATGGAGACACTCCTATCCTCCCACCCTCAATCTTCCGCCAGTGCTTCCCACTGGCAGCACCCAGTTGGCAAGGGAGCCTGGAAATACAGTTGTAGGGTGGGCCCCTTGCAATAGCAAGAGCGGAGAGTATACCTGAGAACAAACTGGAAAATGACTGACTCTGAGAATGTCATTTCTGCAACAAATCAGAGCTCAAAATCCTCAAGTGGACTCTGTACTCTGATCACATAGTGCAAAATTCACAGGGCAAGGGAGTCAGGTGCTGTCACAAAGCTGGGACAAATGACTGCCCAGTGTTTACCAAAGAGGGTCCTTGGAAAACTCATTTTAGGAAATTAGCAGTAGTGGAAGCGAGGGAGGGTGGGAAAGAATCTGGGAGAACAGGATGTTTCTGGTGGAGATTAGATAAGATGTGATATGCATTTTTACCAGAGAATCTTGGTTGTGGTTTAGAGCACATTAATGTGCATACAGATCTCCTGGAGATTTTGTTAAACTGCAGACAATCAGCAGGCTGGGGTGGAGCTTGAGATTCTGCATTTGTAGCCGGCTCCTAGGTGATGTTGAGGATGCTGCTTCATTGACCACATTGAAAGCAAGGATTTAGGCTCTTGAGTTTGTGGAAATGCTGACTGGAAAGATCCAGGAGGGAGAAGGTGTTGATCCTGAAAGAGATAAAGAGATGCACCCTGGCAGTCCCCCAGATCTATCTCTTGCTTCAAGTGTTTGGATGGGACCCAGGGACATGCCTTCTTTCAGCCTCCAACCACCCTCCAACCTCTCTTCCAGCCATCCCATCGTCTCAGCCATCCTCTGCCTCCGGGATCAGCCAACAATGTTGTGAGTGTGTGTGTGTGTGTGTGCGCATAGCTTTTTATTGCCAACCAACCATGAACTCCCAGATTTGTCAGAATTATACCAGCAAGGTGGAAGCCGCTGTCAACCACCTGTCAACACGCATCTGTGGGCCTCCCATCCCTACCTCTCTCTCTGGGCTTCTATTTCAACCCAATGATGTGGCTCTGGAGAACGTGCGCCGCTTACTCCCGGAGTTGGCCAAGGAGAACCATAAGAGCAGGAGCCGTGCCCTCTTCCGGGACACGCAGAAGCCATCCCAGGATAAGTGTGGTAAAAGCTTGGACGCCAGGGAAGCTGCTATGATCCAGGAGGAGAACGTGAACCAGGCCCTTCTGGATCTGCATGCTGTGGGTTCTGTAACTTCCTAGAGAACAGCTTCCTAGATGAGGAGGTGAAACTCATCAAGAAGATGGTCAACCACCTGACACACCTCTGCAGGCTGGCCGGCCCTCGTGCTGGGTGGGTGAGTATCCCTTCTATAAGGCTCACCTGCAAGCACAACTAGGTGCTTTGGGGGATCAGTGGCCCCTTTGGTACCCCCCTGGTGTCAGGGTTTCTGCCCAAACTTCTCCCCGCAGCTTTTTTTTTTTTAAGATTTTATTTATTTATTTGACAGAGAGAGAGACAGCGAGAGAGAGAACACAAGCAGGGGGAGTGGGAGAGGGAGAAGTAGGCTTCCCGAGGAGCAGGGAGCCCAATACGGGGCTCGATTCCAGGACCCTGGTTTCATGACCTGAGCTGAAAGCAAACGCTTACTGACTAAGCCACCCAGGTGCCCCTCCCTGCAGCTTTTTAACCACCCTGGAACCCTCCCAAGCCTGGGACCAAATGGAAACAATAAAAGATTTCTTGCAGCAAAAAAAGAAAAGAAGATTCCTGAGGATGGGGGCGGGGGCGGAGATAAGATGCTGGGCATAGATGAAGGGACTGGTTTTAGGTGGAAAGAGATAGTCGGGGAAAACAGGAGGGAACAAGAGAAGATGGATGCAAGAAGGTTTAGCATCCAATAGTTTTGCAAAATCTTTTCGCTCAACATTAAAATGAGCTCAGTTCATATAAGTTTCATAATTATAGTTTCTTTCAGAACCTTTAATATACTAGCATGCATTGTGAATCGATCAAAGGTTTCCTAAACATAATTGACTATGGAACCCATTTTCATGGATACTCAGGGAGCTCACATTCTGGAAAAGAAATCCTGGAAAATAGCAACCTACCCAATGTATGCTTGGACTTTCCTAGTTAGTGAATAGAGACAGTAAGACCTTATCTGACAATGACTTCACAATGATACTGTGAAAATAAGTTTGAAAACTATGTTTCATAGTTAAGTTCTCAGTGTGAAGATTCAAACAGCAACAGGCATAAATTCCATCAACAGCATAGTCCAGACTGATACCTGAGAAAGTAGAGCAGACTGTGGTCCAGGAGACCTCCCAGGGTGGCATTTACTAACCGAGCTGAATTTAGCAAAACTCTCAGCCTTGCAGGCTCAGAGACTGTTTCCTCAACACTCCAAGAGCAGACATCTCTGGGAAGCAAGTGCGTGCACATGAACCAGGATCTCGAGATAGAAACATCAACTACAATTTATTAATATATAACAATGGGGCTATATCCACCACATGGGCCATGATGATGTTATTCGTTCATTCAAGAATATTTACTGATTGCCTGTTATATGCTGGGCCATGAAATGGGCATAAGGTCTAGGCAGCACCTATCAGTGTCCTTCCTGGGAACACAGACCCCTTTCTGCTGACATTGGTAAACTTGGGGATTAAAGGTGCTGGGGGATTAAAAGTGTCCTAAACGCCTGCCTGTGGAGAGAATAAGATGAACATGCAAAGAAAAGCGGGACAAAGGGTGTTGAGAATTGGATGGAGAGAGAGTCCTACTGGCAATGAGTCCACAGTTCCATTTTATGACACCCTAGGTTCTATCCCTTGTAACTGATAGAGCCCTGACCTGTATACCTGTTCTCTAACTTGTCTGGAACAGAACAGATTTGAAGTCATTTAGAGCAGCCGAGTTCCCCTCATGGTTCATGAACCCTGGCAGAGAAGATTAAAGATACAAGCTAAGCAATGAGCTCTGGTCTCATCAACAGGATCACATCCCCAGCATCCCCAAGTGCTCTGATTATTTGGTTTTTGCCTTGTCTCTGTTCCTGAATTCTTATTCCGGTATGCCACCTACTACCTCATTCTGCCTCCTCCTCTGTGGACCGGCATCTAGCCACCCTCTGACCCATCTACCTGGATTTTGCTCATCCTGAATTGCTACCTTTCTACCATGCTTGTTGCAACAGTTTCAGGAGACTCAATTAATAACCTCCTACTCTCGGGTGCCTGGGTGGCTCAGTTGGTTAAGCGACTGCCTTCGGCTCAGGTCATGATCCCGGAGTCCCGGGATCGAGTCCCGCATCGGGCTCTCTGCTCGGCAGGGAGTCTGCTTCTCCCTCTGACCCAACCCCCTCTCATGCTCTCTCTCTCTCTCATTCTTTCTCTCAAATAAATAAATAAAATCTTTAAAAAAAATAATAATAACCTCCTACTCTCCTTTCAAGTTCTCAGCCAACCTAGAAATAAACAACAGGAGTTGGAGAACAAAGTATCAGCTTTATAGCTAATAAGAGTGATGGGGGGGGGAGTGATACAGAGCAACTGGCATGTTGTATGCCTCATACATTTGCTAATAATCTTCACTCCAGAATAAAACTAACTATTCAGCAGAGGGGGAGACAAGGCATTCCCCTTCAGCCCCTGTGCCCTGATGATGGTCCTAGGGCTCAGGTTGGGCAGCAGTCTCCAGTGACAACTGGCCTGGTGGACTTTACCTAGGATATTCATTGGGTTTCCCCGGGAGCAGATGCTGAGACAATGACTCAAATACAAGTAGTTCATTTAGGAGCCAAAAAAACAAAAACCACCAGTAAGAGGGGAAGTGAGACAGTATGGGAAAGGCAGTCAAATAAAGGGAGCTCAGACATTATCAAGCCAGTTACCATGAGGACGACTAGAGCTCAATCATGATGGGGCACTCAGAGCCCATGTAGATTCACACTCAAGTATCCTATCCAAGGGATGAGGATCTTTGGTATTTATACACTAACTTCCATTAATCATTGGTTGAAGACTAGTGGGGAGTAGGGTTCAGGTGAGGGGAAGGACAGCACTTTCTGGACACCTGCGGCCTACCACACAGGTGAGCAAAATGGCCTTCCGTGGCCAGAGTACAGCCCTCAGACAAAGTTACAGGTGCCCACAGTTGGAAGTTGGGCTGTTGTGCACTGAGGAAAGGTGAATAGAACACCACTACGGTCACTTAGTCTCTGGGTTCTATCTTTGACCCAAGGAGAAGAATCTGGAATGAGAAGCTCCTTTGCTTCCTGCTCAGGGGTGACTACGACTTAGGCTCACGCTATCTCCCCCTGCTCCACCACCACCACCCTGCTTTCAGGGACCAAACCAGTGATGGAACAGGTGCTCAGGGCAGTGAGGACCTGATCTGAGCTAGACCGGCCACTCTGGCAGCAGCTTTTGGGAGGTCAAGGAAGAGTGAAATCACAGGCTTGTGTTACCTGAGGACTTTCCCCTCGAGAGGAATTAACTCCTGATCAAGGAACCGAGGAGGAAGGTACGGATGTGTCACTTTCCCTAACAAACTGTGGAGCTAAAAGAAATGTTTCTAAAGCAGCAATAATAAAACATGTTGATAAACCATGCAAGATAAAAGACTGAATTATCTGCTATTCTCTTTATGGAAGATGGCATTACAAAAATGGTGTCATAGGAAGAGGTAAACAAAGAGTAGACAGATGTAAAACATAGGACAACGTGTTATGGAAGCATAATGAGCACTTAATAAGAATTTATACCCTCATGTTCTTTCTAGTAGGGCACAGGGGCTAGATGTGGCAGCAGCTCCAGGTTCTGTGCAGAGTCACCACCCCTCTTTGACACTCGGGCGCTTTTTGTAGGTCTTACTCACTGGGCCATGTGCCTTTCTCCCTTAGAGGCTGCTCTCTGAGCCCCCATTGTCTCCCCTGAAATCTGAGTATCTCTGGAGTTGGTACACATCTGACCCAGGGGTGGCTATGGACCAAAGGTGCTCCCTAGGAGTAATCCCAGGAGATGGTGAATTCCCAGATTCTGGATTAGCCTAATCACTCTGCCACAAGTATTGCATCCCAGCTCATGCTTGCTTGACACCACGGCGGTAGTCATTATTGGTATTTCACCTAGGTCCCTTTACCTAATGGCCAATCTGGAGCGGCTGTGGGTGCTGCGACCTTCCGTGCTCCGTTCTGAGGTACTGCCCTTGGCTGACAGGAGCCACCTCCTTGGATCTCCCTGGAGGGGTTACCTCACCACTCCCCGCAGGGCAGCAAAGACTGACCAACACTGCAGTGCAAGAGCATCAGGGTGGGGCAACTGTGTGTTATCATTTACACTCCACAGAGCTGTCCGGTAGAATTTTCTGTGATGATGGAAACGCTTCTGTCTGCTCTGTTCAGTATGGGAGCCACCGGCTCCCATGTGGCTAACTGAGCACTTGACAGGAGACGAAGAAACTGAATTTTAAATTTTAATTCCTTTTGATTAATGTAAATGTAAATAGCTGCATGTAGGTGGTAGTTACCATATAAGACTGTGCAGATCCAGGACCTCCCATGGATCAGGCTGAGGATAGACTTTGCCTGAGACTGCTTGTCTCTTCCCTTTTTATCCTCGCTCACTCCCTCCTCTTCTACGGGCTTGTCCTGAGATCACAACCTCCATAAATCACGTACGCTCGAACTCGTATCTCAGAACCTGCTTCCAGGGAGCCCACGAAGACGCTATGTTACAATTCTTCAGTAGTAGGTTACAGAAAGCTTAAACCCTGAATCAAAAGTGCACATACGAATTCGGGACCTGTCAGAATGTTTTTAGCGGGAAACATACAAGAACCTGAAACTTCTCCGGCTGAACAACAAGGAAATACCTGAAAGTCCAAGGATAGGACAGCTCCAGGGTAATTCTGTGACTCAATGACATCTGGCCGCTCTGTCACCCTGGTGGGCAGGCCTCACCCTTGTGCTAGTCCCCCTCTCATTGTCACAAGGCGGCTATCCCAGTGCCAGCCTCCACACCTGGATACAGCCACGTCCAAGGGAAAAAATAAATAAATAAAAGACCATCTTCCCCACTGAGTCTTGTATTAGGAGCAAGAAAATCTTTCCCAGAAGCCTCCGGCCGCCTGCTCCTCAGTTTCATTGGTCAGAACTGTATCACGTGGCCATGTCTAAGCCAATCCCTGAAAAGGGGGAAGGAAAACCGTGATTGCCATAGACCAATCAGGCCCTCCCTGTGGGTGGGTGGCCCGCCTCTCCTGGAGCTTGTGGAGGAGCAGAGAAGGGTGGATACCAAACACAACTTCCCTTCTTCGTGCATGGGCCGGGAGCGGGATAAAATGGACGTTAGCGAGACAACCACAGTTATCGGTTACAGGTTTCTTTAGGCTAGCTTCTCCTACAGTGTTCTGTGAACCACCTACATGAAAATCAGTAAGAGGGCTTAGTAATATGCAGATTCTAGGGCTCGGTCATTGTCCGATACACTGGGAAGGAAGGGAGGGTGAAAAAGTGGCCTACCGAGTTAGAGTCACCCTCGGATGGTTTTTCTGCTGGTTAATACTGAAGAAACCTAGTGGTTTCTTTAGCTGAAAGCTAAAGATTCCCCTCTGGTCCCTTCACTACCAGTCTCCCTGCAGAAGGGATGCAGCGCATGACCATGTTGCCACATGTACACCTCCTGGGTCTAACACTCTCGGAGATGTTAAGATGACAAGAGTGCCTATCAGTTGTACTTAACATGCATTATTAATATGACTTTCAGCTTCACTTAATGAATCCACATTCCTGATAGAACACTTCATGAAAAATAAACGAGTGTGGTAATGGCTTCCATTTTATGAGCTAATATACTGAAAAACATCTAAGAAGACGTAAGTATGAAATTTGTGGAAAGCAGCATCTGGGACCATTTTTTTAATGCAATAACAGGTCTCAGGGGTGATTCTGGCATCTGGAGAGCAACTGCCACCAGCAGTAAAGCCTAGCTGTTTATGTTCTCCATACTGCTAAATGGAGTCTGATACAACGCTCAGTCTCGAGTTAACCGACATCAATCCCAGGGAAAGAAAGCCTGGGCAGTGACTGAGAATATGTCAGAGGAGGGACTTGTTGCTGGAGCAACTAGATAGTGATCAGATCCAAGCAAATAACTTGACTCTTTTTGCCAAGTGCCTGCTTCAATTCTTCATTGGGTGTCTAAAGATCATTTCAAAATTTAATATATCTAAAATAAAATTCTTTTCTTAAGATTTTATTTATTTATTTGAGAGAGAGTGATAGCACACAAGCAGGGGGATGAAGGGAGCGGCAGAGGGAGAGGCAGGCTCCCTCCTGAGCCCGGAGCCTGATGCAGGGCTCAAATCCAGGACCCTGAGATCCTGACCTGAGCCAAAGGCAGATGCTCAACAGACTGATCCACCCAGCCACGCTTCCAAGATAAAATTCTTGATTCTACCTTCACTGCAGATGTTCTTATCTTAGTTCTTCTCCCTTCTTTTTTGCCTCCACTCCTTCATGCTGAAACTGACCACCTCCCTAATTCAGCGCTTCACCCAAGTCCTTCCTTGTTTCAGTTTCTGCTTTTGAGGAAACCCCAACTAAGACAGGTGACATGAAACACAGGTTTCTTAAGATTTTACTGGAACATTATTTCAAAGAATTATGGATAAAGGATGTGTACAGCACAATGAACATATACTTAGAAGGATAGTCACGATTAAAGACGCTCGAGAAACTGGCAATAACATTGACGTCTGGAGAAAGGAACTGGAACCAAGAGAGGGAATGAGAAGGGAACTTAGTCTTCATTGTGACCTTTTCTAACTTGAATGCTTTTGCCTAGTTAAAAATAATCACCTGTTTTAAATGTAGGCAGACATAGCGACTCTGAAATCAAGGGCCTGGATTGAATCATCCCAGTATGGAATTTGCCTCATATCAGCATTTGGAGTGTGTCCCTTGCTCCTGGAATCTCTGCTTGCTGTGAAAACCACAATTTAAGTTATTTTGTAAAGAGAGCCCAAGTATGTAAAGACCTACTGAATTTGGTGAACAGAGTAGCAAATACGAGAGGATATGTTATATGTAAAGCCCCATGGCTCTAACTAGGGGGAAAAAAGGGTATTTCACAATCCAAAGGTAATTAATACAATAAGTTTCTACTGTGGTTTCCACTCTGTCTCATTATTCTCAAGGTTTTTAGGTCTTTGGTCTGGAAGTGACTCAGGGCCTGGAGGATGGAATTACCAAGGAATAGTTAGATGATTCTCCAGGATATATGCTGCAAGTTAGTGTTTCCCAAATGGTGGATGGGACACACATATCTTTAGGGTACAGGAGGTGATTTTAGGTGATCCCTGGCCTTTCCTAACTGATCTGCCTTTCATGGTGACTCATTTCATATGTGCCCTCTGGGGGAAAGGATTTACTAGTTCTGGACAAGGCTGGCAGAGAGAAATATGTTAGCAGGACCACTGACAGCACGTATCCCTTCTACTGATGGAGGCCTGGGGAGCGGAGGCTGACCAACACCTCAATCAGGGTCACAGATGAGGGTGACCTCTCCATCCCAGTTCATAGATGGAGGGAAGGAGAAAGCATCATGCTGCCTATGTTCTCTGGATCTGACACTGAAAGTGATGCTGCAGTTGGATACATGGAAAACATTATCCTAGACAATGAAGGAGACCAATTATCAAGGGTAATTCTCTACACATTGTAAAATTCAAGGCAATCATACACCACTCTGCAATGCACTTAAGTAAGTTTAATATTAGTTGAATACATTCCCTACGTTATTCTCAGACACCTCTCTACCTCCTGTCAA
Organism: Callorhinus ursinus; assembly: GCF_003265705.2. NCBI lineage: Eukaryota > Metazoa > Chordata > Mammalia > Carnivora > Otariidae > Callorhinus > Callorhinus ursinus. The sequence continues at coordinate 142,345,447 of NW_027397063.1, forward strand.
GCTACCCAAAAGGCTCAGGGCTACTGTGCTGATATCCCTGAGTTTTTAGCGTTGGTCACTCAGTATAGCCTTGAAATCTAGCTGGGTTCCTGACTCTTTGCTTATCTCGAACTCGGGTTTCTGTGAGACCTTGGCAGACTCTCTTGAGCCCTGGCTTCAGGAATGCTTCTATCCATTTTTAACCAAAGTTAGAAGGGGATGCTGAATGGGCTGCAGCAACAGAATAGGAATTGTCAGGCAGGGGCAATGAGCCAGACATCAGAAGAGCCAAATATTGAGAGATGACCAACCATTAAGTGTCAAGAATGGACAAGAAAGTTGAAAGTCAACCAAGAGATACACTTATATCTGTGGGTAAGAGCAGGCAGTGCTGGGTTAGGCAACAAAATCTAGATTCAAAAAGAACTCAGCCAGCTAGAATGTGAACTTAAAACATCAACATGATATTTTAAAGTAATAAAAGTGCTTTTGCTTCTGATATTCACCATGCCATACGCACTGATGGAAGACACTTGGCTTGGTAACAATTTTACATGGAAAACATCTTAGGGGTTAGATTAGCACAGCCCCCAGAGTGAGCCTAAATTATGGATCCTGGGCTAAGAAGAATGGGATTTAATGGCCCCCTCGAATTTTACAGGTCAGACTGCGTCTGGAATATGTGGGTCTTGGTCTGAGTATTACGACTGAGACAGGATCTTAGCAGAAGGTAGACAGATCCCCTTTTCTGGGCACCCATTCCCCACAAACCATGACTGTTGGCTGCTAACAGCGCCCAACTGTACCTTGTTCCTGAGAACCCCTTACAACGGGAACAGGAACCACTTTACTCAAGAAGGTTGCTCCTAACTCCCCACACTCCCAGAGCTAGTGACTGAGTGGCACAGAATACAAAAGGCTGAACCACACATCTCATGGTGAGATCTCTGTGGTGCTATTCATGCTCCAGAGCCCTGGGGATCACCCTCAGCCTAGTCTCCAGCTGAAACCACATACTTGCTCAGCTCTGTCCCCTTTCCCATCCAGCATCCCTTATTTCCCTACAGGTGTACCCTGAGGGCTCGCCTCCAGTAAATCACTTGCACTAGAACCCCTGTTTCAGATTCTGCTTCTAGGGAATCTGACCTGAGAGAGAAGCACAGGATGATGAGGCCTCTGGAAATCGTATCATGTAAAGAGGGATAGAGGAGCTGAAATAGTCTAGGAATAAAAAATGTGGAAATATGATAAGCAACTGCCTTCAGATATGAAAAAAAATACACAATAGGAAAAGGACAGGTTGGATGGAAATGAGACCAAGGCAGAATTTGGCTCAGTATCAGAAAGAACTTTCTAATACTCAAATATTTACAACGTAGGTATAGACTGCCTTGCAAATTGGCATCCTGCATAGGAAATGTCCATTCGGAATCCAGAGGACCATTGGTTGGGGTGTAGGAGGAGGAACTCTGGGCATTGTCTTGTGGGTGATTCCTAAGCCCAAAGGCAACACTCTAGTTGTTATTATTCTAAGTGGCCACAAGATGGCAGCAGCGGCGAATTCCTCAAAAGATGATTAACCAGAAAATTTTAGTTGTTTCCACAAATTTAATTCAGATCTTCAGACATTATAGGAGGTGTTGTATACACCATTTTAAGCTCTTATAGATTTATGACACACAAAATTGAAAGTAAAAACATTTTTCCCAAATTGCATATTTTACTACTGGAAAAAACAAAATCTCAGAGGTCAAAAGAGGTAAACCTTAATCATTAAGGTCACACTGAATCAGGGTAAGCACACCTCTTACATTCTGATAATGATGCTACTTCTGTCTTGTCACACAGGCTTCTAGGTCCTGTCATTGTGTACCTTCCAGGGGAGGGGACTGTGTTTGAAATAGGCTCAACAATGGCAGGCCTCAGCCTGTCCCAGCCCATGGTCCTCACAGAAAAAATTCTCCACATTGCTAGGCCTCTTCCTGCATCCACCTCGAAGTCTGCACGAAGATGTACTGGTGCTGAGGGCCTAACACAACTCTACTGGGGACCCCAAATATACCAGTGAGTCCATGAAACAGATTTACATCAGAGTTCTGTTTGCAACCCTGAGGCCAATTAATCTCACCAGGCCCCACAACAATCCATGTCTGGTCTCCATCTGTGGTAGCCGGCCTTCAAGATGGCCCCGTAGTGATTCTTTCCTCTTGGTATCCATGCCCTTGTATCATTCCCATCCACATTGAATTATGGCTGGTGAGACCAATAGGATTTTATAGAAGTGACGGTATATGTCTTCCGAAGCTAGATGGTGAAAGACGTTGTATTTCTACTATACTCTTTTGGGATCACTCGCTCTGGAGGAAACCAGCTGCCATATTGTTAGAACATTCAAGCAACCCTATGCAGAGTTCCTTGTGGGGAAGAATGAGGCCTCCTGCCAACAGCCAGCACTGACTTGCCATCCACATGAGTGAGCCATCTTGGAAACAGGTCCTCTAGATCTAGATAAATTGTCAGGTGACCACAGCCCTGGCCAAGATCTTAACTGCACCCTCATGAGAGACTCTAGGTCTGAACTACCCAGCTATGCTGTTCCTGAGTTCCTGACCCACAGAAGCTTCGAGACAATGTTTATTGTTGTTCTAAGCTACTAAGTTTTAGAGTAATTTATTATGTAACAGTAGATAACTAATACAACACCTCCTTGAGAATCACTACTCCCTGGCTTCCATGACACTCTACCAACCTGGTTCTACAGATTTTCTCTTTCAGGTCTTCCTGCCTCCTTCTCTTCTCCACAGAAGCTCCTTTTCCACATGCCACATAAATGTTGGTCTTGTCTCAGAGTCTACGCTTGTTCTCTTCATTTGACCCTGAGCCAACTCCGTGGGCCATCTTGTCGTTCCCCTGACCGTCACTCTGCAGATGACCACCGAATCCATCTCTCCAGCCCACATCCCACTCCGGAGCATGACACCCTCACATCTACCTGCCTGTAGGCAATGGTGTGCAGGAACCCACTCACAGCGACTCCTGAGAACCGATTGTACACATATCTTCCCGACTCTCTGTTTAGCATTGTCACACACCCTGAAATGGGCCACGGTGGGAGTCCTTACATCGTGGCATTCAACAAATTCTCCTAATCAGGGCTTTATCAAGAGCTAGTTGATAAACACCAGCACATCACTGTTCAACCAGGTGCTTCGCTTTCTGTGTCCCATAAACACCTTAATTCAATATGTCCCAAACTTGAGTTTTATTTCTTCATTCATTTATTCAAAAATGTATTTCTTTTATTCAAAAATATTTCTTGCAGTTTTTTTCAGGTTCTAGTGAAGGAGAAACGTTCTGTCCCTTCGATAAACTTGCACTCTGTTGGAGTAGACAGAAGGGTAAACGGGCAGTTCCAGTGGCATGGTAAAGGCCCAGTAAGCACAAGAGACTCAGTGGGCACAGAGCAGGGAAGACTTTAAGGAGGCTGTCTCATCTAAGCCAAGACCTGAAGGGTAGGAAATGTGCTCTGGGTGGAGGAAGAAGCACGTAAACGTTCAGGGTGAAGACACAGCCTCCCATGTTTATGGAGCAGCAGATGCTTCAGATAGGGATAGGCCTGGCATGAGCAAGTAGAGATCAGCGGTGAAAGTCTTTATAAGCCTGATAATTGCCTTGGACTCTTCCGTGGGAAGTCACTTAAAGGTTTTAAGCCTAACGACATGACTTGGTTTGCTTTTTGGAACATTCACCGCCATTGGAGTCTTGGAAAGGGGCTAAATAGGACCCACTTTCTCCTTTGAAAGTCTTTCTTCTTTTGGCTTCCGGGAAAACAGACTCTCTGGTTTGTTTCCTATTTCTCTGTCCACTCTTTTGCTGATTTCTTGTCTTGTCCTTGACCTGTTGGTGAACCCAGAGGCTTCTGCCCTTGCTCCCTACAATCTCCTCCCAGGACAGCAGCCAGAGTTATTCTTTTAAAACGTGAGTCAGACCATGTCATTCTTTTGCTTAGCACCCTCCAATTGCTTACTATTTCACTCAAAATAAAGTCAGAGCTCTTACAGGGGCCCATGAGACCCTAATGGTCTGCCTTACTTATCCCTCCTAACCTCTTGCTTACTCTACTATAGCCACCCTGTCTGTCTTTGCACACACTAGAAATGCTTCTGCCTCGGGGCCTTTGCACTGGCTCTTCTGTCTACCGAGAATCCTCTTTGCCCAGAGAGCCCACAGTTCGGTCCTTGATCTTCTTCAAGTCTTTTTCTCAAATATCACCTTTTCAATGACACCTTCCCTGACTACTCTGTTTAAAATTGCAACACTTCCTCCCATCCTGATACCCATTCTCCACTCTAGGAGTGAGATTAGGCTCCAGACAGAGTTGGCCATGGTCACAAGTCCACGTAGGTGGAGGAGGGACATGTATGTCATAGTCAGGGGCTACTGATATGGGACATATCCTGACATACTCTCTGTGGAATCTAGGACTTCTAATTCCCAAGTCAGCACTTTCTCCATTCCATCTTCTTAAACAGTGATACATGAAATACTGTAATAATACAATTATATTTTCAAGTCCAGTTCCTTGGGCTCACTGGGTACTTCCTGGACCATCATTCTCCTGTTGAAGCGCTATGTACTGTATCTGTACCTAGTTTCCAAGGATCTTTTTTTTTAAGATTTTATTTATTTATTTGAGAGAGAGAGAGCACAAGAGGGGGGTCAGAGGGAGAAGCAGACTCCCCGCCAAGCAGGGAGCCCGATGTGGGACTCCATCCCGGGACTCCGGGATCATGACCTGAGCCGAAGGCAGTCGCTTAACCAACTGAGCCACCCAGGTGCCCTCCAAGGATCTTTATTAGAACAGGAATTATTTTAGATTTTGTCCCAACTCTGCCAGTTACCTGGCTCCTTGTCGATGGCATAATTCTATGTGTTGGATCACCATTTCCCTTTTAACACAGTGGTAGAAGTCTCTGCCTGTTGGATCTTTTCTTTTATAATATCTTATTGGCTTTGTCTCAGGTTTATTAGTCTGTAATGTCAGGCTGGGCCCCAGGGGCATTTCTGAAATATAATTGTGTTTTGTGCGTGGGTGGCTGTGCACATAGGGATGGTCTGGGGCTTTGAATCTTAAGTTTAATTTGTGATAATGATAATTGATAATTAACAATTTGTATTCACATAATCAAATTTTATTGACAATAATAATAATAATAACCACCATTTATTGAGTGCTTATTATTGGCCAGCCACTACATTAGATTGAAGTAGGGACTGTTTCAGGGTAAGGAATTCATTCCCACACAGTCACTGATGGAGCCAAGATTTAGACCCAGGCAGACTGACTCAGGAGTCTGTTCTATCCTTTGACAGTCACCACCTCCTTATATTCTCCCCTCCTCCATAGGTCTTATTTCTCATCATAGAGGTTCCCAACTTTTTGCTGCCTCAACCTACCAGACAGGTGATATTGCCCAGCATGACCGGCTTCCCTGGCCCATCCCCAATTACTAATATGTGCAGTCCAACTCTGCTGGCTGGCTCTCCCTCCATCTGCAGCTCTCACTGATTATGGCCCAGAAGTGTGTCCCACAGCATCGTAGGAACCTCTGCTGTGGAAGAAAGATGAGTAGGAAATTTCCCACACTAGCCCCACCCCAATCTCCTACCTGATTTCTCATACTTTCTCCCCTGAAGTCTGCCCTTGAACCAGGCCAAGCAGAGTTCTTGAGAGGCTTTGCTGATACTGTCCTTCTCACCTGGAGTATGTCCCCTATCCTTTCCAGCTGTATTTGTCAGCTCACATCCCACATTTTCTAGGAACCTTTCTGTACAAGGTAGGGTTCTCAGGGTGCCAGCAATAGAAACTGACCCTAAAAGACCTTATTGGAATGATATTGGAAAGCTCACAGAATATATAGAATCCGACCTGGCAGGCCCCTGAAAGAAGAGGAATTTAGGTTCCTGAGGAGTCCAGGTAGTAGGAATTAATGGGTGGTCCTTTTAGGGAGCTTCAGGATAGATTTTTCCACACTATGTTCCTGTGCTCTGGATTCAAATTCCTGGAAGAAAGAGCATAAATGGCCTGGTGTGTCACTTGGCCACAGCACTTTAATTGACAATCCTATCAAAACTGTGTGCAATCGATTGGGGGCAGTTTTGGGGGAGGGGGGATAACCAAAGTGCTACAACCAGAAGGGGGAAGGGAGGCCAGGCAGGTCAGACATGAGGACCACAGCCTTTTCTTCCTTCTCTCGAGACTTAGACCCACACTGCTGTCTTCTCTTGGGATGGCCTCTTGCCTGCCTGTCTTGCCTACAGTTGTCACTTAAATTATGTGCAGCGAAATCACCATCAGGGCCATCATTATTCTTGTGTCAGAAGCACACTTGTTGCCTTCCTCCAAATCTGTAAACCTCTTGGAGCCAAGAGCTGAGGCTCCTAATTCCATATGTTTGCTCAAAGCCCCACCATTGCTCAGGTATCAGCTGGGTGATCTGCTGCGTATTGGGTGGAAGCACAGGACACCAAGGAGGGCTCCAAGTAAATAGGAAGCTTTCCCTGGGGGACTCCTGTACCCCCAAAATATACCTATTCCCAGGTAAGAGCAACTAGTTCAAGAAGTTCTGGGGGTATTTTTATAAATTATGTTCAGTTCAAGGCAGCTTCCGCCAGATCAGGCTCCTCTAGACGTCTGCCATGGTTAGATGTGCTTCTGAAACTGTCCCAGTCATTGAATCTTCTTTTATGTTCTTTTTTACTCACTTAGTCTTTTATTTAAAGCCCTTATGAGAACCACTGGCTTTCCCTTTGCTAACCTGTAGTTTGGGGGAAGAGACTGGCCAGGGATTCAGGATATGTTCATCCAGGGCCCACTCTGCCACTAACTGCTTCACTCGTTGTCCGTTCATTCGTTCAACAAATAAGCTATTCAGAACCTACTATGTGCCAGGCACTGTTCAAGGCACTGCTGGGGATGCAGTAGCGACCAAAGAGACCAAGTTCCTAACCTGCTGGAGCTTATATCCACACATCTGGGTCTCCATTTCCTGGAGGTGGGAGGCCTTCATCAACTCTCATGGCTTCTTCAGAACTATCATTCTAGAATTATATAAAGGGAAGACAATTTTCTATATCTTGTTCAAGGCAAAGGGGTATTCAAATTACCCGAAGAGGTAAAACAGGGTGGTGGTGTTTCCAAATCTGGATGAAAAGATGGAGAAAGGGATACCTGGGTGGCTCAGTTGGTTAAGTGTCTGCCTTCAGCTCAGTTCATGGTCCTCCCAGGGTCCTAGGATCAAGTCCCACATCAGGCTCCCTGCTCAGCAGGGAGTCTGCTTCTCCCTCTACCCTTCCCCTCTGCTCATGATCTCTTTCTCTCTCTCAAATGAATAAATAAAATCTTAAAAAAAAGGAAAGATGGAGAAAGACAGACAGACAGAGACACAGAGAGACTAAATAGTAAAAGCTCCACAAAAGTTTATTCAGTGGCATATCCCCAGCCCCTACAACAATGCCTGACACCTAATGAATGTTTAATAAATATCTCTTCAGTGGATGAATCACATGGGAAAAACAAAAAGGGTGGTTGGGAGGGAAAATTTCCTCACCGTGACCTTAGGCCCTTACATATACCTCTCTCCCTCTTTGCTGTCTTGGGAATCCTGCTCCTTCAAAGTAGTGCTTTCTGTAACTCCCCCACCTCCTCAGACATTTGGAGCCAAGCAGTGTCCAGGCCTGGGGGTTCAGAATTAAACTGTGGACTCTGCTTCTACTCCTTCTCCATGATTCTAAGAGGCTCTGACTCATCATTGCCCATAACCTGGGGCTTTCCCTCTTCTGATGGAAAACCTCCCTCTCTTAATCTTCCTGTTCCTTCCTCAGAGAGGACAATGTTCACTTCCTGGGCACAGAACATGATCTTCCTTAATGGGTTTGGGCCTAAGGTCACAGATTTGTGTGCACACAGAAATAAGCCAGGCAGGTAATGCGACAGACAATAGGGAATGCTGGGGACTGTGGCAAACTGTGGCCAAAATCAGACTTTGAGAAAGTACTGTGTGGACAAAAAGAACCTTCTCTGTAAACACTCTAAGACCAGTGGACCCTCATTTATGGCCTCTACCAGTCAGTAAGAGGAAGCTAGAAAGACTTGTCAACTTCCCACTTGTCACTCTACACCAAGTCCCCTCCTAAGACCACAGGACTGTCAGCCTGAATGGAGTGACGGGAGAGGAGGACACACTCCCTGGAAAATAGAATGTATGTTAATATCTTAAACTATCATTCTGCTAGATCCTCATTTGGCTCCAGTAGCAACTTGTCTTGGGCCAAACTACTGAAAATTGCTATAGAGGTGCAAATAGCGGCTCCGACAAAAACTGCCTTTGACTATTGAGAGGGGGGCGTCTGGGTCAGAAGGATCAATTTTCTGATGAATCAGTGAACAATTCTGAGTGGAACTAATCAGGCTTGTGTTGTGTCACTCTTTCTTTATAACCCATAGCTTAGTGATCTGAACTCTGACTCCCCCTGCCCCACCTCCTCCTCCTGCCTCCCTAACGTGTGTGCAAACACCCTGCATATGCTTGGCACATACGTGTGCAGACGGAGAATGTAGAAAAGTATGTTGGAGGGATCAGAAGTGTCCGAGAGATGCTAGAGCCTCCTGGACAGAATTGGGACAAAGAGAGATGCAAGAGGATGATGTCCAGTGGAAGGAATTTAACTTTTCCTGCCTCCAGGGAATCCAGAAGGTCTCAGGGAAGTATAGTCCTGGGTAACAAATTAGCTCCTTAGGAAGGCAAATCCCTGGAGGATTACAGGATGGGGAGCGTGCCCAGCAGCACTTCTAGTTACTGATGCCAAGAGAATAGGAAGGGTAATCAATTATTTTTTTCCCTCAGGATTCCAACTGATGTTATCCCACAAAACATTGGGTCAGATTTCCAAGGCCATGTTAGGTCAGGCCTGGATTACCCATCATATTAGTTAAGGTGGTACTGGTTTCAGGGCAGAGAAATGGACTTTGGCTGACTTAAACAAAAAGGGGGATTATCAGAAAGCTCCTGGGGGCTTTTATGAAATCAAAGGAAAGCTGAATAACTGCAGCTCAGCAAGGGAAGGACTGGAGCTCTAGGAGTTCATGGTTGTGCTGACATTGATATGATTATTTCAGCCTGCCTAGGCTCTCTGGCTCTTCAGGGGAAGAAAATCTTATGGGCCCTGTGAGTTAGGTCGGGTTCCCTACAAGCAGAGGGATTGTGGTGCAAGTGATTTTTGTGGGGAGTGCTCTTAGCAGAAACCTACAAAACAGTGAGGGAAGCAGGATGAGGCAGGAGCTAGTCTAGTCTCAGCCTGATCTTAAAGTGGGATCTGCAGAGTTATCCCATCTTGAAGCAAGGGAGTGTGCCTTTTGCATCCCTATGTCCATCAGTTATTGGCTGTGGGCATAGTTTCTCAAACATTTTGGGGCAAGGCTATTCAAGAGAAGGGGGTAGCTGTAAGCCACTAGCAGCCAACATTCACAGCAGTTGGGGGTTGGTGCACTGCCCTCCCAAGGGGATCTGGGATCTAGGCAGAGCACCAACTGTATCCACACATGGCACCCAGCTTGGGTAAGGTGTCCACCCAAGAGCAATCAGTCATTGAGAGAGAGAGAGAGAGAGAGGCCAAAACCTGAGATCTAGACAGGGCAGCAGGGGCTGTTTCCAGAGGTAAGTGAACGGAAGAGTGAAGGGCAGTCATGCCAAATGGTGTCCAGCATATCTACTTGTACCACTTCCACTGAAAATGTCCTTCTGGACAGAGTGCAGAGCTGTGGCCAGCTGGAGAACGTTTGCTTCCCAGGCCCCTAACGTAATTTTCCTTAATGGCTTTAGGCTTGGAGTCACAAATTCCAATGTCAACAGAGATAAGCTAGCCATGTTGTGTCAATTGTGATAGATAATAGGGAGTGGAGACAGTTTACCACAGTCTCTGACACTCTGTATTCCTATCACAATTGTTATTATTGCCTGACCTCTCTTTGTATGCATTTGAATGTATGATCCCAAGCCTAAACCCATTAAGGAGGGTTTATGCTAGGTGCCTAGGTATGAACCTAGAAGTGGAATCTGTAAGAGTATAAATGTGTTGAGCTTTAGTAGACATTGCCAAAGAGTTTCCCAAAATGGTTGTACCATTTGATACTGCTTTTGATAGTGTATGACAGTTCTAATTGCCCCAGATCCTTACCAGCACTTGGTACTGTTTGTCTTATCTCATAGTGATATTAATCTGCATCTCTCTGATGACTAATAAAGTTAAGCACCATTTCATATATCTTTTTTATTGTTTATGGGAATGCTTTATATATTCTGTATATGAGTCCCTTGTCAGATATATAACAAACAATATATAGAGATATGTAGAGCTATATAGACACATATATGCACACAGACACATAGTAGAAGAAGATATATGTAATTTTTATGTAAAAATATATTTGTTATACATAACTTTATATTTGAAAGTAAGTATTAACATATTTATATTAAAATATTTATTTGAAATACATTAAATAAAATATTTAATACAAATATATATTTATTTATAATATATAATCAGATATACAATATACTTACATAAAAATCACTCTGTGACTGGCTGCTTTTTAAATATTATCTTAAATAATTTTTTTTTAAGATTTTATTTTTGGGGCACTAGGCTGGCTCAGTCAGTTGAGCATCTGACTCTTGGTTTCGGCTCAGGTCATGATCTCAGGGTTCAGGGATGGAGCCCCGGGTAGGGCTCCAGAGTCAGCAGGGAGTCTGCCTTAGTATTCTTTTTCTCTCCCTCCCCCCGACCCCTCCTCCTACTCATGATAGCTCCCTCTCTCTCTAAAATAAATAAATAAATATTTCTTAAAAATAAAGATTTTATTTTTGAATAATCTCTATACCCAATACAGGGCTTAAACTCACAACCCCAAGATCCAGAGTTCCATGTTCAACCAACTGAACCAGCCCCTCTTAAATTATTTTTATGATTTTATTATATTTATTATTATTTTATTATATTATTTAAGGTACCCCTCTTAAATAATTTTTATAATGAAAACAAGAATTTGGGGTGCCTGGCTGGCTCAGCCGGTGGAGCATGGGACTCTGGATCTCAGGGTTGTTGAGTTCAAGCCCCACATTGGATGTAGAGATTACTTAAAAATAAAATCTTAAAAAAAAGAAGCATTTAAATTTAATTTAGTCCAATTTATCAATTTTTTCCTAAATGTTTAGCATTTTGTGTTTCCTATTTAGGATATCTTTGTCCATATCATGGTCATATAGATAATCTCCCATTTTTTTCCTAAAAGTTTTACCACTCTACTTTTCACATTTAGAAATACAATTTATCTAGAATTTATTTTCTGTGTTTTGAGTTACGAGTTGAGCCCCCAACCCCCATATTGATAGCCAATTACTTAGCACCATTTACGGAAAAGACCATCCTTTCCCAAATAGACTACTGTTGTGCCATATTTGTCAGAATCAGATGATAAAACATGTATGAGTCTATTTTTGGCCTCTCCATTTTCTTTCATTGGCTTATTTGTTTAAACTTATGCCAATATCACACTATCTTAATAACTATAGTGCTATAGTCTTAGTGTGATAACTATAGTGATATATCACTATAGTGCTATTAAGTCTTAGGGTGACTGATTGTCCTGGTTTTCCTAGTACATTCTGCACACATACCTCCCCTTCCATTTGAGATATTATTGACATATAATTGTGTATTGGTTTAAGGTATACAACATAATGATTTGATATATGAAAATTTCTGGGTTCTAAAACTGAAAGTATTGCATCTGACAAAACTCCTCAGTCTCTGGCAAACTGGGATGGTTGGTTATCCTCCTAAGTTCTGATATTTGGTGGCATTGATCCTCCTTTGTTTTTCTTCTTCAAAATTGCTTCAGCTATTCTCCACCCTTTGCATTTCTTTAAAATTTTTAGAATCAGCTTTCCAATTTCCAGGAAAAAGAAAGAAAGAATGAAGGAAAGAATGAAAAAAAGAAAGAAAAAGAAAGAAATCAAGCCTTCTGGGATTTTCATTGGGACTGCCTTAGCCTATAGATAAATTTGAGGAAACTGGCTGCACTTCTTTCATTTAGTCCTACATATTTAATGTTTTTTCATGCTATTGCAAATAGTACCATTTTTTTAAATTTTTATTTTATTTTTGTTGTTATTGTGTTCCAGTATAGAAATAAAATGAAATTTTGTAGGTTGACCCTCATCCAGTGACTTGACTGAATTCACTTATTAATTATCATGATTTATAGATTCTTTTGGATATTATATGTATACAATCACTTTCTGTAAAAAATGATCCATTTTTTTCTTCCTTTACAAATTGTAGGTTTATTATTTCACTTTCTTGTCTTATTGCACTGGCTGAAAACTCTAGTGCAATGTTGAATAAAAGTGGGGATGAAGACACACAATTATCTTTTAATTTGATCCTATGGAAGATATTGGGTTTTTTTAAAGATTTTATTTATTTATTTGACAGAAAGAGACACAGCAAGAGAGAGAACACAAGCAAGGGGAGTGGGAGAGGGAGAAGCAGGCTTACCGAGGAGCAGGGAGCCTGATGCGGGGCTTGATCCCAGGACCGTGGGATCATGACCTGAGCCAAAGGCAGACACCCAACGACTGAGCCACCCAGGTGCCCCAGATATTGTTTGTTTTTAAAAATATTTTATTTGTTCATTTGAGAGAGGGAGAGAAGGAGAGAGCATGAGCTGGGGGATAGGGAGGGGCAAAGGGAGAAGGAAAGACTCTCAAGCAGACTCCCTGCAGAGTGTGGGGCTTGATCTCGTAACCCTAAGATCATGACCTGAGCCAAAACCAAGAGTCAGATGTGCAACTGACTGAGCCACCCAGGCACCCCAGAAAGCATTGTTCTTTAACTTTAAAAAATAGTGTTTTGAGTGGTGCCTGGGTGGCGCAGTGGGTTTAGTGTCCAACTCTTGGTTTCTGCTCAGGTCATGTCTTGGGGTTGGGAGATCAAGGCTCCATGATCCATGTGGAGTCTGCTTGAGATTCTCTTTCCTTCTCCCTCTGCCCCTCACACTTGTGCCCCCCCTCAAATAAGTAAATCTTTAAAAAATGTATATTGTTCCAAGGGTAAGAATTTTATGTACAGTGGCCAATGAATAGTTTTATGGCAGGTGGGTCTAACTGTACCCCTCCTTTTGTACAAATAAGTTCAATAAGATGACTTATTCTCGCATTCACCCATTTGCTGCTGAAGTTGGGATTAAAGCCCATGTTTCCTGACAAGCTTCCTGTGAGTGCATCTGTTGGTTTTTGTCTGCCTGTAATCCCTACCCCTTTCTTACTTCCTCTTTATTTCTCCATTCCAACCATGTAATTCCAGAAAGACTCCCAATCACGTTACTCTATCTCTTTAGCTCCAGGGTCTTACACCAGGCCCATCAGTTTATTTCTCCCCAAAATTCAAATGGAAGGCTCCTGAAGTCTTGTGGAAATGCCCTGAGAACAGGCACAGGGTCTCTTGCTGTTGCAGACCTGGAGGTCTTCTGATTCCTGTCCTTTCAAAGGTTATAATCTCTAGCTCTCCCATCAACTCTGGAATTGTTCAAGAATCTTCTTTCCAGTGAACTACCTTTTCCCCTTAGCCAGAGTCAGTTTCTACTGTGTATTAATCAGAGAATAGATATACCCCCTATTTTCTTTACTCTGCCAGCAACATGGGGCAAAATGGGAACATGCTTTTAAGGATTTAACGGTATTCCATTTATACTTTATTTATCATATTTTTAATTTCTTCCTAATTGACTGAAAACAGTCATTGTATATTAAAACCATAACTTTGAATTTCTCTTATTGCATATGCATAATTTAAATCCATATATTCCAGGTTTATTTATCCCCGGGAAAGTTAGCAAGTTAGATATTTTATTTTTAAATTTTTGTCCTTTCGACTCCTCTTTTATAAGGATAAGAAAACATTTCTGTAAAGGGCCAGACAGTAAATATTTTGGGCTTGAGTTTAGACCATGAGCCATATGGTCTCTCTCACAACTACTCAACTGCTGTTGCAGCCATGGACAGTACATAAATGAATGAGTATGTCTGTGTTCCAATAAATGGACACTGACATTTGAATTTCATGTGTCATAAAATATTCTTCTTTAGATTAAAAAAATTCAAAATGTCAAAAACAACTCTTAGTTTACAAGCCATAGAAAAATAGTGGTAGCTAGATCTGTTGCATGAGCTATAGTTGGTCAACTTCTGATCTTTCTCCCAATTGTGATGCATTATTGGACAGGAGAAATATTGACTTATGAAGTTGAGATTATAAAGTAGTATGCATTATTTATGGGATATAGAGCAACTTGTTTGTCTCCTAAATTGATAAGCACATATTCAAGGATATAACTAGAAAGGAGATATATATCTATAAAGGATATAAGTAGATAAGATCTTCCTATTCCCCGGAATTCCTATGTAACATAGGAGAAAGCAGAAAGATCACACTATATACTAAACTTCTCTGTAGTTATTTCTTGACTTTCTAATTTTATAATGTACTAATTAAACATTCATTGTTAACACAAAATCAAAGGAAATAAGGGGCTTTGAGATATAGATCACCTCATCACTTACAGTAATAATGATGCCTTATATTTGTACAGCATTTGATCGTTCACAAAAATTATAGTTCCACATATTATCTTTTCAGATCCTCAAAACAACCCTGGAGGTAGAGAGGCAAGCTATTATTATCCTAATTTCAAGAAGAGCAACCTGCTCAAGATTACACAAGGGACGAGGGAGTGGGAGGAATTTTCTAGTCATACCTCTGAGTCATAGTCAGACTAATTTCCATCAAATATAATGATACAATCATGCAATTCAAGAGCTGGGTAATGAGTAAATCCTGCTTCACCAGTCGATGAACACACAGTGATTCAACATAGGGATGCCTTTGGTTTGTCAATGCAAGCCTCACATGTCTAGATCAGTGGGAAATCCAGACCTCCTCTCCTCTCCTCCTTGCTCCACCTCTTTCTCTTGTATATCTAGGAATCACAGCAATCAAAATCATGGCTGATTGTTCTGGGGAAGGTGTTACCCTAGCTGCTGTAGCAGCTGGGAGTCTAGTGTCATTGCTGACTCCAGAGCTTTCCAAAGCTATGCCCTTGGAAAGCAATGCCCTTGTCAACTTCCACTGCTGCCCACAGGATTTGAACATAGTGTCCTTGTAACTACTGAAGCACCAGTCTGAGATAATCACACTCCAACTCAGATCCAAGCTCCAGTGTTGCCAAGACCTTTGGCTACCATTACTTTGATTGCCTATGAATACACAGGCCATCAGAAGGAAGGGACTTGGAGTGTGCTTCCTGTCCTCACTGTGGCTATTATGGAACACTTCCCTTCAGGGGTTCCACAAAAAAGAGAGATGCTCCTTTCCTCAGGATCATACTTTTAGACAATGCATCCACACCAACTGGCTCAGAGATCCTAATATTACAGGTCTTTGGATTCATTTACTCAGTAACTTCCCCAGGGCACAAGTCGGGTATAGAAATAAGCTGCCCTAAAGCCTTTATGTATGTTTGTATGTTAAGTATGTATGGATGGACTGATTGATTTAAATTTAATTTCCAGTTATGGAAAATTTAAAATACACACAAAAATAGAGAATATGGTATTAAACCCCATTTGTCCCTCCTGTACCCATCACTCAGCTTTAACCCTTATCAATTCTTGCTTAATCTTGTTTTCATCTCTCATGCCACTTCCCCCTTCCCTCTGGAATATTTTGAAGGAAATTCTGTAGATTATAGAATTCTGTCCTTATTCAGTATATGACTCTAGTAGACTATTTGCAAAAACACAACCACAGTATCATTATGACAAGGACAAAATTACAAACCCTTAATTAATAATTCCTAAATATCATCTAATAACAGCTTAAAGTCTACAAATTTCTCAATTGTCTCAAAAATGTCTGTTTATAACTTGTTTGTCAAATCAGGATCCACCTACCTTATTTGGTTGTTAGGTTTCTTAAGTCTTTTTTAATTTATTAAGGTAATTGTTTGGTTGGGCGCCTGGGTGGCTCAGTTGGTTAAGCGACTGCCTTTGGCTCAGGTCATGATCCTGGAGTCCCCGGATCGAGTCCCGCATCGGGCTCCCTGCTCGGCAGGGAGTCTGCTTCTCCTTCTGACCCTCTTCCCTCTTGTGCTCTCTCTCTCTCAAATAAATAAATAAAATACTTTTTAAAAAAAGGTAATTGTTTGGTTGAAGAAATCCCATCATTTGTCCTGTAGAACTTTCCACATTCTGGGTATAGTTGATTGCATCTTCTCTAGTGTTGTTTTGACACTTTCCTATATTGCTCACTCTCCCTTCTCCTCCTCAACTGTTACATTAAGAGGTTTGATTGGATTTAAACTCAAAATATTTGGGGGAGTAGCAAAAATACTTCATAGGTGATTCAATATATTTTGAATGCACCACATCAGATGCATATGATTTATGGTCGTTCGACTCTTAGTGATGTTAAATATTGATCAGTGGCTCCAGGTGTTTTCACTCTACCCATCAATCTTTCATCTAATGTTTTAGCAGCCATTGGTGATTGGTATTTAAGTCAATTTTATTAGGAGATTACAAAATGATCTTTTGTCATTTCTTTTATATTTATCAGCTGGAAATATATTTTTTTTAAGATTTATTTATTTATTTTGAGAGAGAGAGCGCATGCTCACGTGCGTGGAGGTGGGGAGAGGAGAGAGAGAATCTCAAGCAGACTCCGTGCTGAGCACAGAGCCCGACAGGGGGCTTGATCTCAGGACCCTAAGATCACCACCTGAAAATCAAAATCAAGAGTTGGGCACTTAACCGACTGAGCCAACTAGGTAACCCTCAGTTGGAAATATTTTATACAAAGAGGCTTTTTCTTAACAACTCTGGTCACCCTAAAATACAATTTGTACAGGAGAAGCAGAATGTTTGATTCTTCTCCTTTATTTACCAACTGCCATTACCATATAACTTAGCAACTTACTATGGCAACTTCCACGTGACTTGTATATTTTCTTTTCCTAATGTCATCATAAACTTGTGGATTTTAATATCATTGATGTGATAAGTGATCTAAAATATATTCTGTAGGGGCGCCTGGGTGGCTAAGTCAGTTAAGCGGTTGCCTTCAGCTCAGGTCATGGTCACACGGTCCTGGGATCAAGTCCCTCATCCGGCTCCCTGCTCAGCAGGGAGCCTGCTTCTCCCTCTGCCCCTCCCTCCACTCCTGTGCTCTCTCTCTCAAATAAATAAATAAATAAATAAATAAATAAAATCTTATCAATCAATCAATCAAATCTATCCTGTAGGCAATGGTGAACCAGGCAACTTTCAAATATAAATAAAGCATACCTGACCATGGATCTAAAAATCAAACAGTAAATTTATTGTTTTAGGAGGAATCCTTCCTTATGGAACTAAAAATTAAGATCAAAATCTCCAAACATCCCTAAACTTTTAGTCACAACATTTAACAATGAATATTTCCAGGATTTTATACTTGTTCTCTGATTTTCTTCTTTACTTTCACTCAGTTTATTCGACTTCATATTATGAATGTCTGAGTTATCTGACTGAGGCTAGAGATTCAGTTTCTGGCACGCCTAATGATTTCCATCTTTATTGCATTCAAATTACATTTATAAGACCTACATTTCCTATAACTAGTATTTGCAATTTCATTTTTATAAAATAAGAGCAAATTAACACCCAAATAATTGGCCAGTACTCTGGTAATTGAGCATGAGTGTGTAGACAATGGAGACGAAGCTCAAATGGAAGCATTGACAAATAGTGAGTGCCTGTGTGTGAGTTGAACGTGCTTGTCCGCTGACATACCAAAGCCGGAATTTGATGTGCAAAAGGAGGGTTAGGTGTTTTAGCAGAGTATGCATGAAACTCTATTATCGACTGTGACAGGCTGGACTGTTTGTCAGCTTGCTTGTTATATCGCCACCAGACAGTTAGTTCTGAGAGGGCAGAAGCCACACCTGTATTGTTCATTTACTCCTAGCATCCAGTACATGATTTTTTAAAATGGAAGAAAAAAATGGTATATGCAAGGCAAGAGAAAAATCTACAATGGTTTTGAGCAGTGAGAGTCATAATTAGATCTATTTTTTAGTTGTACCTTTTGCATATTTTGACTCTGGGGTATGGTATGATACATATATTTATTTATTTATTTATTTATTTTTTAATTTATTTAAAAATTACTTTGAGTAATTACTTTGAATAGAGTACCTTTCATCTAGGAATATCCTGAACAGTAAACAAATCAAATAAAATCACTGGTAGTTCCATTCCTTAAGGTTAACATTTGGGTGTCTATGTCTGTGTAATATTAAACAGTATAGGAATCATCTTGAACATATTGTTTAGCAGTGTACTTCTACGTTAAATACATGGCTAATACTATCCTATGTTACCTTTTCCTACGATAGAAATTTTAATGGCTATATTCCATGATCATATCTATTTTTAAAGTAACCAGACCCAAATCCAATTTCCAGACATGAGATTCTGATGAACAGGACCACAGAGCAGTGATTCTGATCAGAATCGTGCTTGTTAATAACAGCAGGCGATTCCATGGCACATATAGCTCCAGGATGTGAGATTAACTTCAACAACTATTCATTTAGTTCGGTTTGATTTTCTGCCAGTCTTATGACCAACTTGAAGCAGGTCCTAGAACAGAGAATGTTATGTTTGGTGTCCAGGGAAGTAGCAAACTAGAGAAGCCATCCCAAATTCCAGAATAATAGAGAGAGCCAACATTCTCTTTATACCCATGTTATCCATTTTCTGCAGCAAAATTTGAACTAAAAGGATAAAAATGCCATACAGGTCAGGTTAAACATCTTGTGGGGAAAGTAACCTATTAGTGTAGAAAGGAATGGAAATGGTGATACCAAAAAGAAATCGGAAAACTAATCTGTTGATATATTTTGCTTTCAAGCAAAATTTCTACACTGTGTAAATAGGCTTCAAGAAGATAAACTTAAGCTGATTCATTGTCACTTGCTTCTGCAGTGGTTTCTCAGGCATCTTAGCTAGCAGCCACCCTGCCCCCAGGGTACTGAGGGCTAGTAAATATTTTTCAGGCACACTGACAATAGGAAAGAATTGTAGGACAAGAAACCACCTGCAGTACTTAGGTGGGACTATCCTGGAAAGTGATGTGCTGAAAAACTGACCCTTCCAGCTGGCTAACTTTTATATTCATGCATTTATTTACTTTTTGTGACATTCACTCATCAATGACAAGTGAATATATGACAGCCTAATGATACAGGGGAAATAGTGCAGTATTGTGTATAGAATTGGCAGAGATGTAAAATGAGTGCTGTGGTATTTCTTCTTTCTTTCCTTTTTTTTTTTTTTTAGTAATTTCTACATCCAAGGTGGGGTTTGAACTCAGGCCACTCAGGCTTAAGGAAGGGTTGTCTGGGTGGCTCAGTTAAGTGTCTGCCTTTGGCTCAGGTCATGATTCCCCTGTCAGGCTTCATGCCCAGCGAGGAGTCTGCTTCTGCCCCTCCCCCTGCTCCTTCTCTCACACTCTCTCTCCCAAATAAATAAATTAAAAAAAAAAAAAGCTTAAGGAAGAATGCTTTAGGCCTTTGTTATTTGATACAGTATGTATTATTTTCTGACCACCAGTATCCATTTCTTTATTTTGGTGACAGCACCCCATTTTTTCTTCTAGGGAACCACTCCTTTGCTATAGTCCATGTTCTTTGGATGAAACAGCAGTGAAATGTGACTCACGTTTGGCCAATCACAGCATAGAATTTTCCTAGCTACAGTAATTTGTTAAGGGACAGGCAGATAATCTGTGTTGGTTTAATTAGTGAATCCAGGGACTTCTGAGAAGGATCTCTTTCTTGCTGGACTTGGACAAGGATGGATGCAGACTTGAAATTTTGGGGAACCCTCTTGCTACCACATGAAGCCTGAATATAAAGGCAATACGGAGGAGAGCTGAGACTTTTTCATTGTTGCTTTTTTTTTTAAAAAAGATTTTATTTATTTGAGAGAGAGAATGAGAGAGCACGAGAGGGAAGAGAGTCAGAGGGAGAAGCAGCCTCCCTGCTCAGCAGGGATCCTGATGTGGGACTCGATCCCAGGACTCCAGGATCATGGCCTGAGCCGAAGGCAGTCGCTTAACCAACTGAGCCACCCAGGCGCCCTGTTGCTTCTTGTTTTTCAGAAGGCTCTCTCTGATCTGATCTGAAATGGGCATGAGTAGCAGTAGGTTCAAAGTTCTAATTCTACCCTTATTTTCACAGGACAGCTAGAAGTGTTTTATAAGAAAATTGATACTTTATGACAACAAGAGAAATGAAAAAACTGTATTGGAAGAGTTTATTATATAAGCATCATAAAATGTTCTAGGGATATGGCATTGTGGAGTGTATAAAATAAAATAGATCTTTTCTCAAGAAATGTATAATCTGCTTAGAAAGACATGAACATTAAAAATGAAACCCTTTAGAACATAAATGAATTGCAAACAGTATGCATATAAATATTCTGCATGGCAATATAAAGTGATATCTGGCAACAAAACCAACCTACAACAAAAGTATGGGTAAAGGGTTTAGGCTAAACTCTGAGTACTTCCATTTAATTCTCAAGGCACTGGTCCTCATATCCCTAATCTTTAGGTAGATTCACCTGTCTGGACGTTTCCTCTGAATTACTGACTTGTATATTTAATTGCCTATTTAATATCTTTACTTCGATGTCCAAAAAAAGTCTTTTCCTCCAAACTTGCTTGATCTAGACTGTTTTCCAAATTTCAGTAGATGGCAAGCCCTTCCTTCCAGTTGTTCAGGTCTAAAACCTTACGGGTTGTCTTTTACTTTTCTCTCTTTTTAAAGGTTTTCCTTATTTATTTGAGACAGAAAAAGAGAGAGAGAGTGCATGAGCTGGGGGAGGGCCAGAGGGAAAGTGAGAAGCAGACCCCCGTTGAGCTCGGAGCAGATGTGGGGCTAGATCCCAGGATCCTGAGATCATGACCTGAGCTGAAGTTGGACACTTAACTGAGCCCCAGGGACCCCTACTTTTCTCTTTTTCTTGCATCTTGAACCAATTCCATCAGCAAATCTTAGTGTCTTTATCTTCAAAATGTATTCAGAATCTAACCACTTATCTCCACTGCTGTCTGAATTATTGCAATAGTCTAACTGGTCTTCTTGATCTCATCATTGTCCCCCTAAAGTCTGTTCACAATACAGCAGCTAAAACAGTCTCATTTTATTAGGTAAATTTTCAAATATACGGCAAAGGTGAAAAAATTTTTTAAATGTTTTATTTATTTATTTATTTATTTATTTATTCATGAGAGTCAGAGAGAGAGAGAGGCAGAGGAAGAGGGAGAAGCAGGCCCCCCCGCCTAGCAGGGAGCCCGATGCGGGACTCGATCCCAGGACCCTGGGATCATGACCTGTGCCGAAGGCAGACGCTTAACCATCTGAGCCACCCAGGCGCCCCCAAAGGTGAAAAAATTTTACATTGCTCCATCTGTATACCCACTAGCTAGATTCTACTATTAGTGGAGCATTCCTGCTTAAGATGACAGATTGTGTAGCTCCTCTGTCCAAAACCCTCAGATAGCTTACCTCATTCAGAAAGGGAAAGGCAGTTCCTTATGATAGTCTTCAAGACCTACTATGAGCTGGTCCCTAATTCCATTCTTCCCTGTTGTCTATTACTCTTCAGCCACACTGGTTTCCTGTTGCTACTCAAACATGGCAAGTGCATTTTTGCTTTAGGGTCTTTGCATTTTCTGTCCCTTTGCTTGGGTTGCTCTTCTCTTAGGTATTTGAATGACTTGCCTCTTTCTTTGGATCACTTCATCAGAGGTCTTCTCTGACTCTTCCGAGTATTAGGTGTCATTCAACCATGTTGAATCAAATGAACCTAATATTGTTCTGAGTTTAAAAACAAATGTAAAAAATATCAGGAATTTCATATGGTTCAAGCTAATAAAATAGCACCACCACCCTACCCTTTTATTCTCACCTGGGTTCCAATATTCTTTATAGAGCTTCTCACGATTTTATGTGCTATCATTGTATACTGTCTAGAAGATCCTCAAAGACTGGGGATCTTTGTTTTGTTCAGTGCTGTGTACTCAGCATGCAGACTGGAACTTGGCCTTTAGTGGGTACTCAGGACTTATTTAAAGAATGAATTCTTCAAGTTGAAGCGAGAGTGATCTTTTGGAAACACAAATCTGATGTCACTCCCACTAAAAACTCTTAAATTGGTTTGTATCACTTTTGAAACAAAGACGGGAATCTTTACCAAACCTATAAGACCCTGCCTGATGGATCCTTGCTTAATTCTCCAGGCTCATTTCACATTATCTTCCTCATTTCTTTTCAGGCCCTGGGACTCAGCTGATTCCATTATGAAGTCTTTATGTTTTCCCTTTATGATACTTCTGTATCAAGTTCACTCCGAGTCATTTTTTTTTTTAAGATTTTATTTATTTTAGAGAGAGAGCGTATGCAATTGGGGGTGGGGTGGGGTCATGCAAAGGGAGAGAGAGAATCTCAAGCTGACTCTGAGCTGAGCACGGAGCCTGATGCTGGACTTGATACTAGGATCCTGAGATCATGACCTGAGCTGAAATCAAGAGTCAGATGCTCAACTGAGCCACCCAGGTGCCCCACCCTGAGGCAGTTTTAAGTCTTGGCTCAAGGCATCTCTTGTGAGAAGCCATTTCGGACACCCCAGATTAGGTTGAGTTTCATTTCAATGCCCTCATGCACCACCTCCTTACCCTTAGTAATACCTATTTGGATTATAAAGTTGCTTTTGTGTGATAATTTGTCTCCCTTATCAGACTAAGTTTCATAAGAAAACACAGCTTTCTTTTTATTTCCTACTGGATCCCTATCATCTATGAAGTATCTGGCACATAGTAAGAGTTTAATACTCCTTTAAAAAAAATCAATCCTGTTGTGTCCCTGTTACTAGTGTCTAACTGGGTACCTGGTACACAATAGATGAATACCTTTGCTAAACGAGCCATAGTATGAAAGATGTTTGACTACTCGTTTACAATAAATATAATGCAGAAGAGCCATCATTTGATTATCTGTGATTAGGCATTTATACATAATTGATACCTACACCAAATCCCAAATTCCCTCATCAACTTTTCCTCACCACTAAGACTGAAGAAAGTAAGTTACACTTCTTTTCTTTCCTTTGTTTACTCTCTAGTGGAGTAAAGGGTGAGCTGTCTGGCTAGGAAAATCCACATAGAGCCAGAATTAGCCTTAAGTGAGATTTGGCTTCTGAGCCAATAGACCGTGGCATTCTCACTTGGATAGTCAGATATTTAGAAACTTTTTAATTTTTATTTTATTTTTTAAAGATTTTATTTGAGAGAGAGAAAGAGACAGAACACAAGCAGGTGGGGGGGGGGCAGAGGGAGAATGAGAAGAAGACTCCCCACTGAGCAGGGAGCCCAACACAGGACTCAATCCCGGGATTTCAGGATCATGACCTGAGCCAAAGGCAGACACTTAACTGAGCCACCCAGGTGCCCCGAAACTTTTTTATTTTTAAAGATTGTACTTATTTATTTATTTATTTAGAGAGAATGAGCAGGGTAAGAGGCAGAGGGAGAAGCCGACTCTCCACTGAGAGGAGAGCCTGACACAGGGCTTGGGTCTCCATCCCATGACCCCAGGACCATGACCTGAGCCGAAGGCAGATGCTTAACTGACTGAGCCACCCAAGTGCCCCTAGAAACATTTTTTCCCCAAATGAAAAGCTTTGCATTATTTTTATTTTTTTGAAGATTTTATTTATTTTTTTATTTACAGAGAGCTGGGGGGGGGGCAGAGGGAGAGAGAGAATTCTAAGCAGACTCTGTGCTGAGCTTAACGTGAGGCTCAATCCCATGACCCTGCAATCATGACCAGAGCTGAAATTGAGTCAGACACCCAACTGAGCCACCCAGGTGCCTCTATTTTTCTTTTAATTTTAACAGCAATCTCTTTGAAAACATTTCAGTAGTCAGAGGATATATAAAAACATACACATCACAGGTTATATACATTTACAGGTTTATTAGGGTAGAATGACATGGAACAGTATAAGCAGAAAAAAAGCAGAAATCTTACAAATGACTTCTTTTTACGTGCGCTGAAACAGAAGTTTTTAGTAAACTTGTAATTCCATGAGCACTGTGGCAAGCTTATTGACTTTGTCATTTATTAATTTAGGAAAGGGAGAAGAGCCAAATCAAGTACAATAAAGATGAATTTACAAAATGGTATAAGATGGTAATTTTTGGATATAATGAAACATAAAAAGAAACTAAAAACCTAAAGAAGATAGCAAGATGTTAATTTTCTAGTTTTAATAATGTATTATGGGTATACAAGGTGCTACCAGTGGGGGAACCTGGGTAAAGGGTACATAGAACCTTTCTGCATTATTTTTGCAACTTCTTGTGAGTCTATAATTATTTCCAAATAAGTGAAATAAATAAATTAATAAAAAAAGACAGGAGGAAAAATAGTAAAGGGAGATAAGGTATTTTTAGAAAGAGAATTTAAATATACATAGTTGAAGACTTGCTTTGCCAAATTTCCATAGGTTTGTGAGGAGTTAACCAAAATTTTAAAAAATGTGTCCAAGACAGACAGACAGGCACACACTTTACTAATAAAAATATTAGGCTCTGAAAACTGGCATCCTATTTTTAATGTTCGAACTAATGATATTTTCCAGAGACATGTAGAGAGTGAAACATAGTACCATTTCCAAAAAACAACTTAATTTTGCAAAAACCACAAAAATGAGTGTTTGCTCTTGAGAAAGGAAAACTTGTATTTCTTGACATCATCAAAGAAAAACGTGGAAGATCTGATATGAAAGGAACAAAAATGTACAAATCCTACCACTTCATTCCTCAAAACTGTATAAACATTTGCAAGATTTTCCTTCATCCATTAAATGTCCCTAGAGCAGCCAGCCTACACAGACCTGGGGGCATTCACATGTCACGATATTCCATAAAAATCTGGGAACACATATTTTTGGCAGAAAGAAATTACTTGATGTGCAAGGAAAGACTGCTTGTGAAAGAATTCAGAGGGACACATTTAGGCAGGACCCCCTTGCAATGATAAAACGTTAGTGTCATAATTTACCACATTCCTGGGAGCATTCAAAGGACACACGGCATTATGAACTTTTATGAGTAGCTTTTTCAGTGCCAAATAGATGGCAAATATCCTACAGAGGGAGAACTGAAAACCCAGAGAAGCTCCCAAATTGCCTCATCTCACTGTACCTTAAAGCTTATTAAAGTAACATAGAAATCTGCTTGGCTGAACACTTATATTTCCTTCTTAAATATTAGAGCTTAGCAACTCTGTACAAAGTAAAAGGGGAATTAGGGCTAGAAGACCTGAGTTCAAATTCTGACTCTTCCAGCTACTAGTTTTGTTACCTTAGGCTAGTCACAGTCTCTGAATCTCAATGTCTTTGCTCCTAAAATGGGTATAATAATCACCATATCTCAAGGTTGGTCCTAGTACTGAAAGGGATAATATATTTAATTGCCTAGCACAATGCTGTGCAAACAGTAGGTAGCAGTAAGTGTGAGGTCCTTCCCAATTTTCCCAGAAGACACAACAAAATATTTCTTTCCCTGTTAGTGTGGTATGTGTCAAAACAAATGGCTCAGGGGTAAATAAAAAGGGCAAGAGAATCTAATCCTACTATTATCCAAACAATTGTTCTATTAATTATGCAGTTATATAAACAAATATTTAATAAACATTATTGGATTTATTGGTATTATTCAGGTAATGCATTAGTACCTGAATAGGTCCTCTCTTTTGCAAGTTGGCCTTTTATTTTGACTTTAACTGATTTAGCAAAATAGGCCATCATTCTTTTATTCAGATCATAACAGAGTATATAACCTTTTGGGAAGATTAAAGCACCTCTTTTTTTTTTTTAAAGATTTTATTTATTTATTTGAGAGACAGCGAGAATGAGAGAGAGAGCACAAACGGGATGGAGGGGGAGAGGGAGAGGGAGGGGGAGGAAGAGACTCCCCGCTGAGCAGGGAGCCTGACGGGGGTTGATGCCCAGGAGCCTGGGATCATGACCTGACCGGAAGGCAAACACTTAACCAACTGGGCCACCCAGGTGCCCCAAACTCCTCTTGATCCCAGGTAAAAATAATAATTTTAATGTTTACTCATGGGTCTGAGAAAAAGTGACATGGAAAAAGAAATGGTAAAAGGTTAAAGAATTTATCTTTCAAGGCTGATGGTGTAATTCTCCCCCGGAAGCGCCTGTTGACGTTGGTCTCTCTGTCTGGAGACCAACGTTCCCTAACTCATGCCTTGAACCTCCGCTAAAAGAGCCATATTCCCGGGCTCCATCAACTCGAAAGGGTGAGCAACCTTGTGAAATTGCAAGGGTGGACAGCACACAGACAGACCTTAGAAGGCTTTAGAGACAGGTTCTTCACATGGAATCCGTGGGCTTACTCAAGCAGGTTCTGGAACCTGTAGTCTCTGTCTATAAGATTGTGGCTAAGTGTATTTCGTGCCTTTTCCCCAGGAAGCTGCTCAACTATCACTTCCCTCCTCTAGGTTGGTTCTCTAGCCATCCTATCTTGAAAAAGGGGTCTCGCCCACACAATCTCTCACATCATTCTTATGTATTTCCTGTACAGTCTTACCACAATCTGTCATTACCTTGTCTGTCTGCTTAAATCCCTCTACCCCACTAGAAGGTATGCTTCCCAAAGAGCTGGGCCCTGGCCTTTCTCCAGCGCCTTGAACCTGCTGAGTCTCGAGAGACACTTCTGGAATGAATGACACCTCCGTGTCTAGCAGATATTTAATGGCCTCTACATCCTTCCATCCACCCCACCCCCCAACCCCGCCGCATTTTTCTCCGGAAATCATTTTAAAATCACGCGTTTTCATTTTGGAAATAAGGCTTTTCGCGTTGCCATTACACCCACTCGCTCTCGCACACTCGTTCTCTACAGTCGGAACCGCCGCCCCGGCCCACTTACCCAAGCCCACCAGGCCGGACAGTTTAGGGGCGACCAGGGCAGGTGCAGCCGCGAGCGGGCGCCCGCCTCATTTCACCTTCCGGGCTCCCGGTCCTCCGCCCACCGGGGTCGCACCCAGCCACCCTCCCTCCAGCGCGGCGCCGGCAGCTCGTAGTGGTGGCGCACTGCGGCGGAAGCACCGCTCCCGGAACGGCACGCAGCTGGCTGCGGGAGAGCCAGTCGTGCTCCGCCAGGCCGGGATCCTGCCCGTCCCGCAGCGCGCGCCGCCGCAGCCGCAACTGCTTCCGGGTGAGCGGGTCACCGACCCTGTGGCCCCGCCCCTCCTTCGCCTCCGTCGCCAGCCGCTCGGGCTGCGGCTCCTCCCGGGGGCCGGTTCCGCTGTCTCTGCCTCAGCCACCGCGCCGCGGGGCCACCGGCGTGACTGACTGACCGGCCTCGGGTGCCGGGAGCCGCCGCGTCCAGCCCGGCCTCCCTGGCCGGGAGCCTGGGACCCAGTTCGCCGTCCGCGCCCCTCGCCCTCCGCTCCTCGCTTTTCGCCCGGCCGGCTCCCGGCGGCCGACCCGCGCCCCGGCCCTTCCCGGGCGGCGCCACAGCCACAGCCCGCGCCCAGGGACAGGTAAGGGCCGTCCCTCCCGCCGTCCCGGGACCCCCTTCCCGGCCTCTACAGCCCGTGCGACCGGCGCCGCCGCTGACCCCTGGTGGGGGACGGGCTTCCCTGCGGGCTCTCGGGTCGGGGTCGCCCCCCGCCTACTGCGTTCGCCGGCAGCACGCCTGATTTCTAACGCGCACCCTCCGTCTGTGCCAGGGGAAGGGGTTACTCCCATTGTGGGAGAAATTACATTGGGCCGCTGTCCCTGTGCCTCGGTGCTCGAGGCTCCTTCTCTCCCCCGGCGCGGCACTCCCTCGCTTCTGTCCCTGGACCGGCACCCCAGCGAACGGTGTCAGGCCGGTGGAGGGCGTAGCATTTTTATGGGATTTTTTTTCTTCCTTGACCCGAACTGAAGCGCGGGCATAACAGGCGCTTGCTAGGAGTGTCGGGGTTAATGCTTGACTAATATGGGTGTTATTCACACCCAGATTGTTAAATTAT
Source organism: Callorhinus ursinus (assembly GCF_003265705.2). Taxonomy (NCBI): domain Eukaryota; kingdom Metazoa; phylum Chordata; class Mammalia; order Carnivora; family Otariidae; genus Callorhinus; species Callorhinus ursinus. The sequence goes on from NW_027397063.1 coordinate 142,373,705, forward strand.
ACAGCTCCAGTCAGGCCTGCTTCTCTTGCCTGTGGATATCCAGCAGGAAGCAGGCGGACATAAGGGAACGCACCTCTTTTCCTTTCTTAGAGGGAAAAAGTTCAAGTGTTTGCTCTACTTTTCCACCGTGGGAGATACAAATATTAGGCTGCTGAGACACGGCTAGGGAAATATTGTATCCTAAACTTTAATTGTTTGTAGCTCATTTTCTTTGAGTTTCCATTTAATGACTCAGCACTTCTCCGGTAAACAGAAAAACTGTAGAGTAGGTTAATTGACTAGGAGATAATGTGTAAGAATAACTAAGTAGCCACTAATTTTTTATGTTATCACAATGGGAAGAGAACGTGGATGCAATGAATGGAACCAGAGAGATGGTGAACAGGTACGGGTGGGCGAGTTCATAATATAAAATAACATTTTTTTCAAGATAACATTTTATATGGGGATGAATCTATATATAAAGGTGCAATTGTTGGAGAATGTAGTGTTGCAGATAAGAGTTAGTTGGCAGAGACTTGAAGTTTGCTGTGGTTTGGAAGTCTTGCAGTATTAACCCTTTTTAACCAACATCATGCTCTCTTTAACAAATATAGAGATGATGACCTAGTATTCATGTTAGAGTAAGAATTTTAGAAAGCGTGATTCATTTAGAAAGCTAGGTCACTCTGTGAATCATTGATATGGATCTTAAAATTGGAATAGAGGAAAGCTAGAAGTTTGTTATTGCCTGTTTAGATGCCTTCAGTCATTTTATATGAAGTGTTGTATTATGCTTTGTTAGGTTTGTTGCTGCATACTTATTGTCATGAAGTGTGGTAAGGACATAAAAATTGAACTTTTGCAGAGTGTTTGGCTTTAGAATAGTTAGTTCCTAAGTGAATTGTTGTTATTTTACCCTCCCCCACTCCCCCTATTTTTTTTTTTTTTTTGCCAGATGTGGGAAGATAAGTGAAGGGGTCTAGAAACAAAATAAATGAGAAAAGGTATAAAAAAGTTTACTGAAAGAATCTACAGTATACAAAATAGTCTTTTCAGTGAAAGGCCTCACCTATTTTGTGAATCCTTAAAAATGTGGAATGAGACTACACTGAGTTCTTACATAAGTTCTGTTATAGAAGAAAGTGGGTATTGAAGTTGTGATTTATTATTGGAATGAATTCATTGTAAACTAGAAATAACTTTTTATTGCTGAAATGTAATTTGATCACTTTTGGCTTTAAAAATATTGTTAAGCAAAATAACCTCGAATCACAGAGAACTTGATACACTTAGCCTTGTTTTCTTTTACTTCTTTTTGGAATTCAGCTTATTTTACCTTGATTTTCATTTGTAGGGAACTTTAGTTATCAGCTATAAAGTAATGGTAAGTTGGTCTTGCTTACCAGGTTCCTTTAATTATTTGACTAAATTTTATCATCTTATTTTCTTGGATATTCATTCTTATATATAGAGTGTTCCCTAATGTTGCTTTTGATTTTTGTCCAGTTAATAGTGACTTAATTAAGAGTTTCAGTTCCCAGTAAAGAGAGATTCCCTTTTGGAAAATCCCTTGTGGAAAGCACCATAACTAACAGTCTTGATAGGTAGATATGCAAGAGAAGCCTTCCAGCCTTAAATGTCATGATTTAAGCATCTCCGTAATGAAGGAAAAAAAGTGATAGGAGGGTATATTTGGCAAGTAGATTCTTTTTCTCTAAAAACAAAACCAAAAACATATTTGTACTAGAAATGAGAGCTGTGTCTTGCTAAGCTTTTTGTGAATTGTTTTACGGTGCTCCTAGTGTGAAAAGGAACAGAATTGATGATGTATAGAAAAAAAAAATTCTGGCAGCGTGCTGGGAATGTTGATGAGGATCATTTAAGAGGAGATACAATTCTGTCTTTACCATAGGAGCACTATCCATTGAACCTATAAAATAGAGGCCGTTTCATAGCCTTTTCCTTTTAGGTAGTTACTTTCTTTCTGGAGACTTTGAATGGTGAGATGGACCTTTAACCAGGAAAATGTACTACCTTATCCGGTTTGCAATAGACTTAATAGACTTTATGATCATTATTCAAAACTCAACTTTTTAAAACTTCAGAGGGAAGGGATTGAGCAGAATTTGCCCAGTGAGTAGAATAATTTTACCTTTTTCTCCATTTCTCCTTTTAAGATACTAGATAGACACCTTTGGAAATAATTTTTTTGTGTTGCACATTGCACTTCACTTTTAAAACTTTTTGCCCTACAAGAAATTAGGCCAGACTTAAAAGGAATCAAACATGGGGCTAAAAACAGGGTTTAGTATAAGTTATACTTTTTCGTTTATTCTATTATTTCTTTATTCTGGTGGGGGGATGGAAAAAGGATTCTGTTTCTTGGGGGGAACTCTGAGATTTGCTAAATGTGTATGCTTTTGTTTTGGTTTAGTGGTCGGGAGAGCAGTAGGTAAGAGTAAAAATGGTTGAGAAGACAGAGGACATGGCATACATACATGGAAAGAGAATGCCCACTTCATGGGTACAGTAGATGTTTGTAGGATTTTTAAAAATTGATAAAACATTTGAAAAGAAAATGTTATGTGGTGCAAAGGCACAACAAACTTCTAGCCTTTTCTCACTCCCCCACCCCCAATCCAGGCAACTACTGTGAATAGTTTCCTGTATATTCTTCTCCAAATTTTCTGTTACATATGTAATCACCTATGTTTAGGAGAACTTTCTTCTATCTTTCATTCTTACCCTTGATATAATCTTAGAGACTTTTCTGTATTAGTACATGTGTCCATCTGATTTTTAAAAAAGACTGGATGTCTTGCCTAGTGTAGATGAACCACAGTTTATTCATTTTCCATGATTTGTTTTACCATTCCCTATTAACAGACATTTAGGTTGTTTTTAGCTTTCTATAAATGTTGCTATAGTGAACAACTAGTATATAAATGTTTGCACTAGTCCATAAGTATGTATATGGAATATATTTCTGAAAGAGTGATTGCAAAGTTGGACCTTAAATTGTGAAGATTTATAAATTTGTTTCAATTTTATGTTGGATTTTATTTTATAACAGAAGTTAACTTCTTTCTCAGCCTTGTAGGAGAAAGGAACTCTTACTTTGTATTCTGTCCTCTCCATTTTAAAAAATATTAAAATGTATTTTATAAGGCAATCTTAATTTAAACATTTAGAGTGACTGGTGGTTAATTTTGTTTGTACTTTGGTAAGGGTGAAAATACTGTGGCTTGAAGACTGGTGTTATAGACAAACCACTTCACTTATATATTGGGTAATAGTTAAATGAATACCTTTTGTAGTTGGTTGATTGTTTTAGGATTTTATGACCAATATCAATTAAAAATATTGTGTATAGTTTAACTTCTTGCCCTGATGAAGTCTGCTACTATATTATTAGTCACAAAAAATAAATAGTCCACCTTCTGTCTTTCTTTACCTTCCACATCCTAGTCTATTCATAATAAAATAAACCTCTGTAGAGTTTGAGATTCCAAAATCCTTTTGCAAACCAGAGTGCTATGGATGGATTAATATCCCAAGGCAGGGGGTAGGTACAGCTTCAGTTTTTATTCTGCAAAGTGTTTGTGAGCAAATTAAAAGTTTAAAAGTTTAATTTCTGTATTATACAGCTCACTCATGACCAGGAGGAGGGGGGTTCAGGAACTTTTGCCCTTTGAAAATGAGAGATTCTAGGGGAGAAAAAATAAAGTACTGATGTATGATGATGAAGTTGGAACTTGTGAGTGGCAATGTCTCTGGCTTGTGCCCAGCTTCTATTTTGAGGCCTTGTCAGAGATCGTCCGACAGAACCTACCACATAACTGTAATCTGTCCTGGCCCGGCTGCCAGTCAGGAAGGCCTGCGGTTCAGGAAAAGCGGCAGCCACAGAAAAGTGAGCTTATAAAGGACATTTGCCTCCAGAAGATTAAAGCTAAGTTTTGGGGTGAAAATCTGCTTAGCGTGCATATCCTAGGATCATTTTTTTTTCTTTTTGTCTTTCTTTTTTGAGAAAAGAGCGTGATTAAGGAAAACTAATGAGAAAAGTATTTCAGAGGAATGTGCAGAAGGAGGAGCACAGGATTGTACCATGATGTTATGGTCTGGGTCTAAGAGTGATCAGTCAAATGTTTTACAACAGAAGAAAACCATTACTGATACTGGCATAGGGAGGCCATGGCCCTAGTTGAACTAGTCCACTTCAGAGACTTGCACACATATCTTTGGATCAAAAGGACACTGGGAATGATGGGCTGTTTTATAGGATTATTTTGAGTTCGTACAGAGAAATTAGCTTCTTCCCAAATTCTCGTGCTCTTCTTCCCATGGAACTGCTACAATCTCATGTACATTATCATGAAGTTATCTCTTTAAAAATAACTCGAGGCTGTTACCAGATGCTATCTCCCAGCACAGCTGCCTCTGTGTATCATGTGCTTTCTCATGAAAACCTTGGTGTTTTCTATACTTAGTGAATGAGGCCCTTGGGTTTAAAGTTCTTTAACTGATTTCACTACTTAGTCTAGAAAACTGTTTAAAGGGCTTAGTACTCCACCCGTGTACCCAAGGTTCCTGTCACTATATTAAACTGCAGCCTTGTATTACAGTCAAGGTTATTTGAAGAACTCTGCATGCAGTGCAAACTTAATTTACAGATGCAAAGCTGCAGATGGTTTCCTTTTTTTGCTTTAGATTAGGTTGTAACTCCAAGAAATTTAGTTTTTCCTTGCCCTCAGAAATTTGGATTATTTGCATTTGATAATGATGTACTTAGTACTGTATTGAGTGTGAGGAGAAAAAGTAAACTGGAGTATTTTCCCTTTTTTTTTCTATTCCTATTTGATTTATTCCTATTTATCCCTTGCCTGTCTCAAGTCTCAGCCTTTCTCTACCAAAAAAAAAAAAAAAAAAAAAAAGTACAATGTACTTTTGTACATTTTGTACAAATGTGTATCAGGTTGTTTTTATTTCCTCAGAAGGGAACTATTAAAACCCTTCTTAAAAAATCGTAGTTCATCTTTTTCATTGTTTTCACTTTGAACCTTGTATGTTTCAGTTGTTTTTTCATTATGAACACCAAAACCTTAACTAGTTTTGATATAACATAACTTTACTGTTTTAGGAAACTCTTTTTAAAGTTACTTGTTCTGATCACTTTGTTATTCTTTCTATATCCCCCACTTTCCTAAGTTGAAACATTTTAACAGCCAGGAGCACTTTTTTGGCTGTTTTCTAAGTAAAATAGAGTATACTGTATGCAGAGGACTAGGATGTTAAAATATTTATTTCCCTGTTAAATGGTTTAAGTAATTTATAACAATAAAGAGTACAATTAGTAAGCATACAGGTTGCTATTAAAAAGAAAAAAAAAAGGATTTCAGTAAAGTGACCCAAGGATTATAGGATTAAAGATAGAAAAAAAAATTCAGTTTTAGATTGGCTGTCTTCCCCCCTGTCATGGATATTGCCATATCTCAGCAGATAGTCAAAGAAATGAGAGAGTCATTGTCTGCCTGTCTTACCCAACTCACCCTTTGTTATCCATCCAAGTGGGGTTTTTAAAAAATTGTGTTAAAATATATGTAATATAAAATTTACCATTTTAATCATCTTCAAGTGTACAATTCAGTGGTGTTAAATACATTCACACTGTTGTACAACCTTCACCATCATCCATCTCCAGAATTTTCTCATCATCCCAAACTGAAACTCTGCGCCCATTAAAAAATAATTCCTCGATCCCCATAGCACCTGGCAACCGCTATTCTACTTTCTGTCTCTATGAATTTGATTACTCTAAGTACTTGATATAAGTAGAATCATATATTTCTGTTTTGTGTCTGGCTTATTTCACTTAGCACAATGTTCTCAAGGTTCATCCGAGTTGTAGCATGCATGAGAATTTTTTTTTTAAGATTTTTATTTATGAGAGAGAGAGAGAGAACATGAGCGGGGAGGAGGGGCAGAGGGAGAGGAAGAAGCAGACTCCCTGCTGAGCAGGGAGCCCAATGCAGGACCGATCCCAGGATGCCAGGATCACGACCACAGCTGAAAGTAGATTCCTAACCAACTGAGCCACCCAGGCACCCGCATGCGTGAGAATTTAACTCCTTTTTAAGGCTAATATTCCATTGTATGTATATTCCACGTTCTGTTTATCTCTTTGTCCATTGATGGACACTTAATTAGCTTTTACCAAATTGTGAATAATGCTATTGTGAATAATGCTGCTACCTATGAACACAAGTGTATAAATATCTATTTGAGTCCCTGGTTTCATTTCTTTTGGGCATATACCCATAAGTAGAATTGTTTGATTATATGGCAATTCTATGTTTAATTTTTTGAGGAATTGCCATGCCCGTTTTCCACAGTGGTTGATCATTTTACAGTCCTACCAGCAATGTACAGGGGTTCTAGTTTCTCTGCATCTTTGACACACTTATTATTATTTTTTAAAATAATAGCCATTCTAATGGATGTGAGGTGGTGTCTCATTGTGGTTTTAATGTGTATTTCCCTAATAACTAGTGATGTGGAGCATCTTTTCATGTGCTCATTGGCCATTTATCTGTCTTTGGAGAAATATCTGTTCAATTCCTTTGCCCATATTTGAATTGGGTTGTTTGTTTTTTGTTGTTGAATTTTAGGGGTTCTCTATATATTCTGGAGATTAATCCCTTATTAGATGTACTATTTGCAAATATTTTCTCCCATCCTGTGGGTCACTTTTTTTCTCTTGATATTGTCCTTTGATGCACAAAGTTTTTATTTTGATGAAGTCCAATTTATCTACCTTTTGTTGTTGTTGCCTGGGCTTTTGGCATTATATTCAAGACATCATCACCAAACCAATGTCATGAAGCTTTTTGTGTATGTTTTCTTCTTAAAGTTTTGTAGTTTTAGCTTACCCTTATTTCTTTGATCTACTGTGAGTTATTTTTGGTTGTGGTATATGCCAGTAAGGCACTGTTTTGGTTACTGTAGCTTTCTAGTTAAGTTTTGAAATTAGGACGTGTGATACCTCCAACTTGTTCTTTTTCAAGACTGTTTTGCCTGTTCATGATCCCTTGAGATTGCATATAAATTTTAATTTTAGGATGGGTTTTTCTATTTCTACAAAAAATGTCATTAGGATTTGATATAGAGAGTGCATTGAATCTGTAGATGGCTTTGGGTATCATTGACATTTTAACAATGTTAAGTCTTCCAATCCTTGAACAGGGGGTGGCTCTCCATTTATTTATGTCTCCTTTAATTTCTTTCAGCAATGTTTTGTAGTTTTCAGTGTACAAGCCTCCTTGGTTAAGTTTTTTCCTAAGTATTTTATTCTTTTTGATGCTATTGTACATGGAATTGTTTTCTTAATTTCCTTTTTGGATTGTGCATAGCTAGTGTATGGAAATGCAGCTGTTTTGTACATGTGTGTATGTGTTGATTTTTTTATCCCTGTACCTTTGCAGAATTTATTCATCCAAAGGTTTTTTTTTTTATCCAAAGTTTTAAAAGCTGTTGCATTTGTTTTCTGTATTGTGTAATAAGTTACACAAATTTAGAGTTTAAAACAACACAGATTTATTATCCTACGTTCCTGTGGGGCAGGAGTCTGAGCGTGGCTGAGTTGGGTCCTCTGCATAGGGTCTCATGAGGCTGTAATCAAGGTGTTGTGTGTGGCTGGGCAGAATCCTCTTCTGAAGACTTACATGATAAAAATCCATCTCCCAGCTCACTGAGGTTTTTGGCAGAATTAATTTATTTGTGGTTTTAGGACTGAAGCTTCTTGCTCACTAAAGATTACTCTCGGATAACTAAAGGTTATGTAGAGGCTGTCTTCAAGCTCCTAAAGGCTGCTCTCAGCTCTTAAGAGGCAACCTGAATGAATTTCTTCGCCCCATGGAATTTCCTGATATGACCACTTGGTTAAATCATTAAGGAGAGCCTAGAGCAAGTCGGCTAGCTGGCTAGTCTTATATAATGTAACATAACCATGGGAATGACATCTCATAACCTTTGTCATATTCTGTTGGTTAGAAGCAAGTCACAAGTCCTGGCCACATTCTTTGAGAGGTGTTTACACAAAGGTAGGAACAGGAGGGGGAATAATGGTGGGGAGCCACCTTAGAGTCTGTCTGCCATAGCTGATTACAAAATAGCACATAATTTTTAAACCCATTTTTGTTTAAAAAGCATGTATGTGCAGTTAAAAGACGTATCTTACAAAATAGCACATACTTTATAAACCTGTTTCTCTTTGAAAAACATGTATGTGCAATTAACTAAGTATTACTGGTGGTTTTTATTGTTAATTTTCTGTTCCTTCATTATTCCCCTCATCTCCTCTCTGCAACATTCCAGTTTTGCAATTTTAAATCAATAGTTGGTGTTTTCATTATAACTAAATAAATATTATTTACTGCTTAGCCAAGTATTGTACCATGATTGCTTTCTTTCTTGTTTAACTCAGTTTTTCCAGGGGGGCTGCCAGGGGGTTTCCTTTCTTTACTTAGTTTTCTCTTCACCTTATTTTTTCCCAAATACTCCAACATTTTTTTTAAGTGCCTCATCCTATGTATCTGATTTATTTTGAACAAAATAATTAGTTTATTTGTGAAACATGGAGAGATATAAAACAAAAATACAGTTTGAGGAAGAACAATAAAATGAGCATCTGTGTCTCGCTACCTAGGCAAGAAATGAACATTACAATTATCCTAGAAGTTCCTGTACATATTCTTTAATGTGTGCCTTCCTTCTCAGGCAATCACAATGCCATTTTACATGTTAATCGCTCTCTTGGGACCATTCCTTGCCCAACTGTGCCGTCCCACTCTCCAAACATGTATTTCTAACCAATATGTGGTTCAGTTTTGAAAAGTGGAATAGCTCTATCACCTTTTTGTGTCTGGTAGTCAGAATAGACTAACCATCTTAAACAACCCCCAAGTTTCAGTGGTTTAACACAATTCAGGTGTATATCTCGCTCACATCTCTATCAGCTGCGAGTTGGGAAGCAGGGGTAAAGGAGTAGTCACTGGCGGAAAGGAACCTGAGTCCCTGGCCGACTCTGCAACAAACTACTCCTTTGATTTTTCTCTTTTATTTGGTGAAGTATATCTTCTAGTAGCTTATTGACAAAGGGCATAAAAGAGGTAAGTTTTTGAGGCCTCAAATGTCTAAAAATGTCTTTAATCATCAAGTATGGGAAATAGAATGGTTTGACTGGGCATAGTTTATAGGTTGTCTGTAGTTTTCCTTCAGGAGTTTGAAGGCATTAATACAGTGATTGTCCTCTTTCCAGAATTACCTTTTTTAAAAAAAAGATTTTATTTATTTGTTTGAGAAAGAGCAGAGGGAGGGAGAGAGAAAGCATGTCAGGCAGACTCTGTGCTGAGCGGGGAGCCCTATGTGGGACTCGAACCCACCACCCTGAGATCATGACCTTGAGCTGAAATCAAGAGTTTGGTTGCTCATCTGATTGGGCCACCCAGGTGCCTCATTTCCAGAATTACTTTTAAAAGTTTAAAGCCATTCTAATTGTTAATTCTTTCTATGTAACCTGATTTTCCCACCCATGGAAGCTTGTAAAATCATCTTCAGTGTTTGAAATTCACTATGAAATACTTTGGTATCGACTCAGGACTTGTGTTGAGCATTCTGTGGGCCCTTTGAATCTGGAAACTTATGTCCTTAACTTCTGGGAAGTTATTAATGATATCTTTCTCTCTCTTTGTGTGTGTGTGAGGCTGTGGTGGATGAGCAGGTATGGGAGGAGGGATGGTCAGTTTGTCTTTATTTGTATAAAAAGGAGCTACCCAAATGTTGATGTTAGGTCTTTTATGAGCAAAGTCATGCATCTAAAGTGGAGCTCATTGCATGTGGCTTTAGATTGGATGGCACTTGGATTAGCTAATCTCACAGCTGTGCTGTCAGCTTGGCTTTCTTCTCTAATTATTCCCTTGTGAACATTGTACTTACATTGCATTATATCTTGTTGACTTCCTTTTATGGGCCTGATTGGTATCTTGCCTACCATTTCAGAGTATTACTTTGCCCTTTCTAAGACAGGTTTAAGCTACACAAACCTGACCAGCATGGCTCAAGAGAGGGGAAATGTTGGCCTCTCCCATTATGAGCTATAAAAGTATCTCATGGCACTATTTTATTATCCATTCAGTGAGCTAGCTACGTGGGTGGAAGGATTCATAGAATAGAGGTCTTTAGGGAAAGCTGATAATTTGAAAGGATTTTGCTTTGTTAATAAAAAGTTGTAGACTTAAAAATTGTTGTTTTCCCCCAGGACTTTAGAGGACATTAATGCTTGCTTCTTTGTTCTAATTTTGACCTGTTGATTCAAGTTAGATTTTTAATTTTAAAGGTTAATCCAGTGGTACTCATTCTATTTAAAATTAGCAATGTGTTTTTCACTTACTTACAAGTCATTATGCCTGTAAAAGTGTTGTTGGTCACTGTGAAATCTATTAGGAAATTACAGTTTTACCAGAGATGACCAACATAGATTTTTATAGTCCTACTTTGCAATTGCTCTGACAGACCAATGAATCTTTCCCCTTTATCAGTTCATTAATATTGTTTCAAAGTTGGTTATTCTTGTAAGTTTGTATTTTCATACTATGAAGTAGCCCATAATTGTAGATTTTAGCTTAAATCATTTTTTATATCAACAGTATATAAAACTTAAGAAAAAGGAAAATTCTTTTTATACATATTGTCTTTATTCATTATTTGTATGTATGAAGTTTTACGTATTTGCAGTTATACTTTACATGGCATTTTATTATCTTTTTGCACCTTATAGGCATAATATCTAATGTGTCCTTGTCTTTGCTTCCTTCCTATGAGTTTTCTCCTGCCACAATTTATTACATCATGTTGACTGGCCTTGACTTAAAGCTGTTGTTGTCAGCTTGGGTCATTTTCAGTTTTATCTTTGGTTTTACTACAGACTAACAAAAAATTAAAATGATCATATTTATTAATGTAATTTTTTCCTCTTGTTGCATTATATTCTAAGTTTTATTTTTGTTATTAGAGTATAGTTAATATAAGTATTGTCAATAGAGTTCATCTTAATCAGAAGGAGAGCCTAAGGTCTAAGGCTAGTCTAAGTTCTTTTTTCCTTTGGAACTTAATTCCGGTTCCTTCTATTTTCTTATTAGTAACAGAAGTTACTTACTTCTATCATGTTAGTTTTGATTTTCATTTCTTTTGGTGGAAGAAATATTTCAGTAATAATTCTCTATACCCCAGATAGAAAACACAGCCTTGATTAATTCAGTAAAAGGACTTTCAGTTCCTTTTATTATTGCTACATATCTAGTAAATTGGAAATAGTGAAAAATGCCTTCCCACTAAGTATATAGGTGTAGTGTTGGATTATATTTGTGTTTGAAAATATGCAATTCCCCTGCCCACCCATGGCTCAACTAAGATTAACCTTAGCCACGGGATTTACTTCTGAATTTTACTTTACTACCTTCTCTTTTGCTTATTGTGATTTTAGATGTTTTGTTTTTTGGTGTTGGTGATACAGTATATTTCCATAGCATTTTATACTCTATAGAAACTTTTTAAAGATTTTATTTATTTATTTGTCAGAGAGAGAGAGAGAGAGAGAGCACAAAAGCAGGGGGAGTGGTAGGCAGAGGGAGAAGCGGGCTCCAGTGTGGGACTCAATTCCGGGACGCTGGGATCATGACCTGAGCAGAAGGCAGATGCTTAACCAAGTGAGTCACCCAGGAGTCCCTGTAGAAACTTTTATATCTACTTGACCTAGGAATAAATTTAATAAAAGAAGTATAAGAATTCATTGAAAGCCACAAAACATAGTGGAATGAAATTAAAGATCTGAATAAATGGAAAGACATCCCATGTTAATGGATTGGAATCAATATTGTTAAGATGGCTATATTTCCCAAATTGATCTATAGATTCAGTGTAATCCCTATCAAAATTCCAGCTGCCTTTTTTTTTAATTGACATGCCAGTCCTAAAATTTATATGGAAATATAAGGGACTTAGCATAGCCAGTAAAATCTTAAAAAGAACAAAGTTGAAAGACACACTCTTCCCAATTTTATTTTATTTATTTTATTTTATTTTTTTTTAAGATTTTATTTATTTATTTGAGAGAGAGAATGAGAGATAGAGAGCACGAGAGGGAAGAGGGTCAGAGAGAGAAGCAGACTCCCCGCTGAGCAAGGAGCCCGACGTGGGACTCGATCCCGGGACTCCAGGATCATGACCCGAGCCGAAGGCAGTCGCTTAACCAACTGAGCCACCCAGGTGCCCACACTCTTCCCAATTTTAAAACTTAATGCAGAGCTACAGTAGTAATCAAGACAGTGTGATACTGACAGAAGGATATCTATATCTATTTATATATATAGATTTATGTAGATAGATCAATGGAATAGAATTGAGGGTCCACACATAAACCCTTATTTTTATGGTCAATTGGTTTTTGACAAGGCTGCCAAGGTCATTCAGTTGTGGAAAGAATAGTTTTTCAACAAACGTTACTGGAACAAGTGGATATCCACAGGCAAAAGGATGATGTTGGGACCCTGCCTCACACTATGTTATAAAAATTAACTCAAAATGGATCATAGACTTAAAGGTAAGAGCTAAAATTGTAAAACTCTAAGAAGAAAACATAGGAATAAATCGTTGAGATTTTGGGGTAGGCAGTGCTTTCTTAGAAATGACATCAGTGGCTGGGTGATGGACATTGGGGAGGGTATGTGCTATGGTGAACGCTGTGAATTGTGTAAGACTGATGACTCACAGACCTGTACCCCTGAAATAAATAATACATTATATATTAATAAAAAAAAGAGAAATGACATCAAATGGGGGCGCCTGGCTGGCGCAGTCGGTTGAGTGTTGGACTCTTGGTTTCTACTCAGGTCTGATCTCAGGGTTGTGGGATCGAGCCTTGTGTTGGGCTCTGTGCTCAGCGTGGAATCTCCTTGGGACTCATTCTCCCTCTCCCTCTGTGCCTCCTGCTTCTGCCCTCTCTCTCTCTCTTTCTCACAAGAATAAGTAAATAAATCTTAAAAAAAAAAGAAATGACATCAAATGAAACGAAAGAAAAAAATAGGTAAATTGACTTCCTCAAAATAAAAGCTTTCATGCTTCAGAGAACACCATTAAGAAAGGATATGTAGAAATAGTATAAGTACTTTTCTCTGACTTTTTCTTTGCCATTTTCATTTTCCCATTTACTCTTTTGTCCACTTACAAGCCAATGTACATAGTGCTTTGCAAATTCACAGTACGTATTTGTTGGAAAGAGAAAATTTAAAGGTATGTATTTTATTTTATAACAGTTTTCTAATTTTAGAACCTTCTTCATATTAATTACATTAAAAAATCACATCTTTATTACATGCTTCCCTACTTCTCCCTCGTCTTTGGTTTTATCTTTGTTTTTTGCTGCCTGAGCTTCTGTTGTTTTCCCTAGTACTTCTGTTCTTTTCCTGTTTTCTGCTTTATTGCACACTTTTAAGTCTGACCTGTCCTCAGCGTATGTAATTTTCTCTTTCCCTCCTTTCATCCTCTGAATGTATGTTCATACACACATTTCTGATGTGTGTGGTTTTTTTTTCTTTCTTTCTTTTTTTCTTTCTCTCTCTCTCTCTCTTTTTTTTTTTTTTTAGTATAGTTGACACTGAGATACTTTTTAAAAGGCATAGGGAAAGGAGGGAATTTGAATGGTACTAGAAAATGGTTTACTTCTCAGGGCATACTGAGAATGCAGTTGTTTGGTAAGAGCACATCTTCCTAATTTGGGTTCTGCACAGTTATTGAAAATAGTATTGTAAATCATGTCGAACATACAGCCCATTAGAGTTCATTTATTTAAACATGGTTAGCCAGGAAGGAAGTGCAACCACTGGCATGTCATCTTATGAAAGGAGGAAATGGAAAAATTATCAGTTGTTTTGGGTGTATGAGAATAATATGTATTCAAAATATGAGACTTTAAGAAACATTTTTGTTAATTCTTAGGACTACCAAATGTGGAAGTTGGAGATGGGATTATACAGGTTCTCATTGACCCTTTATAGGCATTATATTTTGTAAAATATGAGTTTAATTTAACCATTACAGGTTCTCCTATTCTCCTGAGATTTAGTTTATGTTTAGCATCTACCTTTCATGTTATGCCAGGTCTTCCAGTTTTGCCTCATAGTACATATTTTCATTTTGTACTTTGCTTCAATTTCTAGATGTACCTTTTATTCTTTCTGTAGGTTCTGTTAATGATTTATTCATTTTACGTAATGTCATTTAGCTATTTACAGGAATTGATGTCTTTAAGTGTTAATTCTTTCCTCCTGCCTACCCGTCCCCCCTCTTTCCCTCCCCTACCGCTTTGCTCATACCCTTGCCCTTCCCCCTTCCTTTTTTTTCTCTTCTAACCAGTAATTGAGGCATTCTCTCCTTTGCCCATAATCTTTCTAATGTATACATAATTATTGGTATTCTTCTGTACTGTGATTACCTCTACCTTCCTTTTTGGTTTCAAACCAGGATTTTTTTATTGAAATTACCAGTTCCCATGCCTTTTGTTCACTTACTCATCTACCTTTCTCAACTAGTTATTTTTTTCCAACACTTTATTATACACATTTTGCAACTTACAGAAAAGTTGAAAAGAGTTCTACTATGAACACTCGTGTACTTACTACTTGAATTCCACTGTTAATATTTTACTGTACTTGGGGCTCCTGGGTGGCTCAGTGGGTTAAGTGTCTGCCTTTGGCTCAGGTCACGATCCCATCCCGCATGGGGCTCTTTGCTCAGTGGGGAGCCTGCTTCTCCTCAGCCTGCTGCTCTTCCTGCTTGTGCTCTCTCTCTGTCAAATAAATAAAGAAAATTAAAAAAATAATAAAAAAAGATATGCACAGATCTTAAGTGTACCATTTAATGATTTCTGTCTTCTGAGTCACTTGTGTTCTCATGAGAGAACTAACTCCCATTATAAGGCCACACTTCTAAAACTTGTATATATTCATTTGGATTTTCAAAAATAGACTTTGAATGCCACAAAATACCTTAAACATTTCTTCTTTTTAATTTTTTATTATGTAAATGTGCTACAATCAAAAGTATAATGATTATAGTTAAAGGTATTTTTATTTTTATTTTTTTAGATTTTTCCATGCTTCAGCAAATATTCTTAGCATTGCTAATGATAATCACATAATGCATGCTGGAGAAAGTAACTTGAGGATGTTTTAGTTCAGTTAAAAGTATGAGAATGTAATGATAGGCCATGATTGCCCTTTTGTCCACTTTATAAGCTGAATATGTAAAAGAGGTAATTAATTCAAGGCACTTGAAACATTTATGGAGTGCTTTCTAAGTTTATTGGGTGCTTGCATTTACCTGAACTCACTTGAGCTCCCATTAACCATGTTGGATAGGCAGACAGTTGTGTCTGCTCTGTAAGTGAAGAAACCAAGCTTCAGGTAGGGGAAAGGGCAGTGCAGCAGTTGAACTCAGATCTTCTCACTTTAACTTTAGTCCAGTGGCAACAGCTGCAGTCCCACTCAGTCTTTAGTTCAAGTGCCATTCCAGATACTGCGATTTGCTGATGAATGAAGACCAAATGTTTTAGTGCATAGACTAGTGTTAACTGTAATGACAACTCTGATGCAGAGGCCTATGCCAATATTTTGAGTTCCCCCATGATGAAATACTCAGATATAGAGAACTAACTGCAACTATTGGGATCCAGACAGAACTCTCTAAGTGTCTATATTTAGAATGTGACATACGTTATTACATACCCATTCTGTTCTCACAAGAGTGAACAATATCATGATTGAAGTGCCACTTAATGTGGCAAAGTGCCTATTTTTCAGAAACGTATTATGTGAGAAGCTCATTGGAGAAAAGAAAGCCTTGTTGATATATCTATCGTGGAAGGTTTCTATTTCACAATATCCTTGAAGGTACTTCCCTTCTTTCCCTTAGGTAGACAGATCCTTAATGACAAACCATCTGGAGAAAATCAGCTTGACATTGTCTGGGTAATGGACTTGACAGAATGTGGGCAGTTTTGTTTTTGTCAGTGGTTGTAAAGGTTTAGCTCTTAGTTTGGTCAATACCACCAAGGAAAAGCTGGAAGAGATTAACACGGCTCCTGAAGAAAAGTATTCTTTTTTTCTTGAGGAAACCTCTTTGCGATAGTAATTTACTGAAAGTCCTTTAGGATCAGAAACTGGAAATAATCTATTTGAGATCACCTTTTGAGTCTGTGTCCTTATTTTTGTCATTTTGAAGATAGATTGCCTAGGAGCCGAAAACCTTTTACTTTTTCTAATATTAGTAAGGATGTCTGCCTAAGAATACAAATCATGTAATTCTTTCAAAAACATTGGATTGTTTTTTGACATAGGTAATGGTTGATCTGCCTTATGTGCACCTGAAAAAGGTGACAGGACCTGGCCAATGAGTCATGTAAACCCCTAGATATTCTCTGTGGATAGGACAAGAAGGACAAGGAAGACAGGAGGTTGTTCCCATTTCCTGCTTATCCTGTGCCTCTGTCTCTTTTCTTGTCATCTTTCTCTCAGGTCTGGCTATCCTGGATCCTGTTGAAACAGTTTTGTTTTGAGGCGTCTTTAAGGAAAGATAATTCTTTGTAAATCTGTGTGCTAGAAGTATCCTGAGGTTTAAGGCAGTGTTCTTGAGAAAGAAGGAAATGGATTATGGAAAAAGAGGAGACAGAAATCCATTCAAAAGAGTGCCACCAGGAGTGGCTTCAGGTAGTGTGTCTTAGCAGTGTACCATATGGTGCCTAATTTGGGTGTGATCCACTTTGGGGCCACTTTATTCTTTGAGTCTTGGATCTGGATTGATTGATTGATTGATGCATCTCTCTTCTCCCCAATGTTATTGGAATGTTAGAAAATCAAGAAGAAGAAAAAGTGCAGCCATAATTCTTTGCTCCTAATGAAATCACTGTTAAACTTTTGATAAAATCTTTATTTCTTCCTCTATAATTGTTATTATGTTCCTGGAATTAGAAAAATGCCTCTTTTTGTTTCCTGTCTTTGTGAAATGTCTTTGAATGTGTCCTTGGAAGGCCGGCTGAAGGACAAATATTGGGTGATATTACTGTGCATCAGTTAAATTGTCACTCCAGTCTTTGAAAAGTACTACATGCTGCTTTTTTCTCAGTAGGTGACTAATACATGTACATCGTTACTATTAAGTGTATGATCTTTTTAAAGTGATGCTGAGGGTGAGGATGATGGAAGACTTCTGAAAAAACAACACTGAGCTTTTTAGAAATTGTCCTGATTTGTGGCTGGGACTTCTCAGCTGCTGCTTTCAGACATAACATTCCTTCTCTTCGTTTCCATTTGAAGGAGTCCTTTCTTATCATATCCAGATAGATTTTCTATGGCAGAGTGATGAACTATCATCAGTCTTCATTCTGATTGACAAACATAGAATGCCAGCTATGGGGAATAAAAAATGGTGTCAGATAAGAGGGGAATGGCCTGAATTTTCATTGGAGAAGACTTTCTTTGGAAGAGTGAATTGATGAAATGGTTCTGTTTTATTTTGCCTGAAACAAGTAAATTCCAACACATTAAAGTCACTTGGAGTTTTAATAGAGTTCATTCTACTGGGGCAAACTTACTTGAAAATTCCTTTGTGAGTCACCGTGTAATAAAATTTCACCAGTTTATTTTGTTAAAGCTAGGAAAAAAAAATTTAAGTTAATGGGTATTTTGCTAAATGAGCTGTACTCAGGAATGTGTATAGGAGAGAGGGAGGTCATGCAAATGCATTTTCTTATGGGAATCTTTAATTTCAAATACCACGTGTTTGGAAGGCCAGATGATCTTTACTATCCTTATTATTAAATCCTGGCAGATGAATTTTTCTTCTCTTTTTTTGTAAAAATGGGTCTATTTCATAATAACGGCAACAATAATAGATCCATAGATATATTCTTAGTCGTTGGCCTACATCAGTTTTGTTTGTCACCTTATCTTTGGCACTTTCCACAGTACCTGGCGGTAACAGGCACTCAGATATTGTTGCATGGACAGTGTTGGTAATTGTTAATTGCGGAATAATAAATCTTCATTTGTTCTTTTATGTGGTAATAGTTTAATTGGAATTGTTTTTTAAATTACACTAAAAAACCAACTTATCTTCGTAAGTTTAAGGTTCTGTATTAAAATTTCTTGAATATGTTCTTTCAAAGCTTTAGAATGGATGACTTTGCTGAAATGTTTTTTGCTCTGGGTTGGAAATAAGTTTTAGAAATAGCTGTAGTAATTTTAAACTGTTAAGTAGAATTACTGTTGACTGCAGTTTTCTGAGGCTAATGTTACAACACATTCTTTTTTTTTTTAGACTTTATTTATTTGAGAGAGAGAGAGAGAGCGCGCGTGCGTCCGTGAGAGCATGCGAGCAGGGGTAGGGGGTGGGAGTGGTTAGGGGGGTTAGACAGGGGGAAGGAATCTCCAGCAGACTCCTTGCCAAGGCTGTAGCCCGAGGCTGGGCTCGATCTCACAACCCTGAGCTGAAATCCGAGATTCAGCGGCTCAACTGACTGAGCCACCCAGGTGCCCCTACAATACATTCTTATAGGTTGCTGTCTATGGGTAGCATGGTAAAAAAGAATTGGGAGGTTTAATAATTAGTATAAATTTAAATATTCTGAAATTTGTTGGAATAATTTTATACTGAGGAAAATGTATTTGGTGACTTATTTATATGTAAATACATAAATATAATTTTTCTTTTCTAAAAGTGAATGTATTAAGGAGCTTTAAAATGGTACAAAGAGAAATGTCCTAAGTTAATTCTGTTTCTGTTTATTTCAGGGCCGAAAATAGTGAAATCACGTTTCACGGTTAAAAAACTATTAAGAAGGCAATATGGGGACTCCTGGTTCTGGAAGGAAAAGGACACCTGTAAAAGACCGATTTTCTGCAGAAGATGAAGCTTTGAGTAACATTGCCAGAGAGGTGTGTCTGGAAAACCCCCTCTCAATGTTGAGTTGCACAGTTGGGAACGTTGTGAAAATGTTGGGGGGGAGATAGACTTTCATTCACTGAGCTGGTTTCAGAATGCTTACTGTGAATAAGATGTTATATATGGCCTCTAAATACTGTATTAGAATAGAATATAGTTACCATCTCTTTATTTGGATATCTGTTTCTCATCTAAAATTTTTCATTTTTTGTGGATTACTTTGAGGTACCTGTAATGTTTTGAAATTTATAATGAATCTTAAGTATTGAAACTTAAGGTGATTAGAATGTGGAAAATATGATAACTATATTATAGAAACACTCGTAGGCCATACAGTTAACATATTCCAGGAGGCACTGTATAAATGTTGATAGAAACAGTCTTTATTTGGTGTCTGCCCAGATTCAGTTGTTTTAGCTGTTTTTTGAAATACTGCAGTGGAATTTTTATGTTTAACTTTCAGCTAGTACCAGAGCTTCTGGAGCATTTTTGTTTCAGTTTGTTGACAACTCAGAAGAAAGAAAAAAATGGAAAGGGTTGTCACCTATTGAATCACTGGCAACATTTCCTGTTGCATATTGGAAGTTTTAAGATAACTCCCAGCTGTGATTTCTTATTGAGGTGCCAACTTTGTTTCAGACTCTGACTCTATCTGCATCTGTAGACCTGAGCATAAATCAATCTGGTACAAAAATTGGTTAGAGCATTATTAAATTATATTCTTTTTGTGAGGATTAGTCCCTCACCACTTCCTCTTTGTTATTCTTAGTAAATAGATCATTTAGGACTAGTGCTATTTCCTTTTGACATATTATACAGTCTCTTTTTGGCCCAGCTCATTGTTACATTTTTTTCCTCTGGTGAGCTACTCCGTTAGCTTTTGAATTAGAAGTCACATTCCATAGAGGGATGTTTGAAGCAAAGAAAAGTTGTCTAATAATTGTTGGCAAGCTTGTGATACTTTAACAAAATCACTTTTAAAAAATCAAGCGAGATATTTTCAGATAAAGGGGTAAAAGATTCTTTAAAATGAAGCGAAAATGAGATACAAGGATTTTAAGTATTTGCACAAATGAAGCATTTTAGAAGCCACATAGTTTTATTTGAAAACTGAAACTACTCAAAATGTTTACTTCCCAAATTGAGGGATTTACCCAGATTTCTATAAGGAGAGAAAATGTTGGCACCTTCTGGGCTTTATTGTACCGTCACTAAATATTTGAACTCTTTTTTTGGATCTGTGATGCTTTGTTCGCAAAGTGGATGCATTCTAAACATTTAACACTTGAGTGCTTTCTATGTGACAAACACTTCTATGCATTTAAGTTGCATTAATTCATTTAATCTTTTTTTTTAAGATTTTATTTATTTATTTGACAGAGAGAGACACAGCGAGAGAGGGAACACAAGCAGGGGGAGTGGGAGAGGGAGAAGCAGACTTCCCGCGGAGCAGGGAGCTGGATGCGGGGCTCGATCCCAGGACTCTGGGATCATGACCTGAGCCGAAGGCAGACGCTTACCGACTGAGCCACCCAGGCGCCCCTAATTCATTTAATCTTCACAAAATTCTGAGATTGGTTTTATTATCTCCGATTTAACGAAGAAATGTTTGCACAGAAGAGTTAAAGTATCTTTCCTAAGGTCACACAGCCAGAAAATAGCAGAGCTTGGGTTCAAACACGTGAAGTCTGGCTCTAAGGTCTGAGCATTTAACTACTTGCTGTGTTGTGCTGTTTCTCAGTAGTCTCCAACTCCCCCATTAATAGTTTCTTTTTTGGTAACTATTCATGATTTTGAAGGTGCTTGCACATCTTGATTCTCACAACAACCTTGTGAGTTAGGAAGGATAGATATTATTATTAACCTTATTTACAGATGAGGAAACAGACAAAACTGAGAGATAAATGTCTAAAAGATACCAGAGCTGAGGCTCAAAATCAGCTACTTAAAGCCATTGTTTATTCTACTGTACCATACTGCTTCCAGAAGAGACAGGCTTTGGAGAGTTCTAAGTGTGGCTTTGAATCCTGCCTCTACTAGTTGCTTCTTGAGTAATTTTGTTAAGTAACTACTATGGACTTCAGTTTCCTCATCTGTAAAATGGGAATAATATTGTCTTCCTGTATTACAGGGCTGTTGTGATGATTAAAGGACACAAAGCATGTAAACCTTTATCATAGTGTTAGGTTTGCAGTGGGCTATTTTGTTGCCTAGTAATAAGTCAGAATTAAAAGTGAGAGTAGAGGTAAAATCGTCTTTTTTAAAAAAGAAATTTATTAAGATAGGTGTTCTAAAACATGGTTGATCACTAGACTCCCTCAGGGAACCTTTTTAGTGTACAGAGTCCCAGGCTTTACTTGTACTTGCTAAATCAGAATCTGTGGGGGTTGAGCTCAGAAACCTGTATTTAAGTGCGTGTGTACCCATGCATGCACACATACACACAGACACACTTCTTCCTGGGGGATCTTGATGGCCATTCAGATTTGGGAACCATGAACCAAAATGCGGAGAAGAAAACAACAACAACAACAACAACAAAAACAAAAAAAGAACCCAAAACAAAATACAGAGAAGATCCTATCCTGGATGGTCTGTTTTTTATACCTACAGGTTGTTTTCCTCCTTGTACGTTATTATTTTGCTATGAAATAACTTAGTTTAATACAGTTATTAATAAGTTATTGTATAATAATAAAAGTTATTATTATAAAAGGATTTAAAAGGCCAGTATTTTTAGTTTTTATTTCTATTTTCAGAGCTCTGAATATGAATGTGCCGACTCTTAATAACCTGGTCAAAAGGCTCAGCTTAACCTTCAATATGAAAGGGTCAGTTTCTATTAAGATTCAAGATTTTTATTTGTATGAGTGCCTAATGTGTGATGTAGAGTTTGAAAATTTTAGAGGAACTAGGTTTAGCAGTTTTAATAATTCCTTCATATATTTCTTGTGATTCTTTTTTTTCCTTTAAAGTTTTCATAGCTAATTCTCAGTTGTGCATTCATACATTACATGGTTGACATTTGCAGATCACCCCAATCCTTATTTTCTCCCATATGATCATCCCTTTCACAAAAAACATGCCTGAAACCAGAATGAACAGAACCCCCTTAATGATTAAAAAGGACAAGTAGCTTAATACCCCCTTTTTAATTGTTAAATCTCAACAGTTTAATTTGTCTTTTCTCACTTCAAATTGTTTTTTGAGATAGGGAATGCCACAAATAAAGAAAAATAACCTCTTTTTCCTCCTGCATACTATTTGCTCAGGTTTCTTTGCTCCTCAGTTGGCCACAAGTCAGGGAACTAGAGGGAATGAGGAGGAAAAGAAAGAAAAGGCATAAACATATTCTGCAAACTGGTAATTTGCATGCTAAAATATAGAACTGAGTACATTGTGGTAAAACATACATAACATAAAACTTATCTTACCCATTTTTACAACTATAGGATTCTGTGGCCTTAAGTACATTCACATTGTTGTGCAACCATTATCACCACCCATCTACAGAAGTCTTCATTTTGTAAGACCTGTGTACATTTTAAAAAGATGTTTGGATGTTTGAAGACTGCTCTGATGAAGTCAGGAATGTGGATGGATTTAGAAGCCCCGTCCTGTCTGTAGTCGTGTTGCTGCTCTGTGCGGGGAGCATGGGCTGTCATAGCTCTTTGAAGAGCTCAGAGGAGCAGTGTCAGAAGGGGTCACCAGCAAGTCCTCTCGGGTGTCAGAGGACCAATTCACATGCTTTTTTTTTTCTTTTTTCCCTTGCTTGTTTGGCTTTGATTGTTCTACAGGTTTGGGGGAAATGCAATTAGAGAGTTGACTTTAAGTGAAAACTTACCTGAAAGCACAGCGTGTATCAAACTGGGAACCCTTAGGCAGCTAGCTCTCCAAAGGAGAAAGATGAGGGTAGCATGGAAGCTACTTATGCCCCCTTACTGCAGTTAGTTTGGCAAATATTATGGTGAGTGTTCCCAGAAAAAGAAATTAAGCCTTTTGAAGGGATAGCAAACAGTCTTCTTAAGGCATCACAGAAGCCTGGAATATAACTGTTCTCCTTGTTTTAGAGCTGCAGATATGAAGAAAACATGTTCCATGCACATCTCTCCAAATGGAAGTTATCAGAATGTTGCTTATTTTTGGACCTTATGATCTAAAAGTCCTTTTAGCTCTAAAATTCTTTGAGTTCCCTTGAGATCCAGGACCCAAAGAGATTCATGCTCATAATGCGCAGTTCTCTGAGATCTAAAGGATCAATGACAAGCATAGAAATTGATAATCTTTTATAGGAGTTAGAGTTTAGCAAATGGAGTGTTCAGAGACTTGTTGAGCAGAATGTACATGTAGATATTGGGTGCATACACCTACTTGTGATAAAGAAGAAAGGAAGCTTTTACGGCTTTTTGACATTTGTGGCTGCTAGGACTTTCAGAATTCTTTTTTTTAAAAAAAGATTTATTGAGAGTGAGTGCATGAGTGGGGGGAGGGGCAGAGGAGAGGGAGAGAGAGAATCCTCAAGTAGACTGATGTCATGGAGCCTGTTGTTATGACCTGAGCCAAAACAAGAGTTGGACACTTTGAGCCACCCAGGCACCCCCAGATTTCATTTTTCAAAATAGCTTTATTGAGATATATTTCATCCACTTGGAATGTATAATTCAATGGTTTTTGGTATTTTACAGTATTGATTTTTTTTTTAAGTTGTGATTATAACGTATAACAAAATTTGCCATTTTAACTATTTGCAGACTACAATTCAATGGCATTCATTGCATTTACAATGTTGTGCAACCATCACCACTGTCTATTTCTAAAACCTTTTCATTACCCCAGAGATAAACTCTGTAACCATTAAGTAATAACTCCCCATTCCCCTTCTTCCAGATCCTGGTAAACCTTTAATAAACTTTATGTCTCTATGAATTTGTCTAATTCTGAATATTCCATGTAAGTGGAATTATACAGTATTTTTCCTTTTGTATCTGGCTCTTTTTCACTTAGCATAATGACTTCAAGATTCATCCGTGTTGTAGGGTGTATCAGAATTTCATTCCTTTCCCCTCCTTCAAATAACTTCATTCCTTTTTTAAGGCTGAATACTTTTCCACCGTATGTATATATTACATGTTGTTTATCCATTTATCTGTTGATGGATGCTTGGTTGGATTTCATTTTGCTGCCTGTGGAAATAACAGCCATCCCAGGCATCTAGTAGTGAGAACCAGAAGTTTGCAGGTTTTGATATTATGTATTAGCAGCCTGAACAGAAGGATGCAAAGGCAAGAATTGTGCTTAGTTTAAAAGATACTGTCCAGTGTTACTGTTTTATGGAACGATAACCATGATAGCTTGGTAGAACTGATGATCTCATAGTTATCTCACTATTTTACCTGAGTAATTTATTCATTTTTAGGGCATGGCAAATTAAGGATAAAAAAACTTGGTAGCAGTTTTTGAAAATGTAAAGAATTACCATAATCACAATAATTGATCTCAGCTCAGGTCTTGATCTCAGGGTCATGAGTTCAAGTCCTTTATTGGGCTCCATGCTGGATGCGAAGCCCTAAAAAAGAAAAAGAAAGAAAAAGGAATAGAGTTTTTAAAAAATGCACAAATTTTGAATGTCATTCATTCAGTAAATGTTTTTTGAGCATCTGTCCTCTGCAAGTGCTGTGTCAGATGTGAGGGATAGACAGTGGACAGGTCTAACATAGTCCTTGCCCTCATGGAGCTTACTTTCTATAGGGGGAAATAGACATTAAACAAAGAATTACAGAATGGACTAGTTCAATTTTCAGTTCCTTTTTTTCTTTAAAATTAATGTCTACATTTAACATGGTAATGAAAGCTATGATTGTCAGTGTATGTCACAGTGGCATTTTCAGAATTGAGGAAATACAGTAATCTATTTACAACTGTGTTAAGCGCTTTGAGTGGACAGTAAATGATTTTATTAAAAAGTGTGTGATAGGGGACTTGACATGTTTGGGGGCTTTGGGAAGGCTTCCCTGAGCCCTTTCAGCTGAGTTCTGAAGGATGAATGGAATTATTGAGGGGAAAGAGTTGTCAGATGTGGGAAAGAGCTTTCCAGTCAGAGGGAAGAATGCGTGACAAGCTTTTGAGCCTGAAAGAGTATGGAGAATTCGAGGAATAATAACAACAGCTAACGTACTGATTACTGAGCTCATATTACGTACCAGTCACTGTCCTAAGTTCTTTATTTTATTGATTATGAATGCAGGGCATGGAGAAGTGAAGTAACTTGCCCAAGGTCACATAGCTAGAAAGGTAAGGCTGAAATTTGCACTTAGGCTCCTCTGCTTGTAAACGATTGTGCCTCCTCTGAGGTACTGTTAACACTAACATGCACAGCAAGGAGGGGAGTAGCCAGGGGGTAGGCAGGAGCCAGATCACATAAGCCAGTGGTTCTCAACCGAGGGTGATTTTGTCCCCTACAGGACATTTGGTAATGTGTGGAGATATTTTTGTCTGTCCTAACAGGAGGAGGGGTGTTGCTACTGGTGTTTGTGGGTAGAGACCAGGGATGCTCATACACATCCTACAATGCCCAGGACAGCCCTCCACAACAAAGAATTATCTGGCCCAAATAGTCAGAAGCTGAGAACCCTGTTACAGGTTCTTAAAGAGTGTATTTAGGATTTGGGTCTGTGTCCGAAGAACAGTGGAAAAATATTGTGAAGGGTTTTGTGTAGGGGTATGACATGATCAGATCTGTGCCTTAAAAGGATGACTTCAGTGCAGATTGGAGAATATATCTATATCAGAAAGGATATTAGTGGATATGGGGAGATGAGTTGTGAGACTTTCAGAGGCAGTGGGGGCCTGGCCCAGAGGGACGGCAGTGGGGATGGTAAGAGATGGTTGGAACGGAGAAGTAAGTAGTTGATGCTCAGTGAGTGGTTGTGTTTGAGTAGTAGAGAGGGGAAAGTTTGGATTGTGCGTCTGGGTGGTGGTAGGGATCATTTGAGTGGGAAGGAGTCTTGGAGAGGGAGGACCATGGACTTAACGTGGTATGTGTTGTATTTAAGGTGCCTGTGAGGCATCTAAGAAGAGACTGAAGAGGCAGTTTGCGGATATGGATCAAGAACTCTAAGGAGAGGTCTGGGCTGTAGATAAACATTGAGACCTGTGAGCATGTAGAAGGTAATTGAAATCGTGAGTGTGGATGAAATTTGTCTAAGGAGGAAGTGTAGAGTTGAAAATAATCACTCCTCAGGCTGAGTCCTAAGGCCGCTCCAGGACTTCAAGGTCAGTGTTGAGTCTTTCTTAATTCTGACACTTTTTTGGTCATCCTTTTGTGCTCGGTTCAGATTGTTCTGTGCAAATCAGATTTGTCTGGAAAGCTAACTCCACAGGAGGCATAATGACTCTTATTTAAAATGCTTTTGCGTGTTCTCAATGGTGGTACACAAAAATTTATAAAAATTATGAAATGTAAATTAATTTTTTAGAGTTATGAAAAGTGACTGTTTAAATTTCTCCCTGGTTAAAAAAAATTCTCCCCCTTTGTGCTTACTGTCTTTATTAGACAAATCCTTTGAAAGGGTAAATCTATATTGTTGTTTTTGGTCATTTAGAATTCCTTCCAGTGGCATTAGTGCATGAATTCAGCCAATTCCCATTGCATGCAGACCTTTGTCCATTTTTTTCCCCGTTCACCCCTAGAACTAAGTCAGAGCTCAGGCTCTGTGATGGCCAGCATTGCTCTGAGTATCTTGCTTTTCCTTGATTTATTGTTCTAACCAGAATTAACAGGACTGAGTTTGTGTGAGTGTGACTGAAAAATATCTGGTGTAGCATTCAGTTGTCATAATTTTCACCATTCCTGGGACTTAGAGGAACTTGGAGAAAAAAATTCAAATAGCACAATATCAGTAACCTAAATGTGAAGACGTTATTGGCAACACCCTTTTTCTTCCCCCAAAGTATTTCTGTGAGAACTATGATTCACATTTTCCCCTCTGGTTAGATATGTCACTGCAGATCCAGAATTTCAATTCTCCTGAGCTGTCTATTTATTAGCTTGTATTCAGACCTGAGTAATATAGTCTATAATCTTAAATTTCCTCTCTCATTCCAAAAGAATATTTTGCTATCAAACGGTCTCTGAGTAAAAGGAAGATACAGTTTTTTGACATCAGAAGAAAATGGCTTAAAGTCCTTAGATTTTTATCGAATACATACAGGTATTTGTACTCAGAATTTATATAGTTGGTTTTCAACTACGAAAAGCTTTTTAAAAAAGTAGTTAACCATAATTACATTGTAAGATCTAATTAAGAAAAATGGTACCTGAGATTTTTCTACTAAAGGGAAGTTGTTAAGAAATTGAGTAATGATTTTGTTAGTCTGGAAACCATAGCAACACAATAAATATTATGTCTCTCAATTTGTCTTTCAGGGTTCTTTGGCATGACTCAGTGTCATGGAAAAATAAACAAAATTAAACACAGTAAACTCTGAGTCCTAGCTACCTGAATTAGTCATTTTCCTTGAATGTTTCACTTTCTAGAATTTTGTATTATACATTTCTTGAAATTAAAGCATAGTCTGTAAAGATACAGATTATTTTTTGTATTTCTTACGCCAGTTGCATGGGTTTTATATTATGGGTATACATGCAAGTTGGCAGCTCTGCACTTGGCTTGATTAAGTGCATTTCTGTCAAATTATGAATTTTTTAATATATTTTTTTAAGATTTATTTTAGAGAGGGAGAGCGAGCTTGTGCATATGAATGGAGGGGCAAAGGGAGAGGGAGAGAGATCCTCAAGCAGACTCTTGGCTGAGCATGGCGCTGACTTGGGGCTAGATCCCAGGACCCTGAGATCATGACCTGAGCCAAAATCAAGAGTCGACAGCTTAACCTACTGAGCCATCCAGGCACCCCTCAAATTAAGAAATTTTAATTTGCCTCTCTTGAAAAGTGTTACATGATCACAGTAGGACAGAATTTTAAAGCTAGAGGTTTCCTTTCTTTTAAAGGCATTTGAGTGTGGGTTTTCATGTACTTCTCTTTGAAAATATTAAATGCAGGAAGGTTTTGATAATAGTATAGCTACCCATGAGTCTACCACCCAATGTTAACTGATATCAGTGTTTTTTGATAATTGCTTTAGGTTAAAAAAGCTAAGGAAGGGAGAAAGAAGACATTATAAACGAAGTTTAGGGCCCCTTTTTCACTTCCTAGGCCTCTCTTTCCACCCCCACCCTTTACCCAACAGTGAACCACTATGATAAAATTTCCTTCCTGTCTGTTCTAAAAGCTCGAATACATATCTCCATAAACAGTATTGTTTTATGGGTTTTTGTGTATTGTTTTCCAAGTGCTCAATAGGCATGCGGGTGTGAAACAAGTAGAACCATGTGGGAAGCTGCCAGAATAACAACTCAGTATGGCTGGAGAGAGGTTGGGGAATAGGAGGAGATAATGCTGGAGAGACTGTAGGGCCAGTCATGAAGGGATTTGTGTGCTGAGGAGTTTAAATCTGATTTTGGAAGCTGTGGAGGAGCCATTGAAGAGTAAAAGATTTTTCGGATTTGATTTGTAACACAATTGCTTTAGCCATCATATGAAGAATGACTGGTGTAGGAGGCAGAAAACTAGCTGGGAAGCTGCTGTGGTCATCTTGGCAAGAGGTGCTGAGAGCCTGAATTAAGGCAGTAATAGTGACAATGGAGAGGAAAGTTTGGATGGCAAGAACAGTAAAGAGAATCTTGAAGGGAGCTATGTAGTTGAGGTTTGGTGACTGTGGAGAGAGAGTAAAAAAGAAGGAGGAGCCTTGTGATGATTCTTTATCTCAGTTTTGGGGTAACTGCACAGCTACCAAGGAATATAAAGAGGAAGAGGAAGTTGAAGGGAAAGATTATAAAGTCAATTTGTGATACACCGAGTCTGAGGTTCCAGTGGGACAGCCTTAGTGGTTCATAGCTAGTTGGAGCAGGACTGTGGGAGAAAAGTCTGAGTTGGACATAAAAGATTTGCAGATAATCAGTATCACGGTGAGGGGTGGGGGATGGAGGGAGAGCATAGAGTGAAAAGGGAGATCAAGCCCAGAAGCTTTAGAGCTTTGGAGCTCATGATAAATTCTGAGGAAGAGAGGTCAGAGAGTCAGGGGTAAAACTGGGCGATTAGTATTGCAGAAAGCCAAGAGATGGGAAATTTAAGAAGGAATTGAGTGGTCAGGGATGTTGGAAGTCCAGAAAGGACAAGTGAGGTAAGAATAGAAAAATCCTATTGGGTTTGGTAGTTAGAGGTCATTAGTGACTTGTAGGAGCAATTTCAATAAAATTATTTGGGCAGAAGCCAGAATGCAGTCACGTGGAGAAAGTGGGAAGTGAGGAGGAGGTGTAAGAAAAGTTGGCTATGAAGAGAAGACAAGGCAGAATCGAACCAGGTTGGGATTGTTTATTTTTATTTGTTTTTGGAAGATGAGAGGGAGTTTGAACCTATCTAATGAGAAGAACAAGGAGAGAGTGAAGATGGAGAAGGGAAATCACATAGTTGAGGCAACCTCCCTCGGGAAGATGGATTTCACATCATAACATGGAGTGTGTGTGTGTGTGTGTGTGTGTGTCTCAGGAGGGATATAGTTATATATGTTTTATATTTATATTAAGTTATATGGCTTATAATTCTCTTGCCTTTGAATCTTAGGATGATGGATTCAAACTATTTTTTTTTTTTTTTTTGGATCCCAATGAGGGGATTGAACTTACAAACCTGAGATGAGATTGTGTTGGATGCTTAACTGAGCCATCCAGGTGCCTTTTTTTTTTTTTTTTTTTTTTTTAAGATTTATCATTTGAGAGAGAGCACAAGTGGGTAGGAGAGGCAGAGGGAGAGGGAGAAGCAGACTCTCTGCTGAGCAGGGTGCCCAGTGCAGGGCTCGATCCCAGCATCCTGGGATCTTGACCTGAGCCGAAGGCAGACACTCAGCCAACTGAGCCACCCAGGTGCCCCAGCAGGATTGGTTTCAGTATATGTGCTGCCGAAGCGAGCACCCCAGCAGGATTGGTTTCAGTTGAGTTTCTTACTTGGAATGCCACTGGGAGCCACAATGAGTTTATTTTAGCCTGTTCTCCTATGCTTATTTTACCAAAAGAGTAACAGAATCCAGATTTGTATAAGGATGCTTTTGGGCGTTGGAAACCATAAAATACATTATGGCTAATCGTATTTTATTTTGGGATGTTTTATCTTGCTTGTTCCTTGGTGTTTTAGGCAGAGTAATTCAACAGTGTGTAGTATGGAATAGCAAGGGTAGGAGGAGAGTGGGAATGGAGAAAGTGAAGTTAGAATTAGGAAATGAAGTATTCTAGCTGAAAGTGGTAAGAGCCTGCTTGGAAGAGTGGGTGGAGTCTCTTGGAATGGAAATTAAAGGTGGTTGGAAATGGAAAATCAAGGGATATTGCAAAGTAAGATTTGGTTAGGAAGTAGGAGGCCCTGAGACCTTGGGTTTTGAACAAGTGTGACAAGAGTTCCATTTCTGGAGATTGGAAAATAGGGAAGCAGAGCCTATGCCCTGGAAGATGAGGTCTCTATGGTCTATGTTTGATGTTTTAAAGATCTCCTAAACTATTGTACCTTTCCAGTGTATAGGGTTCTGATTTCTCCACATCTTTGCCAGCACTAGTTATTTTCTCTTTAAATTTTTTAAAAATTTTAACCATCCTAACGGGTGTGAAGTATCTCACTGTGGTTTTGATTTGCCTTTCCCTAATGGCTAATGATGTTGAGTATCTTTTTATGTGCTTATTGGCCGTGTGTACATCATCTTTACAGAAATGTGTATTCAAATCCTTTGCCCATTTTAAAATGGAGTGATTTATATTTTTTATTGCATCTCATCCACTTTCTTCTCTTTTCCTTTTCTTTCCCTTCTCTTCTCTTCTCTTTTCTCTTATCTCTTCCCCCCACATTTTTATTTAAATTCCAGCTTCCTCGATGTGGCTTCTTCTCTCCCTCTAGTTATACAGTTTGTTCTGTCAGTTCTCAGGTCCATTTTATGGGTATTCAGAATGATTTGATAGTTATCCAGTTGTGTTCTAGGGATAGGCAAGCATAGGGTCCATATGCTGCCATCTTAGCTTGCAAATCTGCTTTGTTTTCTTAAATTCCAGAAGAGCATAATATAAAATCCTGATGGTAAAGGAAAAGTCCTTAAAGTAGAAGTACTCAAACCATAGTATGTCGTTAGTTCTCAGCTTTCCTAGAAGTTCTTTCTAGAGAATTTTTTAAAATTTATTAATTTTTAGAAGTTTTTAAGAGGGAGAGAGAGTGCAAGCGGGGGGAGGGGCAGAGGGAGTGGGAGAAGCAGACTCCCCACTGAGCAGGGAGCCTAATGTGGGGCTCTCTCCCAGGCCCCTGAGATCACAGCCCGAACTGAAGGCAGACGCTTAACCGACTGAGCCACCCAGGCGCCCCCAGAATTTTTTAAATTTTTTTATTTGAGAGAGAGATTGAGAGAGAGCAAGCATGAGCCAGGGAGGGGCAGAGGGAGAGGAAGAGAGAATCTTAAGCAGGCTCCAAGCTCAGTGTGGAGCTGGTTTTTGGGCTCGAAATCACAACCCTGAGATTATGACCTTAGCTGAAATCAAGAGTATCAAGAGTTGGATGCTTAACCAACTGAGCCACCCAGCACCCCCCTGAAGTTCTTTTCTTTATCTCTTTCGTTTCCTTTTTTTTTTTTTTTTAAGATTTATTTACTTATTTGAGAGAGGGAGAGAGAATGTGTGTGTGTGGATGCACGTGCAAGTGGAGGGAGGGGTAGAGGGACAGAATCTTCAAGCAGACTCTACTCTGAGTGGGGAGCTTCACGTGGGGGCTTGATCCCAGGACCCTGAGATCATGACCTGAGTGAAACCAAGAGTCCAGCGCCCAACCGACTGAGTCACCCAGGTGCCCTTAGAAGTTCTTAGTTATGATTGTATGATTCCTAATTAATTAGTTGAGTTGCGAAGTGAACAGCCAACAAATTTAGAAGGTTTCTGAATTAATACAACCTAAAGCAATTGGTTCCAGGGGGGGATCAAGTCCCATGATTTTTGCTATCATTTTATTTTTCCATTTCCCCAAGCATTTAGTGGGAAATGGATTTAATTCTATTCAAATATATCTTTGCTTTTTGTTTTATCATTTTCACTGTTCTAAGAAGAATAGATTTCTTTTTTTTTTTTTTAAAGATTTTATTTATTTATTAGAGAGAGAGAATGAGAGATAGAGAGCACAAGAGGGAAGAGGGTCAGAGGGAGAAGCAGACTCCCCGCCGAGCAGGGAGCCCGATGTGGGACTCGATCCCGGGACTCCGGGATCATGACCTGAGCCGAAGGCAGTCACTTAACCAACTGAGCCACCCAGGCGCCCAGAAGAATAGATTTCTATACTTATATGATTACATATTTCCTTTAGTCATTCTTACTGTGCCTAATATTTGAAAGCATAATGATGAGAAAAATTTTTAGAAACCTAGTCCATTGACCTACTTGATTTCACAAGTAACTTCTGAACCTGAATTTCCAGTTCCTAAATTTTCCTATTAACTTTATTTTAAAAGTGTGAGTCATATAGAGCTTAAAGACTCTACAAATACTTAAATGAATTAGGCTCCTGAATAATTCTGATTTCATGTCTTATGGTAACTTTAACTTTTTTTGTGGTAAAATACATAACATAATTTGCCATTTTAATCATCTTTAAGTATACAATTCAGTGGCATTGAGTACATTTACATTGTTGTGCATCCAGCACTATTCTCCATCTTCAGAACTTTGTCATCATCCTATACTGAAACTGTGTACGCATTGATAAAAATTCCCCATTTCTCCCTTCCCTCCAGCCCCTCAGAACCACTGTTCAACTTTCTGTGCCCAGGCCATTTGATTATTCTAGGTACGTCAAATATGTAGAATCATACAATATTTGTACTTTCGTGTCTGGCTTGTTTCACTTAACATAATGTTTTCAAGATTCATCCATGTTTTAGCATGTGTCAGAGTTTCCTTCCCTCCTGGATCATATTCCACTGTATGGATATAACACATTTTGTTTATTCATCCATTGATGGACACTGGGTTGTTTCTACTTTTTGGCCATTATGGGTAAGGCTGCTTTGAACATTGGTATACAGATATCTGTTTGAGTCTCTGCTTTCAGTTCTTTTGTGTATGTACCCAGAAATGGAATTACCAGATCAAATGGTGATTCTATGTTTAACTTTTTTTTTTTGCCAACTTTGTTTTTAAACTTCTTTAATTTTTGTGATCCTTTTTTCTTATGTCTCATTTATTTTATATCTATGTGTAAAATGAATGTGTAGAAATCATGCAGTTGTATTCTGAGGGAAGATACTACCTGGAAGTATGCTTTATGTACCTATAATTTATCTATTTAAAAATGCATTGGTACAAGTATAGAGTACCATGTTTTGTCTACTAGATTGGAATCACCTTTTGCTTTTTGCTACTCCTACTCTCAGTACTGCTTCAGGCATCTGGTAGCAATGTGTAGAAAAATACTAAGATGAAGTACTTTTATTTTTATTATTTTTTTAGGATTTTATTTGACAGAAAGAGAGTGAGAGAGGGAACACAAGCAGGGGGAGTGGGAGAGGGAGAAGCAGGCTTCCCGCGGAGCAGGGAGCCCCATGTGGGCCTCGATCCCAGGACCCTGGGACCATGACCTGAGCTGAAGGCAGATGCTTAATGACTGAGCCACCCAGGCGCCCCAAGATAAAGTATTTTTAGATCTTGTTTACCTTTTTTAAGCTTGTTTAGTGGCCTTCTTCAGTACCATCTCCAAGGGAGGCATATCTGAGTTTGGATAAAGTTGGCTAAGGAACAAAGGGAAGGGTATTTTTGTGGCTCTGAAGCCCGTGTTCTTTCTGTTACACAGCAGCCAGGTTCCCTTTCCTTTTGTTGTGAAAGAAATCTTATCAGAGAGTAGATTTCATTTATCTGTAATTTAGGTTTGGTGAGAGAAAACTGGTGATCTATTTTAGCATAAATTGTACAGAATTGGCCATCGATCTTGGAAGGATGAAATGGGCATCCTGAATACATTTCTAAAGAAGGCTACAAGTACAAAGCTAGTAACATGGAAATGACAATCCCTACACATTGCCATGGCTTTGCTGAGATTAAAAAAAAAAAAAGTTTGAAAATTTTCCCCAGAAAAATGATACTTTGTAATTTAAAAATGTATTTGCTATCTGCTGAACTTAACCTTGAAGTATTTTTCTATAAAATACGAACTCTAGTAAGAAAGTGGTGTCTACCAGTAGTCAGAGGGGTAAAGAAGGTAAGAATAGCTTTTTTAAAAGATAGAGGCCAATGAAAAATTCATGTGAGAAGATTAATTGCTCTGGTCATGTTATTGTTTAGAGCTTGAGGTTGGCAGATACATGTTTAGGGTTTGTGCTACTAAAAGGCCAGCGAGGCATACTGGGAAAGTGCCAAAATTGGGGTAGTTGAATAAGTGTTAACTCTTAAGCTGTCTCCTCTTCTTAGAAGCCTGCCAGGATCT
This sequence comes from Callorhinus ursinus, assembly GCF_003265705.2. Taxonomy (NCBI): domain Eukaryota; kingdom Metazoa; phylum Chordata; class Mammalia; order Carnivora; family Otariidae; genus Callorhinus; species Callorhinus ursinus. Next base: position 142,408,280 of record NW_027397063.1, read on the forward strand.
TGCCAGGGAAAACGAATTGCTCTCTACTTCATGCTCCTCCCCTTAGCATTGTGTTTCCATGTCCTTCAACTAGATTGAGGACTTCTTTGGGGCGGAGATGTCACATCTTACCCTGTATTTTCAGCACTGAACATAATTGCTTCCGTACAATAGACCCTTTTAAACATTGGCTGAGTCTCTTAATGTGAGACTTGGGCACAAATACACCACCACAGGAAAAGCAGCTATTGTAGTTATCAGGGGGCAATCTGAATCAGAGTTAGGATGTGGCTGAGAACAGAGGAAACCACTGCAAGATAGAAATCACTGAGGAGATTTTTAAGTTTCATGTGGTACATCAAGCTTTTTCCTTGTCTCATTTCCTAGATGCGTTGGTCCATGGCCTGAAATTCTTCTATTTATTTAGCAGACATCTGTTGAGACATGGACGTTGTGGGGGTGACAGAAGCATGTAATTTTGTTTTGTATTTCTTAATATTTTTTGAGAGAGAGAGTGTGCACACAAGTGGGCACAGGGAGGGGCAAAGGGAGATGGAGAGAGAGAGAATCTTAAGCAGACTCTGCTGAGCATGGAGCCCAATGTGGGGCTCCATCTCATGACCCTGAGATCGTTACCTGAGCTGAAGTGAGGCTTAATGGAGCACCGTGAAGTCCTGGATGGAGGGAGGTGGCCAGCAGCTGTTCATATGGAGCAAGTCCTGGGAAATAAGGGGGAGATCTGACTGGGAGGAACCTTATTTCTGTTTCTGCTTTTCTTCTCTCTCTCTTGTCTTTGTACTAGTCTGTGGAATTTTGCTTTAACCAGAAGTAATGGGGAGCCAGGGGAGGGCTTTACACCGCTTACTGATATGATCAGAAATGTGTTTTGAAAGGCAGATTGGCAATCCTGTAACATTGTAGAAGGGAATTATAGGGCAGCTTCTGGAGGCAGGTAGGTGAATTTGAAGGCAGTTGCAGTTGTTTGAAGGCAGTTGCAGTTGTAGTGTTCAAACGAGATGAAGAGTTCCTATTGTGTAATTTCACTGATACGAAATTTCGAGAATGGGCAAATTCGTAGAGACAGGAAGTACCATTAGTGGTTTCCAGGAGCTGGGAGGAGGTGGAATGAGGGGTGCCTACTAATGGGCATGGTGAGGAACAGATGATGGTAGTGGTAGTTGTGCAAACTTGTGACTGTAGTACCGAAAGCCACCAGATTGTCTAGTTGGAAGTGGTGAATTTGATGGTATGTGATTTGCATGCCAGTTTAAAATGAGAAAGATATGAAGAGTTCCTGAAACAGAAACAGCATAATGGCCGTGGGGGTGAGAGAAACCCAGCGGTAGAGAATTGGCAGTACTTTAAGACTGGATATTGGCAATGTCCAAAATGAAATAGAGGCTGGTTCTGAAGTTTCTAATTTGTATGACTGAATTTTGATAGGGAAAGAAATTTTGGAAAAAGTGAGTTTGCAGAGACATAATGAATTGTGTGAAATGTTTTGAATGTGGAATCAAGGCAAGCAGTTAAAAATAAAGGCACAGATTTCAGGAGAGCCTCTGGGCTAGAACAAAGAAACGAGTGTACAGGAGCTGACTGAGGCGGTCACACAGCTGAGCGAGAGGGTATCTTGTCCGCCCACCTGCTATGGACGGTCGTGTCCCATCTGCTCCTTACCCTCGCAGCTGGTGTGCAGGTTGTTATTTGTTGTTCGTAAATAAAGCTGAATCTTAATATTACATTTCAGGCAGAGGCAAGGCTGGCAGCAAAACGGGCTGCCCGGGCAGAAGCGAGGGATATTCGCATGAGAGAACTGGAGCGACAACAAAAAGAGGTAATCTGGGGGGGATGATCTTCATTCTGTGCTAGTCTCAAATAAATTAATACTTGGCTAGTTTCCTTCTGAAATAAATCTGGTTCCTGTTGAAACACTGGGAATAGTATAACCTGATGTGTATATTTTAACAAGCCATTCCATGTCAGCAAATTAAATATTTGCTTTAAATAATAACAGCAAACACATAAATAGCTCTTACTGTATGCATTGTAGCAAGTTGTTATGGTGTGATGAGTGCTTTACTTATATTAGCTAAAGTCAGCTTAGAGATGACAAAGTTATTTACTATAGTCCTAACTGTCTTAGAGTTTAGGTTAATTATATTATTATATCTACATAGTAAAACACTGTGAAGTCATTCAACCTTACAGTTTTGAAGCATATTTAATAATGGAGGAAGATATTCATGCAAGAAAATTAAAAAAACAACAGTTGTTAAGACTGGTAGGACTCCCATTGTGTGTTAAAAAACTAGTATCATATATAGGGACCAAAACTACTTAGAAATGATTACTATTAATACTTTGGTTTGTCAGTGGTGGAATTGATTAGTTTTGTTTTTTCTTCGTGCTTTTTTGTAGATAAATTTCAATACATTTTTATCGTCAGAAAGAAAAGCAAAAAATAGAAAAATAAAATAGGCATATAGAAATTGGGCTGCTTTAAAATGAAATAAATACTCTTTTTAACTCTTTCCTTCTGACATCAACCTGACTCTGAAAATTCACATAAAAAATATTTCTGATGCCATATTGGTATAAAGGGGAAAAAGCCTGCAGGATATTATTAATAGTATTAAACACTTTATTTTGGTGTTGGTGGTGGACTGCTGCTAATGTGTTGAAGAGAACTGTATAGATTTTATTCACAGCTCAAAAACTAAACCACAAAACAGTTGATATCTATGTTGCTATTTTTGTTTTTGATCTCATATATAGTTTCAAATATTGAATGCAATTCTTGGCTTAAATTGAAAGTGTTGCAATGCACTGTCTTTTATACTCCTAAAATTATAGTAAAATTATAAGAAGATTGTTGCTAAGTATAAATTCCGTTTCCTCTAAATTGCAGAAAGCCATATATCTCTTCATTGTTGAGCATATTTAGCTTAGTAATTATCTGTATTTTGAATGTGTAACTTATGTTGAGCTAACGATCACTGCTCTTCAGGGCAAATGTATAGGATTAATTTAAGACTTTTCAGATCATGCAGTATGTTGGAAACTTCAGTTGATGAAACTTTTGCATTTGTAGCACTCTCATTATTCCTTTGATCGGAAATGGGGACAGATTCAGAAGTGGCTGGTAGGCCAGGATTGCCTGCCCTGCATGTTGTGATCAGTTGCTGAAATAATGCAATCTTGAAGTAAAACATTGACTAATAGTTTGCCAAGTAGGAGTGTTTGCCATGTTTGAACTTAAAGGTCAGAGTGTGTCTCTTCTGTCTGTAGTGGACCAAATATGTACTTGGAGTCCATCCATTTTCTGTTGTAGTCTATAGCCTCACACTTTTGTCATGAATGCTCTTGACCAAGAAAGACTGAGTAAATGGATGTGTTTTCTTTCTCTGAGTTTGTTCTTGTCTCCCTCAAATTTGTCCCCCTCTCCTTTCCCTCTCTTTCACTCCCTCCTCCCCCCTTCCTTTCTCTCTTTTTTAAAAAAACTAGGCAGAAATGTCCTCATTGAGAGATGACCCAAGTCATTCTTTAATTTTCTATGAAAATTACTCTTATGTTTTCACTTCTCTCAGTTCTTTTTCGAATCTTCTACCACCACTCCCAAATTTTTAGTTACAAGAGCAAATCGTGAACCAGTAAAATATTACTTATTGGGAATCATTCCTAAATTTGAACTTTTTTCAATGTTGGTGATTTCACCAGTTTTCTCCTATTGCAGAGGTTCTTCCTCCATGTGAATAGGCTTGGGAGATGGAGCAGGAAGCCTTAAAGTCTCACGCAGACTTTTGAATGTATGTATATTTTTAAGTGAAGTGCCCCACAGGTGTTATGAATACAAGATTCTCAAGGGAGTCTGTGATCCCTAAAGGGTTAGGAACCACTAATTGCTATTAAACAAGAAATTTTTATAAGCAAATTCCTTCTGTAGCAGCATTTTGAAGTACAACTAGAATTAAAATATTTATGAGTGTAAAAAATATTTATGACTGTACTGACCTACAGATTTAAAACTTTATCATACTTCTCATTGTGATATTTTAGAAAGGAGAGAAAGATGATGTTTGGTTACTTATAATTAAGTGATTCCTCATGAATGTGTTTGTTACTTTGGAGTAGAATCTGTCCTTTCTTGTTACTAAAGCTAGCCTAATTGGTTTTATTTAAAGTGTCTTCTGCATGAAACTGGGTTATCTTACTGTTGATGCATTAAGAACATTTTGTGTGAATAAAAGAAATCACTTTTGCTTGCAAATTTTCCATGGAAATATTAATTTCATTTTTAAAAATTATGTATTATAGATCTAAAATTAAACTGCCTGAGATTTTATTATCTTAGGGTGCACCAAAACATTAAATAAGAAGAAAAGCCTATATTGAAAGTCTCATATTCCAAGGCCATGAAGATGAAAACATATTTTTTATCTCTGAAATGTGTGCAGTTCAGGAAGTGAGTGCACTAGATTTTCATGGAAGGGTGAACATTTTGGGTTTAGAGGTTTAGAATGTAGACGGTGACTAACTCAAGTTCTAAGTGATAGCTCCGACTGGCAGAGAACATGGATGGGGTTTAGTTTCAGGTGGGAATGATTATCACTTAACCCCTTCTGACACTTGCTTTTACTCTTTTCAAACTAATTTTTCGTCTCACTTTTCAGCTTATTTGTCTCTCTGGCTGCATTGTCTATGAGCCTATAGTAGAAGTTGGCATGTTGTAGTCACAATATATAAGATATAAAGAACAATAAATTTATAATAAAATAATGCATATACAAATAATAGGGTTGTCAGTTATCAGAAGGAAAAATCTACCCATGTTAAACATTTCTCCTAATTTTCACACTTTCTAGGTGTGGGGGTGGATGTTGGGGGATGTGAACAGGAAAAGCCAGGGCATGAGGCTCGGGAATGAAGCTAACAAATGAGTGCGATTTGTATGCCAGCACTGTGCTAGTGGTTTTTACATATGTCTCCATTTCACATGATAAGATAGGGACCACTATCTCCATTTTACAGATAAGGTAATGAAGGATTGGTGAAGCCAACAACTTGCTCAGTCATTGGCAGAGCCAGAATTCAAAGGTCAGAGAGCGCGCCACACCTGCTAATGGGTTGGAAGGTGAAAGGACCAAGATGAAAGGGCCCAAGTTTTTGTAGGCCTTCAGATAGCCCTAGTGAGGCCAGTGTTTCCGTTTTTAAACCGAGTGTCTCCATCAGCATGTCGTGACCTGGAAGAGAATGTGCGACTTTTGAGGTTTCCTAATTTGAAACTGAGGGAATGGCTCTAGCCTTGACTTAAATATTACTTGTTGACAGAGAACAGGGCCAGATGTTTTCAGTGGGCTGTGGTCTTCTTTCATTAAAATCACTTCATCCCCACATCAAGTGAATTTTTAAAAGCAGTCTATGTTTCATTTCCATTAATTTAAAAGTATCAAAACAGTTTTCCAGAAAGCCTTGAACAAATATACGTCCATTTATTTATTCATTTGACAGAGAGAGAGAGTGAGCACAAGCAGGCAGAGCAGCAGGCGGAGGGTGAGGGAGAAGCAGACTCCCTGCTGAGCAGGGAGCCGGACACGGGACTCTCTATCTGGGACTCCATCCTGGGACTCAATCCCGGGACTCCAGGATCATGCCCTGAGCTGAAGGCAGTCGCTTAACCAACTGAGCCACCCAGGCTCCCTTATACATCCATTTTTTAAGGCATTGTCCTGTTATTTTCTGCCTTGAATCCTTTATACTGCTAATGATTTCCAGGACAATGAAAATGGATTGTTTCCCAGACTGTGGAAGAGAAGGATAGTCAGCCTTGTAGTTGGTACCTAGAAACACAGTTGCTGAAATTTTTTCTCTTGGCCCCTGATGCTATTAATTCAGGAAAAGCCAACTGGCAGTTTAAAATACTATTCTAGAATACCTGGGAAATGAAGTTGCTTGTTCTTACAGAGAAAGAGAAATCTTTGAGTAAAACCCAGGTTACCTGGCCATTTTCTTCATGCTCTTGTTTTGTAATCAGTGTAGATTTAGCCAGTGTAGGATGGTCTCTTTATGGTTTGGTGGTCTACTGAGTCAGAAGATTTGCATGCTGGTCCCAGCTTTATGTCTTTGTGGATTCCTACTTAATCTTTTTGTGGTGCAATCTTCTTTACTTTAAAATGAAGGGATCGGATTATATAATCTCTAGGGAACTTTCTAGCTCTTAAAAATAATTCTAGGGTCTTTCATACAAGAGTTTCCTTCTCTTTCTCTCATATTTGTCGCTGTGCAGAAGTATTCAAGGTAGGGGCAGTAATTCACAACTACCTGAATGCCTGTCTCTTTATATGAGTGGCGCTACATGGCAGCCTCTTAGTAAAATATGTGCTTTGTGGGTGTTTTGGTATAATGAAAATTTGCTTTGAGTTCGCCTTACTGTTTGAACAGTAGCCACCAGCCATATGTGGGTAATTACATTTAGACTTAAATAGATTAAAATTAAAAATTTAGGTCCTCAGTTATACTTATAGCATTTCAGGTGGTCAATAGCCACAAATGGCCATTGGCTACTGTTTTAGATTGCACAAACACAACATTTCCACTTTGTCACAGAAAGTTCTGGTGGACAGTGCTGGTTTAAGGTGTAGTTTATGAGTGGAGTAAACTGTATTCTTGCAGTTCACATTAACTGGCCTGTATGGGGTTTACATTTTATTCTGTAGTCTTCTAAGGTCTTTTTAGGCCATTTTTTCCCAAATGGGGCTAAAAAATAAGTTGTTTAAGATATTTTTATTAAGAATTACTTTTATAAGTATGGGCGCCTGGGTGGCTCAGTTGGTTAGGCGACTGCCTTCGGCTCAGGTCATGATCCTGGAGTCCCAGGATCGAGTCCTACATTGCGCTCCCTGCTCAGCAGGGAGTCTGCCTCTCCCTCTGACCCTCTTCCCTCTCGTGCTCTCTATCTCTCATTCTCTCTCTCTCAAATAAATAAATAAAATCTTAAAAAAAAGAATTATTTTTATAAGTAGCATAATTGAAAATAAATATGAATTCATCTGTCTTTGCTACATCTTTAATGAGCTGTGGTTTTTAGAGGTCGATTTTAAAAAAGTGCTCTTGTGTGGTAGGTGGAATGAAAAAAGGTTAAAGGGAAGATTGAACATTAAACTATGTAGGTTGCCCTAGTACCCCAAATAAGACTGGGAAGGGGTGTGTAGAATTAGGCTGCCTGCATAGCACAAGGTTCTTTAAAGCTAACTAGCCTAGAACTGGTTACCACTCAATAAACTGTGCCTACTCTGCTGGGTTTATGCACATGCTCCCAAAACTTTTGTGGTATATAACCTGATAGGGAAAAAGGAAGAAATTTGCTTGGCTTCTTGCAGATTACATGTGTCTATTATATAACAAAAATGTAAACCAGTGATGAACTCCTAAAGTTCAGAACACTCTGTTGGGTTTTATATCATTGAATCATATTGGCGCTTATACAGACTTCTGAACAGATTTGATCACATGCATCAGTGTACACAGCAGATGACAACCAGGAGTGTTTTTGAAGGATGCTGAAAGATCATGACCAAAATAAGGCATTAGGTTGTGGTGTTTATGTAATTTGAAATGGATGATCAGACATAACCACATCTATTTGTTCCACCTGTGTAATGATCATGCCGTAGTGCCACATGGTGTTGAGGTATTGATTCATTTTGGAAGAGACAGCATTGATTAGCCATGAACCCAACTGGACAGTTGTGTGTAGATTCTTACTTAGTGCAAATTACTTTACCACTTTGGACTTTGAAATTCTGAAAGATCAGAAGTTCCTTACTGTTGCAGTGATTAGACTCTAGGAACTAGTCATTTGATCTCACAGACAGGACTTAATGCTCCATTGCTAATAGCTGACTGTCAAAAAGTTTAGAATTGCATTTAATTTAGTCAGCTCTTAGGCTGTGGTCATGTTTTTTTTTTTTCTTTTTTTACCATCTTCATGAAGCATAACTCTTGAAATAATTTTACCAGCTCTAAAATATTTATGTAGTTTCTTCTAATTATAAGTAGTTTTTCATATTAACCAGACACAGGGGCTATTTTATTTAGTTATTCTTTTCTTTTCCAGGTAGAGGGGTGCAAGAAAACAAAAAGAAATTCTTTTGCAGTGAGCACAAAATTATTTATCACCCAAAAATTTTTAAGTTCTTAAACTATCTTTGTAATAAACATTTCTTCCTGCCTTGCATAAATGAACATTCACAATGAAAAAAGAATAGATAAAAGTCTACTTTTTTTTTTTAAAGATTTTATTTATTTATTTGACAGAGAGAGAGAGACAGTGAGAGAGGGAACACAAGCACGGGGAGTGGGAGAGGGAGAAGCAGGCTACCAGCAGAGCAGGGAGCCCAATGTGGGGCTCGATCCCAGAACCCTGGGATCATGACCTGAGCCGAAGGCAGATGCTTAACGACTGAGCCACCCAGGCGCCCCTTAATGCTGAACTCAATTTCTGTTTGTTAAGTATACTTGCTTATTTTTATCTTGGTATATTGAGCTCTCTTGGTCGTTTATAGATTACATTCTACAAGTGGTCAGACACACATACACAAAATTATTATTGCTACTTTCTTTCCACCTGAAATATGTGGCTGCCCCAGAACCAACTTTAGAAGCTGAGTTGTCCACACCTGCTTGCTATAAGGAAGGTGCTGCTGTGCTCCTAACTGATAGTTGTTTGCGCAGTTCTTCTGATAGACAACCCTCTGTTTGGTGATTAACGCTCCATGTACTTTCTCCTTTCCCAGGAAGATTCAGAAAGGGCCAGGTATTCCAGTCATCATCGACCTTATCTGGTTTGTAATAACCAATAAACTTGCCCCTACTTGCCCCTTTTTAACTTCATGCAGTCACCCACAAACTTATGCTATGTTTGTTTTTGTTCTTATCAGGGAGTTGAGGATGCATTGTCCATTCGAAGTCTTGGCAGTCACAGGGTTGGTAATTTAAGTTGTTTGCACCATGATAGCAAAGCTTATATGTTTGAGCTTTCTGCAGCATTATTGCCTGAACAATCTGACAGTGTTCATATTCCTTTGCCTTAAAAAAAAAAAAAAAAAAAAAATTGGCAAAGTCCTTTCATTGGAAAGTGATCTTTCTCTTAAATTATTGCTATAATCAATATAAATCAATTCTACAATCATGAATATTTTAAACTATTAACATATGTATTACTTTTTGTATAAAAGGACCTTTGATTTTGGAAAAGTATCGCAAAATAAGAAGATTGATTTTTATGGAATGACATCTGTGTGGTTCAACTTTCAGATTTTCCTACTTTCCTATTTTTTTAAATAATTTATTAAATGGGTAATAGCTTTGGGGCTTGGTTGACTAATTCTAGTTTTATTACATGGAAAAATTGAGCTACTGATTTGAAAAATTCCCTGCTTATCATATTTATAGTAATTACCAAACCTCAACATTTTGATTAACATTTTGTAGTATGCCTTGGCTTTTTAGCATGCATTGCTGTAAATCAAGGTAAATGAGACTTCGTTCATTAAAGTCTTGTATATTGTGCCAAGACACTGATCTCTTTTTAAAGAATTGTGCTTTAAACCTTAAAGCAATTCGTTTAATTTTGCATTGACAATATTATTATGTGTATATCTAGATTTTTCATCAGTAAAATGATCTTTCATGTTGCGGTCTATATTGGTTAACTTTCCCTAAGTCTAGTTTTCTTTCTGTCTTGTGTAATACAAGAAACCAAGTGTGTTTGGTATATGAGTTACAGATGTGTTTGTACTCTGAAATAGTCCTTTACTCTAGTCATATTTCTTACTGGTGAATGTAATCTTTGTCTTTTTACAGAAGTCAGTACACTTTGAATCATAAATATTTTAGTTAATTGCAAAACTTTAGATTTATAAGAATATTAACAAGCCTTCACAGCAACCTAATCAGCAACTTAAGAATGATTTTACAGGAGAAACATTTTTTAAGATAATAAATTCATCCTGCTTCTCCCTGGAGATTTTTTTCTCTTTAAACATCATACAGGGAGTTAGTCAATAAAAGCTTGAAAGTTGAGTGTTGAGAGTTTGAAAACAATCTCTCCTCATTTTTAAAAAATTTCTGGCTTTTTCCTTTGCTTTTCATTATAATGTTCATAGTGTGAAGTTTCACACAGTTATCAAGCTGGTTATTTATAATTTTCTATGTGGTCTCAGGGAAACTTGATTATATATTGATATTAGTTTAACCGAACAGTAAAACAATCCAAGTTTGACCTAATTTAAGAAACTTTTTTTATCATTTTTTAAAAAGATTTTTATTTGTTTATTTGAGAGAGAGTGTGTGTGCACATGAGAGAGCGAGCAAGGGGGGAGGAGCAGAGGGAAAGGGAGAAGCAGACTTCCCGCTGAGCGGGGAGCCTGATGCGGGGTTCAATCCTGGGACTCCGGGATCATGACCTGAGCCAAAGGCAGATGCTTAACTGACTGAGCCACCCAGGCACCCCTAATTTAGGATCCTCTAAAACAAATCTGCAAACAAGCACAAGAGAAATTAAACCTGCAATTAAGCTAATAAGGAATTGGTTACCATGAGTGTCTAAAGTAATGATGATGATTTTCTTTTTATGGAAATTATATCATTAAATAAATTTAAGATAAAACTAGAACTCTCACAGCATTTTATTTCACTGTGGTAAGTGTGAAAATTTGCTACTGTGGTAAAGAGTAAAGCTCACAGTATTTTAAAAAATCTGAGTGTGAACATGAAGATTAATAAAAATTTTACACCCTAGAGGAGACTCTAGTACATTATTGTGTACGAGTGTATACCCAGCACATTTTAAGTAGTTAGATTTCCTGGAAATAAGTCTGAAAGCTCACTGATAACATTGTTTAAAAGAAATATAATTGGGGGGGTCACCTGGGTGGCTCACAAGAGTCGCATTCTCTACTAACTGAGCCAGCTAGGAGCCCCCAGATTATTTACTTTTTAAAAAAAATAACTACCACAGGACACCTGGGTGGCTCAATTGGTTAAGCGTCTGCCTTCGGCTCAGGTCATGATCCTGGAGTCCTGGGATCGAGTTCCGCGTTGGGCTCCCTGCTTAGCGGAGAGCCTGCTGCTCCCTCTGCCTGCCACTCCCCCTGCTTGTGCTCTCTCTGTCTCTCTCTTTCTTTTAAAAGATTTTTATTTATTTGAGAGAGAGACAGCCAGAGAGGGAACACAAGCAGGGGGAATGGGAGAGGGAGAAGCAGACTTCCCGTGGAGCAGGGAGCCCAACGTGGGGCTCGATCCCAGGACCCTGGGATGATGACCTGAGTCGAAGGCAGACGCTTACCGACTGAGCCACCCAGGCGCCCCTCTTGATCTCTCTGACGAGTAAATAAAATCTTTAAATAAAAGTTTAAAAAAGTAAAAAATAACTACCACATACATTAAGCTGAATATGTAGACAGCTTTTGTTCTCTTTTAAAAATAAATGTGATGGCCTAAACACTGACCTAAACTTTATGGGGATTTGCTATATAATTTGGGAGTTTTGGTATTTCTTTGTCAGTTATTTTTTAAAACGTATGAGCTGTATATTAAAAAGGTCTGACACTTTAGACCTTGTATTTGATGTGTGAACATAAGCAGTACCTGGATGTGAGGCAGATGTATTTAAGGTTTTCTGCCGTATTCTTAGGACTTTAATCTTTTTTTATCCAATTAACTTCAGTTAATACTTTCTTGAAAGATGACCTGCCAGAAGGTATTTGGGCTGGAAATGGTGTCCATGTTATAGACATTCTATAAAAAATAAAAAGAACAAAGATAGTTCAAGACTGTGAATGATAGGTTTGGGGGAAGGAGGAAGAAATCAAAGCCCTGAGCTTAGAATTTAAACAGTCTGTTTCTTTAAAAAACAATCTGCCTTGGGTGCCTGGGTGGCTCAGTTGGTTGGGTGACTGCCTTCGGCTTGGGTCATGGTCCCGGAGTCCTGGATCGAGTCCCACATCAGGCTCCCAGCTCAGCGGGGAGCCTGCTTCTCCCTCTGACCCTCTCCCCTCTCATGCTGTTTCTCTCTCTCTCTCTGTCAAATACATAAATAAAATCTTAAAAAGACAACAACAACAACAATCTGCCTTTGAAAAACATCTTAAAAATGCCTTGTCACTGCTTTTTATATTGAAATTTGAGAAGACTATAAGGTAGAGGTCCAAAATTAGAAAATTGAGTCCATCTTGAACCAGAGTAGTAGGGGTACATTGCAATTTCTTATTGGTGCAGATTTTTACTGTTGTGTATATTAGTTCCTCTTTAATTATCAATACCCTTGATATAATTTTAATGAATTTAACTTTAATATGCTTGCAATTTGTGTTTTGTCATTTACTCCTACACTGTTTAATTCCATGGAAGAACCCATCGAAGGACATAACTGGGACACACTGGAGCAGAGCCAGTACACCCAAAAGGAAAGACATCATGGTGTGTAGTTCAGAAAAATGTGCAGTGTTAATATTATGCACTTTGACTTTCAGAGTTCTGTGGGCTTGAGTAATGGGTATATTCTAATGGAAATTGACACTTGCTGAACTTTGTTTCACAAACAAAAAGTGGCTCTATTTCTTTTAATTTTATTTCAAATGAAGACTTTCAGGTAACTTTCTGTGGGAGTTAAACAAATTCTTTCTGATAGACTGTCAAAGATTTGGAAATGTTTTAGCTAGAGCCCTTAATATCTTCAGTTCTCCCTCTGATGAATTATTTGTTTTTTTTTTTTTTAAAGATTTTATTTATTTATTTGATAGAGATAGAGAGAGGAGAGCACAAGCAGGGGGAGCGGCAGGCAGAGGGAGAGGAAGAAGCAGACTCCCTGCTGAGGAAGGAGCCCGATGTGGGGTTCGATCCCAGGACATCTGAGCCAAAGGCAGCCGCTTAACCGACTGAGCCACCCAGTTACCCCAAATTATTTGTTTTTAAACAACATAGATACCAATTGGCATGTACTAGGGCGATTCTTTTCGTTTACCCAGTTGTTCTAGTAGCAGTTGGAGTGTCCAAACTATGGATTTCTTATCAGATAGATTCAGCAGTTTTTTTAAAAACCATCTGAACTCTGCATTATATTTTGGAAAAGGAAAATTGAAATAGGTCAATTTCAATTCCTTTGTTAAATTCTATGCCTTTGTAAAATGCCATTGGTGCTACAGAGAGGATCAGAAAACATAAGACGTGACTGTTTTCTTCAGTGAACTTATCTGGTTGGGAGGGCAGAATAGTTTATATGCAAGAATGTGTGGCTTTAGTAATACATATTTTAGTGATGGTATTTTTTTTAAACAAAAAAGATATTTTGTTAATGGAGAGGAGACCTAAGTGAAATTTCTACAGAGAAGGAACTTTACTTTTCAGGGAAATGTCACTGACTATTTTACCATTGCACATAATTTACTAAATGTGCACCTTTAGGCATCTTAGAAAATTTTAGATAAACAAGATTTTTGTTATACATGTAATAACAGTCTTTGTTGTTTGCCTCTTCTGGGTAAGATTGCTTAAAAGGTGTAAGCTAGAATGCTTAAAAAACAAAATTAGGAAATCACAATTCTAAGTAGTTACTATTTAATTCAGTTTCTTGGACTTGAAATGTGGTATTATGCCTATTATTGTATTTTCTTAAAGACCCTACATGAAATGTGGTTTTTCTGGTCTTATCATAAATTTTATGTGTTTTTCTTTGATTGATATTTAATCGGACACTTGTATGTATACTGTGCATATTCCGCACTTTGCTTGGACTAAGTTTCCAGTTTTGTTCAGTGTTTTTAATAGGGAAAGTTCTTGAGAAAGGAAGTTTTTCAGCTGTGTGTCCACAGGCAGATCCAAGGGAACTTCCACATTTTGATGCTGCAATTGTTTTTTTTGTAAGCCTGATTATATTAGTTATGTGCTCTCACTTCGTTGTCCATGCCTTCCTTGCTTTTGCCCTGTTTCAAACAATGGGAAATGATGGTAACAGCCACAATAATAAAAAGTAAAACATCTTTTTAATTTCAAAATGTTTAATTCCTGCATGTAAAGGCTCCCTGCGGGTGTTTTGTGCGGGGGTATACTGAGGTTGAGTCATCTCGCCATTATTGACTAGGAATTCTGTGTTTGAAAGAGAACATGCAGCTTTACATGTACAAAGAGTTTAGCAATCACTTATATTAGGAAAGTGTGGGTGTGGGGAAGAAGATTCTTTAATTCAAATGTATTAGCCTTTGTGTATAATAATTTTTAGCTTTTAAAGTAGTGCTGGATTTTTTTAAATTGTTTTATTTAAATTACAGTTTGGATTTTTAGTAACTTTACAAATGTTGCTTTTTTCCTCTTTATATTTCTGATTTGGGGAATACAATCAACATTCAACTTTTTCTGAAATCCAGTATGATGCTCTCAAGGATAGATCATCAAGACTTTCATCATTAGTATGTAGTGCATGACTTTGTGTTAAATGTAGAGTTTTACTGTATAAATGCCTGATCATGCTAATCATAGATTATGACTAACTTTCCACAGGTTTGTTATTATGTTTTGGGGAAAGCGTATGGCCAACAATGCAAAGACTGTTTTGCAATGGTGGCATAATTGAACATTTGAATAATTTTTTGTTTTAGAATTTCAGGATCAGATAAAAATGATTTGCTTCCTTATCCAGGACTAAGATTGGTAGTAATATCTTTTCTTAAAGTGATGAGCTCCTCAAATGACACATATGCGTTGCCTGGAAGACATGTTTCTGGCAGTGTTTGATACCCACTGAAATACAGGCCCTGCTGTGTTTCTTATTATGTGTCACAAGCCGGCAGGTGTGAAGTTGCTAAACAGGAAATAGCCAGCAGTGACAGGTGATACCTGAAACATCAGTTATACCTGCTCATTTTTGCTTGATTTGGTTGGTTTTTTATGTATGTCAATTTTAGCCAAGGAAGTTTAGTTATAGCATGTTTTCCTTGGGTTAATATTATGTCAGTAGATTCCCTGAGTTTCTAGACAATATAGTCATCTCTTAAAATGTTCAGGGTAATGTATAAAAGGAAGGATATGCATATTCAAAAAAGAAAAATGAGTGGATGGATTCAGGATCTAGCTGTGCATATGACAGATGATTTGCCTGGAGCAGACTGCTGTTAAGTAGGACGTTGCTAGCACCTCCTCATTTCAGGTGGGCAGTGTATAGCTAGATTGGATTTCTTGTCTACCTAATGATCTTTATAGTAGTATTTCTGTCCTCCTTCATTCCCTCATATACACTTGTCTTTGTGCTCCTGGGAGAAGTTATGTATTGAGACAGTGCTGTCTTCAGAGGACCTGCGTGTAAGGTCATTGTCTGATAAAGTTGTTGCTACAAGGGGCAGTCCATACCATCTTGGCTGTTTTCTTCCTGAGCAGCATGTGCTGTGGGACCACTAACTTGGGTCAGGAGTATTTTCTTGGGCAAAGCAATGCCATGTTCTTTCTCTCTCAATCTTGTTTTGGTTGATCCCAAAAGATTGCCTTTTGGCCTTTTGCTAAGGAAGACCTAGAAGGAGGTCAACCCTCTTGTGTCCCATACCTTTATAAAGAAGATAGAAAGGACTCAAATAAGATGTGGGGTGAACATCTTCACAAATGCCCTGCGTGGCTCTGAGTCCTAATTACATCTTTTTGAGCTGGCTGTACATGGAGATGGGATGGCACAGGAGAAAGTGAGGGGGAGTGAGGATGTGTAGAGGTGCTAGATACCTTAGCTAGTCAATCAAGTGCCATGAATCATTTACTAACAGCTGGTAAATATATTCCATGGAGACTGCTCTGTATCTCATATGCATCTTTCTGTGTATAATTTTAAGACGAAGTTTATTAAGTTATTTTTTAAACTTCACTATGTGATCATGAAAGTTAACTTCACATGTTTACTTCCAGAATCATTCTTACAGTCATTCTTATGGAATGAAGAGGAGGTCTTCTGGTTCTCATAAAGACCCACTGGTTAGTTATGTTCTGTCTCATGTCCCACTGTCTTGTGCTGCTGTAAAATTCCCTGATTACTTTTAGGGAACTTAAGAATTATGACTGCTTTGGTGTGTGCCTTAGGTATTGTTGAAATTTGATAACATACTGAAACATGATTTATCAGAATCTTATTTAAAAGTAATTTTGTTTTCACTTACAGGATTTAATATCAAGTTAGTACAAGAAGTTCATTAATCACCTATTTTCATTTATGAACTGTCCTTTGGAATATACTTCAAGAATAAGTTTAGTGAGAGTATTTATTTATTTATTTTTTGAAGATTTTATTTATTTATTTTGACAGAGACAGAGAGAGAGATAGCAAGAGCAGGAACACAAGCAGGGGGAGTGGAAGAGGGAGAAGCAGGCTCCCTGCATGGGACTCGATCCCAGGACCCTGGGACCATGACCCAAGCCAAAGGCAGACACCCAAACGCCCCAAGATTTTTCATTTATTTTTGAGAGAGAGAGAGAGAGGGAGAGAGATAGCATGAGCAGGGGAAGGGGCGGAGGTGGAAGCAGAGTCCCCGCTGAGCAGGGAGCCCGATGCGAGACTTGATCCCAGGACCCTAGGATCATGACCTGAGCTAAAGGCAGACACTTAACTGACTGAGCCACCCAGTCACCCAGGTTTAGTGAGATTTGTATCCTTATTTTAGAAATTTTATTTAGTTGTGGTGTTATAGGCAGTGCCAAACTCACAAATAGGTTTCATTGTGAGAGTTTGTTTTTAGGTTAAATTTTGGGAACGTGGAATGAATTTTCTGGTAGAAACAACGAAGTGTGTGTTAGCAGAGTTCCCATGTTGTCTTGCAGAAAACTCTTTAACCTAGAATGCCATTAAACTGCAGAACTAATAGTGCTCCATTCCAGCCACCTTGCTAAACATTTCTGTGGGGTAAAAATATGTCCAGAATGCCCATTTGGGGTATTAGGAATGCCTCTTTCTGTTGGGCTGCCACAGTACTGGCGGGAGAATCACTCCCAAGCTCCCTGTTAACTGGTTCCTGTGGAAGGGGCTCCGACCTTTGGTGGGGTGAGAGAGGATCAGTAGACTTTGGCAGGTAGAAGGGAATATAATGGAGAGGACATTAGTGAGAAGCGCTGGAGGGCGAAGCCTTGGGAGCCCTGGGGAGAGGTGAGTCCTGGTGCCTTGTTGAAGGGATGGTGTGGGGAGGCCAGGCCAGGAGTGGCAGGAGTCAGTGGGAACAGGGATTCCCCCACCGCCCCCCACCAATTGCAGTGTCAGCAGTGCAGGAGGAGTCTGTCAGTCAGGGATTGCGGACATTTCCTTAACTCTGAGTGAAAAAGATGGCTGGATAATTTAGAAAGGGAGTTTTATAGATGACGTCCTCTTTGCCAGGTAATCACAATCCGTATAATGGCCCCTTTGTGCGGCGTATTGAAGATGAACCTGCCATAGATGTTTTAGGCCAAACCTATTTCGTACACACTTGCACTGTGTCTTTGGTAACTTAATTCGATATTTTGACAAATAATGGGACTAGGAGAAGTTTGAAGAAAAAGACTACTATTTTCTGTGGCATTGCCAAGTGGATTATAAAAGTGGTAATTACTCAGTTGTCTTGGATTTTTCAAGGATGTTACTAAGTATGACATGAGAATAAATCACTTATCATTTCCATTCCATTTTGACTGAGGGTTTATGCTCATGTTTTTAAAGTAAAAAAAAATTAGTAATGACTTGGTTTGAATACAGTTAACCTTTAATATTAGTCTTTTTTTGGAGACTTGAGATAATTATTATTTTGACTTTTACTTAATGCAATTCAGTGCTTTAAAGTCATTGTTTTGGAGGAGAGAGGGTTTGGCAGTATTAGAGTTTGCCTTTGTGTATTGTCAACAATGTTTAACCTAAGGAAAATGTGTTTAATTTTACTTTTTGCAGAGTGGACTCTACTTTGACCAGAGAAACTATAGCAGTCTTAGACATAGCAAACCCACCTCTGCCTACTACACTCGGGTTTGTCTCAAGCTTTTTGGCTTTGTGTGTTTTATCTAACTTTAACGCACTTCTAACCCCTGGTTTTTGCATTTTGACTAGTTAGAACTAATCTGTGAGTGGCTGTGTGTACACTGATTTATGGTAACTGAATTCATAGAGCCTGTGTATCTTTAGATGATGTGAACTATTGAACCACCACATTTATAAATGAGTACCATTTACCCCAGTTTTTTATTTTTTTATTTTTTATTTTTTTAAAAGGTTTTATTTATTTATTCATGAGAGACAGAGAGAGAGAGAGAGAGGCAGAGGGAGAAGCAGGCTCCCAAGGAGCAGGGAGCCCAATGTGGGACTCGATCCCAGGACCCTGGGATCATGACCTGAGCCGAAGGCAGACACTTAACCATCTGAGCCACCCAGGTGCCCTTCCCCAGTTTTTTAAAATAAAAAATACTTAACATACAAAAATGTTCAAAGAATTGTGTATTAACCACCCACATGCCTACTACTTAGATTCTACAATTAATATTTTACTGTGTTTCCTTTATCGTATTAATGTCTATCCATCTGTCTGTCCATCGATCCATCTTTTTTGGGGGGATGTATTTCAGAATAAGTTGTAGGCATCACTACACATCATGGTGGTTTGCCTTTTAATAAAAGCTTACGTGTAAAAATTTAAACTGTAAATGGGATGTAAAGAATATTATATTTGTTTAATGTTAGAATCCTTGTTTTTTCAAGACATTTGGCACATCATACATTTAAAACATAAATATGTGGCACATAGTACATGGAAAATAATTCAGTTGTCAAAACCTGCACACGCAACTTAGATATTCTTATTTTCCCTGTCTGATGGGCTTGGAAAAAAGAGTTGAAAATTATTTTCAGATGACGTCAGAAGAGGAAAGATTTAATTCCATTTTTAAAAATGCTGTGCCTTGTTAGTGACTTGAATTCGTTGTGACCAGTACATTTTTTTCTGATTAAACTAAGATACTTTGTCCACGGGTTATGTATTTGTAGTGTAACTTGGAAATCATTTACCTGGTTCCTCAGCAGTCAGGCTAAGCTCATCAAGAGTCTGCTGTGAGATCTCAGAAAGTGTCCCAGGAGCTTCTGGTGACCCGGGTGTGGTCGCTGTCCTCCACACTCTCTGTGCCGTGGCCCTCTTTTCTTGAGTGTTTTCTTAGGTTGCCACCCCATCTCCTAACATTACTATCGAAAGCCCAGTAAGACTTAAGCACATTTATAGAAAACTATTCCAGGTGTTTCTCTTATCCCTTAAAATGGGTATTCAAAAAGATTTCTAATGGCTAAGTTTTCTTCACCTTATGTGTTACTTAACTATCGTAAGCACTCAGGAATTGCTCATCAATTATGGAGTGTAGAATAAACACAGCTTCTGCTCTCGTGATGGAGAGACCAAGTCTCCTTTTGCTGAATTATCTTGTTCTGTTTTGTTTTTGTTTCTTAACAGTCTTCTTCCCTGTGTAGTGACCCTCTGGCGACCTCAAAGAGTACCAGGGTTAGTACTTTCTAAGAAGTGTGTTGCCTTCAGAGCTGAAGTTGCTTTTCTTTGGGTTAAATCATGCACTTTTTTCATAGGCCTCCTCTACTGCAAATTCTGGTCTGCTGAGAAGTACCAGCCTGGTTTGTATTTTTCTCTTCCAATGTGTATACTCCTGGTGGATCCACTCTCATGGTGCTGACCCTGGCTTGACAGCTTTCCTCCAAAATAGTCAAGGACACATGGCTTTGATGCTATGTACACTGCAGAATGTGCTGCCAATGCTTAAAATGCAAAACTTTAGGGTAGTAAGAAAAAAGAAACCCAACCAGCCCTATTTTCCAGATACTGCTGGCTGTTGGTAGGCCCTTGCTTACAGTTGGTTTCCTGTAGAGAAGACAAACTTGCATGGGCCCCACTACACTTGTATACTTTTGTGAGATGGTTGCCCATGCACAGATGTCATATTTCCTTTGGGACAGCTCTGGCCTTGGCCGTGTTAATACTAGGCTCTAATAAAGCAAGCTGACTAGGAAGCAAAAGCCATTATCTGTGTAACGTGCGCCATAGCTCTGTGTAATGTGCAAGTTGTGAGCTGGCTGTTGCTTTGTTGTCCTGTGGCCTGTTCTCGTAGACTGGCAACTGGAGGCTTTGTAGGTTCATTTTATTGTGCCAGTGGGCAAAATGCTTTATGTCCCTCACTTTCCTTTTCTGCTCAGTCCCCTCTTGAGAGAGAATAAATTCATAAATGTTCCTTCTAGTTTCATAACATGATGGTAAAAAGAAGTACTGTAATGGTGCTTTTTAAAGGAAGTGTGAGTTTGAAGTTTTGGGACTGATGTAGGACTTTACGCATATCAGTGAGTTTTCTCACCTGACACACTACACTACAACACTTTTTTGGAACTGAGTACTTCGAAGAAGTTGTGACATTTTCAAAACAACTTTGATACCTGAATAAATAGATGAGTGGTATTTCCTCTGTTCTTTAGGTGTCATTGTATGATGGTGGATTATATAAACCTTACGGGTCTCGAACTGTAAGTCCAACCAGGGGAAGGTGGTGAGGAGGGCGGTGTGTGGGTGGGTACAGTTTACTTACAAAGAAAAAGTCATTTAATCTGACCTGCAGTTGCTCTATAAGCTCTGACCCGTAAGCTAGCCAACTGTGACTCTCAGCCAAGTTGTGAGGAACTGCCTGCCGGAAATCATGGCTCAGAGTATGAAGGGAATATAAGTGGAGAAACCTCCTTTCCTGCTCATTAGTCCCTGAGGAAGAGGATGGGAGCAGTGCTCCTCAGGGCATCCTCTTCCCCTCCTCACCCTCCAGCTGAGGGCTGCTGGATCTGGGGGGTTGGGAGGGAGGTAGAGTTCCAGACCTGGGAGGACAGTCACCTTCACCCCGGGACCCAGCGGCCACTTAGGTGCAGGGTCACGAACGTATTCCCCCAGCAGGCAAAGGAGGTGGCCATTATTGTAAAACCTTTCTTCTTGGAAACTTTATAGCCATCTGAATACAGTTATTACTCATCAAGAACAAGTTCGGCCCGAAGCAGTCCTGTGGTGAGCTGTCTGGTCTCTTTGCATGCTTTATAGATACTTTCAGTTGTTTCCTTAATCTGTACTCACAGTTTGGAATATTGAGGATGTGTGTTTCACTCTTTTGTGCATGGATTATCATTTTCCTTCAGTACACAGACTCAGGTATATTAATTTGTCCTAATTGGTTTTTGTGTGAATGTGACTTAGCACACAATTTCTGAAATGAGTCTGGAACCAGTGCCATTAGAATTTTTAAAAATTCTGTATTGTTGTTTATGTGAACTTCTTATCTTTTCGTGGTGATGATTCACTGTATGGGTTGGTTATCTTATGTTTCTCTTTTCTGTCTCTGCTTCCTGCATTGAGCCATTTCACTTGCTTGCCAGCACTTCAATCAATGGAGTGAAAGGAGAAGTAATAAAAAAAGTCAGCTTTTTTTTTTATGTTGAAAATGTAATTTTAATAGATAATTCTTCATCTTACATAGGAGCCCAGTAAAATACACCACATTCTGAAGAAACTCCAGAAGTTATGAGAATCAAGAGTGGGGCAAATTCAGACGGGCTACAATATCCATTACCTTAAATAGTGAGAGACAAAGGTTCCAACCTGCGGGTTAACATTTACATACTCAGGACTGGCTACACTGATGACTTACAAAGAACAAGGATAGGGAATTCGATATGGAGAAGGGTGGGAAAGAACAGTTTTTTGAGGGGAGCAACTCTGTCAATGCAGAAAAAAATTACTGAATATCACAACAGGAGCTCCCATAGCAAATACTGAAGGATGAAAGAATCATTACTGAGGATCTGATACTTTCAAAGGAAGAAACCTTTCAGATGACACTTACGCAAGGTGGCTGCTTGAGATCTGCTCATCAGGTCTATAAGGAAGCCTCATAAATGCCTCAGCAACCCCAAATGATTATCAGATTGGTGTTTCCTAGTAGCACATACCAGTGGTTACACAGGAGGTTTCCAGACAAGAACTAAGAAAAAGGTCATATCCCAAATGCCAGACACAAACAAATGTGGCACAACATGTGAGTCCTGCACAGTCACAACTGCCGCTTTGCTGTGACTCTCCTGTACAGTAAGTTTCAAACATCATGGCAAGACACCTATGATCATCTAATCAGACAACACAAACACATTTATTCAAATTTCTAGGAGGTAAAAAAAAATCAAATACCAATGCTTTATGCATGCTCAGGGCCAGCTTATAAATACTCCGTTCAGTGACATCTTAACACAAGTTTGCATCAGGGAAAAGAAACTGGCAAAATCCACCTCCTGCCGGATCAACTTGTCAGATGGTGAAGACCAAAAGAGAATGTTCCATCAGTTTTAATTTTTAAATATGATTGTCACATTGGGAAAATGAAATAAACACAGTAAAATAAACTGTACAAAGGCAAAGTAGAATAACAAAAAATATTTTACTAAAACATAAGATTTACAGAAGTTTCCAGACAAGCCATACAAAATGGTCACAAGCTTTTTCTTGAAGGAAGGATTCTACACTTGACAGCAAGTCACAATGGTATTAGTGAGGGCTGTGATGTTTGTTTAATGTTCCCATTTTGGTTCAAACAATCAAGCTTGTCCATCTACAGCGTCTAAATAAAGTTAGACTTGGCTAGAGAGCATATTCTAAAGAACTGGTTAGCTGCTTTTAACCAATGCAATTAGATCACCATAAAAGGGGGGAAAGGAGCCCAAAAAATTAAAATAAAACTACCTCTTCCCCTCAAAAAAAGTAATAAAGAAAAACACCCACACCCCTGCAGCTAACCCTGACAACTACCTTCATTCACAGTGCTTTATACTCAAACCATGATGGGGAAATGAATAAAAGCAGAGAAGGGCCACTGCTTTTAAACGTTTCACAACAATCCGGATGGTACTTCTAGCCTCTGCTCATGCTTTACAACAGTGAATCAGGACAAGACATAGGTTTGCTAATGTGCATTTAATCACCAAAGGACTGAAGATGTCTGGGCTTTTATTCTGTAATGTTTCTAAGACTGTGTCCATTAAATGCAAACAAAAAAGGAAGAAGTCTTGGCAGAACAGGAGAACAGGAGAACTTGATGATCAGATCGATTTTAAATATTATTCATGGCATATAGCCTAGTCCATGCTCTAGCTGTTTCTATGGCTTGGGCTTCGTTGGTCTTCCACTGCTCCGCTACATCATTTGCTAATGGATCATCTGGATTGGGAGCACTTAACAAAGCCTGGATCGATAGCAGAACTGTGCGGATCTGCAGTGCTGGGGACCACTTATCTTTCAAAATATCTAAACATATTCTTCCCAACTTGTCTACATTAGGATGATAAATTTTGGTCATGAAACGTACTTTAGGGACTGCCATCGGGTATTCTTCTGGTAGGAATAGTTCAAGCTTAAAAGTCCCTCCCTCAAAGGGGGAATCCTGGAAGCCAGCAATGACCACATGAAAATAACGGGCGTTGCTCTCATCTGGTTCTGCTTTAATGCCAGGAACTGGTTCTGCCAGCAAACGCTGGGTTTCCTTGATAATCCTGCGGGGCAGCCCAGCCATCTTGTCAGATCCCGAGTTCGGCCTCTGGTCTCAACAAGTCAGCTTTTAAAAATTGTTTACATAAAAGACAAAACTGGGATAATTCTAATCTCCTAATCTTTCTGGAATATTAAAACTTTTTTTTTAAGTTATAAAAGTAGTATTAGCTTAAGGAAAGTCCAAAGTAAAAGTCCCCTGATCCTTTCCCTATGTTCCATTTTCTACTGAATGCATTTTGGAGATAGTTTTATGTCAGCACATTCTTTTTAATGGCAATATATTATCCCACTAGTGCATGGGTTGTTCATTTCTTTTTGAGGATTTCTTGGATAGATTTATTTTTTTCGTAGGTATTGTTTTTGTTTTTTTGCTTTTAAATTGGAAGTATAGTTGACACACAAGGTTACATTAGTTTCAGGTGTATAACATAGTGATTTGACAACTCTGTATATTATGCTGTGCTCGCCGCAAGTGTAGCTCCCATCTGTCACCATACAGTGTGATTACAGTACCATTGATTAGATTTTCTATGCTGTGGCTTTTATCCTTGTCAATCATTAAATAACTGGAAGCTTGTATTTCCCATTCCCTATTGATGGACATTTAGGTTGCTATATTTTTGCTACAGCAAACACTTGAGTAATGGACTTTCGTATTCAGGTGTATTTTTGTGTACTTATGAGTAGATCTCATGTAAGGTAAATTGCTAATCATTAAATGATGGGGGTCAAAGAATATATACGTTTAAATTATGATGCGTATTGCTGTATTGCCCACCAAAGAGACTAAACTAATTTACATTTCCAATGGCAAATGATGACTTTAGGAACTACTTTGTTATTCTTGACAGTGTCAAAATAGGAGAAATTACTAAAGCAGTTTCTTAATGGTCAATACAGATTGCTCTGTGGAGTGGAATAGGTGAGCTATATGGATTTTATTTTATATTCATGTTGGGCTCTGTTCTCCTGCCATTTCCAAGTGGCACTTCTCAAGAATTCCACTCCTATACTTAACAAAAATGTACACAGGAATGTTTAAGGAGGTAAATGCTTTTTGATCTAAGTAGGAAGTTTACTTTTACCTCACTCCGTAATAAAATTCCACTTGGCAATTCTTGGGCCCGGTAGCATTTTTAATGTACCAATATGATGGCCCCTTGCAAACAAAATTATGGCAGTACATTTTCAGTCAAGTGTAGAACCTTGTCCTTCCTTGTGTGCTGGCTACATCTTGTTTCATTTGCAAGTTGGGTTCAGAGTTATTATCTCGGTGATGCCAGAATGGTTCCTCAGTGATGTCAGAATGGAGGTAACTTATACACACGGAAGATGAGTCTTCTGCTGCTCGTGAAATAGGAAGAAAACTGTAGGGTGATGTTAGAAATATCTCCACCCATTGCATAGGAATGAATAAAGGAAAATAAGAATCATCATTTCAGTGTCCTTGCTGGTAGGAAATTCTGTCTTTGACTTATTTCACTTGAAGATATTCTTATATTTTCTCTCCCAAACTTAAGCATTAAGTATACTTGTTGACCCCCTGATGGGCTCCAAAGGGCCTAGTGGTTTAAAAAGCATGAAATCCCTAGCTGGTTTTGGTTGGTCTATTTATGCCCTAGCCCTCCACTCCTGTCCTCTTTTTTTCTACAACTTAAATAAAAGAGAAAGTAGTATTTTATTCTTTGTGCTTTTTAGAAATATCGTTTGGTTTTTAACGATAGTTTATTATACTTTGAAGCCACTTTTCTGTTTGATGGTGCACAACAGATGGTGCTAATTATATGCTCATGTAGAGTAATTGCATGCTTCCCCAAACCTTACCTAATGTGCTTACAGCCAGGTAAGACCTGTAGTGAAATCACATGTTTTTCATTATCTGCTTTTAATATCTGTAGTTTACCGATGATGACACTGCAAGCATTGCATCTTCTGGTCGTGCCAGTCGTGGGCGAAGGGACAGTGTGGTGAGCGTGGTTTGCATGCAAACTCATACAATAAGTTTTTAAATTGCCCCCCTATATGTGGTCCCATGAAATCTACTGGAAAGTGAAATTTGCATTTGACAAAAATGAGCATTTTCCTCAAATTTAGCTTATCTGAATAATTTGCCTTCAAAAATGTGTTCCTGTGAATATGTATTCTCTGTTGGGCGATGGAAGCTTTCATCAGTAACTTGCCTCTTTACACCTCTTATGTGCTGGTCTTTGTGTATTTGAAAGATTTTCACTTTTTATTCTTTGTTGCTGTTTTATGCACATGCATTTATGTGCACAGTTCACCAGTAACAAAAGTTACTGGAATGAAAAGTTATTCATTCCGGCAAAATGAATGTTCCACTAAAACTCGTAACTATGGATTACAAATCATGTTGCCATCAGTTGCTTTCTTCGCTGTGTATTTTAAGATGTATTGTTTATAGTTTATACATCTTTTAAGACCTGTGAACTTTTTAAGAGTCGTTGATGGCAAAATTTAGAAATTCTGGCCAAAAATTCAGCTAGCGTAGTAATTGTAGAGACAACAAATAGCTAGGTCAAAATACAGATTGGTGTAATTTCAGATTATTCTTTTGATGATGCTGGAAGTTTTTCAGAGAGCTGATGACATTTTTGCTATATTTAAGAATTGATTTGAAAATTACATTGGTAAGCATGATATGTCAGCTTAGAGCTAGAAAAGAGCCATGTTTTGTGAAAGATTGTAAACCTGAAGTTTTCACAGAAAAGGGGAACACCGAGTGTTTGTGAGATTTGTTGCCAAAAATGCAGTGACTTGTTTAAGGCAATTGTGGTCAATTGGTGAGCCAGTTAATGCTCATACAGCTGAAGGAGAAAAAACAAGCCAGGACACCTGAAAGCACCTTGGAAAGTGAAGGAGTAGAAAGGGCAGGCAGGGACTTTAAAGTAATGATGCCTGGGTTTGAGCCACTTCTACAACCTGTTAGTTGTGTTAATGGCAATTTATTTGTAATGGGGATGTTAATGACTGTCTTTGTAGGTAGGCTTAATATATGCAAATGAATACTATATGGAAAAAGATCTAGAAAATTCTTGAGACAGTAGGAACCAGTAAAATATTAGGTATATGTAAATCTAAGTTGTATTACTATTACTATGAATAAAAATATTGTTGCTTGACTGCATTAGCCCTTAGCAAAACTTCACACTTGTAAGCTGCCTTTGTCTCTGTGGATGGACTTCCAAATTCCCTTCCTGGAATGGAAGAGTTTTTAAGCAAGGTAATCAGACAGAGCTGAGGTAAGGAAAGCTGATAAGTGAGGTAAAAAATACTCCTTACTTATTAGTTCAACAGATGTTTATGGAGTACCTGTTATATGTGAGGCACTGTATTAAGTGCTGGGAATAATGTGGTAAGCTAGACCAGATTTCTGATTTCGTGGAGCTTATATCCTAGTGAAAGAAAGAGAAAATAAGTAAACAAAGGAAGAAAAGAGAAGTAACCCCAGGCATTGTGAAGAGAACAGCAGGTGATGGGACAGGGAACATTGAGGGATGCATGTGCGAGTGTGCATCCCTTTGGATGGCGTGGTCAGAGAAGGCTTCCCCCAGAGAAGTGACCTTTGAGCTGCAACTTGGAATGGGAGGAGCCAGCTGCCTGAAGAGCGAGAGAAGAGCTTTCTAGGCCAATGAGAAAGTCTCAGGTGGGAAAAGACTGAGTTTGGGGAACCAGAAAGGGGCCAGTGTAGTTCTTCCATTATTTTGTCTCACAGTTCCTGGTCTTGAGGAATATGAAAAAGGGGGAAGTGTAGAAATTGGGCAAATAGTGCAATAAATACCCTGCAAAGAATGCTGCATTGAGCATATATATGTGCTTAACAGAGTTGATAGCTGTAATGAACTCTAAGTTTTTGAAATATGGTAGAGGCTTTGGGTAAATATTATCCTAGTGAGGATGATGCATGTGCTAAACACGGGAGCCTTTGCTGGCCCTTGGCAGTAAATGATCTCTGTGATATACAACTCGAGTTAAGGTGCATAAAAGCTTGTTTAAGGGAGCTGTGATTTCCTTTAGGAACCCCTTTACATTTCTTTTCTACTTTTTTTGAGTAGGTTAATTGCAGCGGTATCGTCATTGCATGATACTTTATCAAGCACCAAAACAATATTTTTTCCCCTCATTTGACAATGTTCTTATCCTTCTCCTCTCTCTTTTCTTGACCTTTAAAGCATTTCATTTTTTCTGATTGAAAGGTTTCTACCGCTGATTATTTTAGCCGCTCCAATCGTAGGGGGAGTGTAGTCTCTGAGGTGGATGACGTCAGTATCCCCGATTTGACCAGCGTGAGTGTATTGCATGGGGGTGGTTTTGGTGTCTCAGGCTTGTGACTAACGGCTAATACATTAGCTATTTGAAAGTTAGGAACTTAATTTACTGCTTTAATTTTTATTGGGATACAGTAACATAAAGTATAGTTATTTGTTTTGTTTTGGAATGTATATACTGATATGCTCTGATTTTTTAAAAAAACTTTTCTGTGAAAAATTTCCCCTGTAGAGCCCATCAGTAGCTCCAAAAATTACCAGTGTTTTGCCAGTTTTGCTTCATCTCTTTCCTTCCTTTTCCTTTTTTTTCCTGAATTATTTTAAAGCAAATCCCTGTCATTTCCCAGTAGTTTAGTATGCATCTCTAATTGAGAATTTCTTTTTCATATTTATTCTACCATTATCATACCTAATAAAATTAAAAATAATTCCTTAAAACCTCTAATACCTAGCCCATATTTAGATATCCCTGATGAGTCTTAAAATTTTTCTTCCCTTTTTATTTTGGTGAATATATAAAGTATTAGACAGACTTTGAAGGTTGAACAATCGAAGATATTACTTAGTAAAGTGTCACTAATTTGTGGTAACTGGGAAGAATCTAAATAGATTTTAAACATCTGCACTATGGCATTATTTTGAAGAAATGCCTGTCCATTGCTTTCACATGCATTGGGAACTGAATTTAGGAAAGATTGTCCTCGACGCCTTGAGGCATTTGTCTTAATGAAGGAACTCCAACCAGCATATATCTCCCTGCCTGATCTAATAGCCTCTTTTTCTCTTTGACACCTCCTGTCCCTTGCTGGGATTAGTTTTGTTTTGCCCATAGACCAATGCTGTCTGATTTTCAAGCACTTTGAAGCAGGTGAGAGGCAGTGTTTCCTAACCAAAACGTTAGTTTTTGAATGAAGAGATATTATTTATATTTAGCACATTGCTCGTTGTATTTAAATAGCTATTTTTGAATGACTTTAATCCTGGAAAATAATTTTAAGTATGGTCCGTAAGTATCCCAGATTGTTGGATCTCAAACCTGGCTGTTTAGTAACCCTGTCTTCTTGCCCTCTGTTAGATCAAGGAACCTCTGCACGCTGAGTTGGAAGATTGGCTCCCAAGTCTTTCCCCTGAAATATTGCTCATTTTATTGGTTTGCTTAGCAACTTATTCTTTTTTTTTGTAGATATAAACAATTTAATTTATTGTATACACCTTTTTTTCTTAAAAACTTTGAATTCTATTAGCCTTTAATTTGTGTTGGTGGTTATGTCCTCCTTATATATATTTCTTGGCAATTTATTTTAGTAACTACACAGAAGTGATAAGCTTGATAGTTTAAAAAAAACTCTCCCTGCTTCTACTAATTTAATATAACTCTTTTCTTTACCCAGGTAGTTATTTTGGTTTATTTACATATTTTTAAATAAAAATTATACATATTTAAGGTGTATAATGTGATGATTTGATATGTATATGTTATATCAAATCATCATGCTGTACACCTTATAACATAAACAAAAGATTCTCTAGAGCAGTGATTAGCAAATATGGCCAGCAACCTCTTATTTTATAGCCTGTGAGCTAATGGTTTTTATATATTTTTTCATTATTATCTAAGTACCTATATGATATCCTTAATTTTGCCTTTTGGCAAAGCCTAAAAATTTGCTGTTCCCCTCTCTAGAGCAAGAATTTTCTCTAATATTATTTCTTTTAAAGGGTAACTATACAGCTCATTGTAGACAAATGAAAAGTGGACTTGACATTGGTAAGATCCCCCAACACACACCACTTTTTGATATGATAAGCTAGGAAATCTGCATTTTTATGTGAAATAGCCTGATTTTAAAATGCTGACAATGAATTCAAAATTTTAAAAGTCACTTTCAGGCTTCCCCATTGTGGATCAGATACATGTATACATTCTGCTCCATTTATAACTTCTGAGTTAGGAGTGCTGAAAAAGGGTGCTAGGCCCTGATTTGGCAAGACTCATTATACGATATTTATGATTGCTCAAGCCTCTGGTCTTTTCTTCTGCGTTGTTCCTTTGTCCCATCAGTCAGGCTGGGGAAAAGGATGTAAATGTGCTTTCATTTTACTGATTGTTAATAATCAGACTATTTCTGAATGAAATCCTCAGCCATTTTGGCTTTAGGAGATTATTAAAATTAATTGCTCCCTTCCCTTCTGTGGTTAGGGAATCAGTCGTCAGTTTTCTGGGTTTTTTTTTCCTCCATTAAACAGAATTTTTGATGGATATTATTACATCCATATATAAAATTAGAAGTTAAAGGATTAGACTCCAATAACTACATTAAACAACAGTATAAATACTTTGTTTGACTATAATTTTATAACTTAAAAAAGTTTATTCAAATGCCTTAATATGGATACCTTTATCTTCTGATCATATATATTA
Organism: Callorhinus ursinus; assembly: GCF_003265705.2. Lineage (NCBI taxonomy): Eukaryota > Metazoa > Chordata > Mammalia > Carnivora > Otariidae > Callorhinus > Callorhinus ursinus. The sequence continues at coordinate 142,438,564 of NW_027397063.1, forward strand.
CATTAGATTTACTGATACAGTTGACAGGAATGGGTGCAGCGTGATATACATCAGATATGCATAGCTCAATTACATCAAATCTCTGATACTTTTTTAAATATATTTTTTAAGATTTTATTTATTTGAGAGAGAGAGAGAACATGAGAGTGAGAGTGAGAGAGAAAGAGACCACAAGCAGGGAGGAGTGGTAGAGGGAGAGGGAGAAGCAGATTCCCCACTGAGCAAGAAGCCTGATGCCGTACTCGATTCTAGGACCCTGGGATCATGACCTGAGCTGAAGGCAGATGCTTAACCTACTGAGCCACCCAGGTGCCCTCAAATCTCTGATATCCTTTTAAGAAAAAAATATAATTAGAACAAGATGTAAGTCTTTATTTCTGAACACCTCTTTTTAAAAATCTTTTTTATTTTTTCTTTTGAGAGAGAGAGCGCACACAAGGGGAGGTGGAAGGAGTAAAGGGAGAGGGAGAGAGAATTTTAAGCAGGCTCAACACTCAGCATAGAGCCTGACCTGGGGCTTGATCTCACAATCCTGAGATCATGACCTGAGCTGAAATCAAGAGTCAGATGTTTAATCAGCTGAACCACCGAGGTGCCCCTCTGAACAACTCTTTTAAATGACAGTATTGAAATGTATTTACAACTAGAATTCTTTCTGTTCAAAAGGTTCAGTTGTATTTTACCATTTTAGTAAGGTAAAATTATCTGTCAAACTAAGTAGCCATATGCTGAAATGAAGTTCAAAGGGCTTTTTAACCAGAGAATAAACAAACATCTTTCTTTTAAGAAGAAATAGAGTTTCAAGGATTTGACAAGATATGTATTCTAAGAAATATTTCTCACATGTACTAATTTCAACAAATATTCAAGGAGTTTAGATTTAAAGAGAAACAATCCATAATTTTAATGTCAAGAGCAAAGCATTTTCAGATGTCCCAGACATAAATAAGGCAAAGGCATTTATCACTGAAATGTGGGAAAGATTATATTTATTTAAGATTTTGTTTACTAGTTGATAATGTGAAATTCTTTAAGGAAATACTGCTTTTGAACTTTAAAGCATTCAAATTGGAATACAAAGTCTGCTACCATGTGTTCTTTTTTGAAGAGTTGTTTGTTAGAGAGTATGGACGCACGGGCATGTATGCTAGCAGGGGGGACAGAGTAGCAGGGGAGGCAGGCAAAGGGGAGAGGGCATCTCCAGCAGACTCCCCACTAATCAGGGAGCTGGATATGGGGCTCTGTCTCAGGACCCTGAGATCGTGACCTGAGCTGGAATTAAGAGTCCAACTCTTAACCAAGTGAGCCACCCAGATGCCCTTGCTCTTCTTTTCACATTAATATGAATATGAAATATTACAAGCTTGTTAGCTGACTTCTAAGTTCCATCTATCAAAGAAACCTTTTCTTGATTGGAGAATTACCTACTTAATTATTTAAGGATACAATGACATGATATTTACTTGAAACTTTTTGAGAATAGTAAGCTATAGTTAACATTAATGGCTAAGTCCTGAGGGCCATATTTGGGAGAAGGGGGGAAGATTTGCTTAGTGTTTTTTTGTTTTGGGTTTTTTTTTTTAAATCTACTTTTTTATTAGCAACTTTCTTTTTTAGCAACTCGATTTACTTTTAGTATTTTTTCTATCTCGGTTTAATTTGCATGTTTTACAGAATTGTGACCATATAGTATATATAGCCTTTGTTTTCTGATTTCTCACTTACTAATCTTATAAGATCCTCTTAATTCATCTTATAGCTGAAAGCTTGTATCCTTTTACCAACCTTTCCCTATTTTATACCTTAATATATTAAAAACGATTAAATTTTATTCCATTTAAAAGCCTTTTCAGGATCCGGCAGACTCTGGGTCATCATTACGAACATTAGTGTGTCATTGCAGAGCAGTTGTGTAGAGCTCCTGGCTGCTAGAGAGAGCCCTGGGGCTTTTAGAACACCAGGTTTCAAGTAGTGTTTTGTCTAAGTGGAAGACAGCACATAATATAGCACAATCTGAGAAGTGAGAACTGGAGTCTCTGGCCAAGTCACTGCAGCCCAAATGACTGGACTGCGGCATGGCTGCTCTTGGCATTTTTTGCTGCCTTAACAATCCCTGAGGTTTGGCGCATGATCAGTTTGGGTTGCGACAGTTGGGATCTGTCAGAAGACAGTGAAAGCAATAGAATCAACATTGCGATGGACTAGTTCAATGATGCAGCCTCTGAAATGTAAGATTATTCCAAGTTGACTGTTAAAAAAAATGAGTGGACTTGGGGGTCATTTTTGTGAGAGGGGAATATGAGCCAGGATTTCAAATAGACCTAGAAGAGTGTTTCTGAGTGTTGCTTGTTTTTGTCTTTAACTCATTAGTAGAAGAGAGTTGGGAGATACTCTGAGGAAAATATGGCAGTTTTATTCAGATACAGTATTTCTTTGATTCTGAAGAATAACATTTTAAGTATCAGGCAATGTGTTTTACTAGTATAAATGTGATGGAAGGTTATTCCTTTTTGCGACAATAATTGTTAAAAAATACTGTAATTGTTTTTGAACATTTTATATGCGATTTAAAAAAATCAAAGTTAACTAAAATCAATTCCTTTTTAAGAGTATTATAATAGGGTCTCTTTGTCAAATAAATAAATAAAATCTTAAAAAAAGTATTATAATAAAAAGTAGCAAAAAGAGATCAAAGCCTGAGATAGTATTTATATTACTGATATAGTACTTCTAATAAAGTAAACACCTTTTATTATAAACAGTGTTTGTTATATAAACACTGAGGAAAAAATGAACATGATAAATGTGGGCAATGAAAAAGAACAGAAAAACTTTCAATTATGAGGAAGTTAGAGTGAAGTGATCTGAATAGAGCCAGAAATAATGGTATTTTGTGTTTCAGTAATTAACGAGGAAAGTTTTCAAATCTTTTTTCTAGATTGGGCTGGGAGGGTTGGTCTAGGTGTTGGAATCTGGGTATATTTTCATTTAGTTAAATCTCTCTGTGACTTTTTCCCCCTAATGGTAATTGGGACAGTATATACAGGTAAATTATATGAACACAGGGTTAAAGATTCACAAAACTGAGATCTGGACTCAGCCCTGACATTTAGCAGTAGTTCAGCTTTCAGGAACATCTTTTGCCTCTGAATTTCTCTTTCCTCAGCTGTAAGGTCAGCATTTAGGATTAGACCTATGAGGTACCTCTCTTTATGAAAGAAACACTAATCCTATCCACAGAAGGTAGGATAACTCAGTTATGCGTGCCCAGATGATAGGACACTATGTTGTTGTTAAAGTAAATGAAGTAAGTCTGTAAGTACAGATGGGGTATGATTCATTTACTCATTTGCCCAACAAATATTGAGTCCTTCTATATGCCAGGTGCTATTTTTGATGTTAGGAATACAGAAATGAACATATAGACATAGAACATACATTAAAGAGATCAAACAATAAATAAACAAATAAATATCATGGGATTAGGGAGTGATCAATGCCATGAAGAAAAATGAGGTAGTTTCTTTAATCTTTGAAACTTGGTAAGGAGAAAAAGAAGGTATAGAATGTATTTGGGACATTACTTTAGAATTTGTTAAATACACGGGGGCTGGTTGCCCTTGGATGGAGAATTGGAAGGTTTGGGTGTGGTATAGTAGGGAGAGAGACTTACTTCACATACCCTTTTGTGCTGGTTGATTTTTTTTTTTTTATTTTTGACATATGTGCATGTATTGCTTAAAAAAGCAAAAAACAACAAAGCCAAAGAACTGAATCCTTAAGAGCTGTGGGGGAAATCTTTTTTGATGATATATTTAACTTGCTTTAATCGAATTTGAACTTTTTTTGGCTAAGTATACTGGTCTTATCTATGTGTCCCGTGTGCTAATAATGTTTAGATAATAAAGTTTTTTGGCTTTCGGTTTTATCAGTCTTTTTCTTTTGATGTGTACAAGTTTTTGTGTGTGTGTGTATGTGTGTTAACATTTGCATTGCCAAAGCTCAAGTTTACATATATTTTTCTTTAACATGTTTCAAATACCATGAAAAGGAAAATCTACAGGTTCTAAACATGCATAATGACAACTTGCTTACTGCATGTCATCCTTAGGATAAGAATTGAAGTTGACATTTTGTCTTAATGTGTCTCAACTTTTATTTCAGTTTCAATATGTTTACTTTTAGGTTCCAAACATCAGTTGAACTTGGAGAACTCAAATGAGGTCACTTCTTTTTTTCCTCTAAAAAAACCCCCAGCATGCTAAGCATCTCTCCTGATTTTTATCTCTGTTTTTTTCTAGTTGGATGAAAAATCTGACAAACAGTATGCTGAAAATTACACAAGGGTGAGTACATAAATTCCTAAGGGAATTAGATTCTCAAGGTCAATTAAACTTAATTTCTACTGCTATGTCATTATTTTACTGCATTTGAACTGGTGGGGCTACTCCCCCTTTCTTCATCTATTTCCTGTCCTTGACCCCCCAAATTCCTCTGAGGTTGAATCATGTGAAGCACTGGGAAGAGAAAAGACACTGCATTTTATTTCCTTGAATGTCACTTCTTTAAGCTTTTGGCTGCTCTTTTGATTTTCGTTCCCTTAGAATTTGATCCTGAGAAGCCATTAAACGCTGAAAATGAGGTGTCTTTAGGAATGGTGGTGACAAACTCTGAGGGTTTTTCTTTCCGCCCTTAATAGTTAATTTTTTTTTTTTTGAGGTAAAATAACTCCTTTCTAGGAGTTGTTTTGTGTTAAAGTTTCTAACTTCTAGAGTATTTTTAGAAAGTCATCTTTGGGAAATTATCAGGATTAATTTCATGCTATATCCCAAAAAGATATACCAGTTCTGTGTGATAGAGATACAGTGTAAGCCACAAGTGTACCCACGTATATGTAAGTTTAAATTTTCTAGTAGCCTCATTAAAACAGTAAAAAGAAACAGGGGCACCTGGGTGGCTCAGTCGTTAAACGTCTGCCTTCGGCTCAGGTCATGATCCCAGGGTCCTGGGATCAAGCCCCGCATGGGCTCTCTGCTCCGCAGGAAGCCTGCTTCTCCCTCTCTCCCACTCCCCCTGCTTGTGTTCCCTCTCTCACTGTGTCTCTCTCTGTCAAATAAATAAATAAAATCTTTAAAAAAAAAACAGGTAAAATTTATTTAAATAATATATTTTATTTAACCCAAATATGTCAATGTAATCAATGTGAAAAATTATTAATGAGATATTTTACATTCTTTTTTTCCATACAAAGCCTTTGAAATCTGGTTGTGTATTTTACAATTAAAAATAAAATCTCAATTTGGACTAGCCATGTGTCAAATGCTCAGTAGCCCCATGTGGCTAATGGCTACTGTTTTAGACAGTATAGATCTGTGCCATTTATTAATCCAGTAGCATAATCTCACATTTAAACTAACTGTGGGAATAGCAGTCTAAATTCAGAGTGATATACAATTTGCTTCAGCTGCAAAGTTTGTGTCCAACTTTATCAAAATACTAGAAAAAGAAAAGATTCTGAAGGAGCATCTTCAGGAACTCGGTAGGAGGGCTGCTAATCAGCATACCAGTTATAAGTCCTGAACTGTTTTAAATTAATCTGATGTGCTCATCCCAGTGTTGTTTATGATGTAGAAAAGATAAACTTAGAAAACAACTTGCACACGAACTGTTTTTTTTTTTTTGTGATTTATAGGAGAGATTTATTTGAAGAAATATTACAACATATAAAAACTACATAAAGTCTTAATTTCCACTCATACAGTGGTAGATTTGATATAACGCATAATAAAAAACTTTTAAAATCCAGAATGCACAAAGTACTGCACAGTTTGATCACTAAGTCATTAGTTGATAAGCAAACCTCACAGAACAGCTTCATGTCAGCCAAGGCCACAAACACCGTGAACGACACATTTGAACTGACAGACCGACATGTTAAAAATACAACATCAGTGCATGTTGGGGATCCCTGGTGCCAGAAACAAGGGCGACGGGAGGGCAAAACTAGTCCTTCGTAGTTTCCTCCTCCTTGGTTTTAACTGAGGCACTCTCTCGAGCTTTGGCCAACATACAGCGCTTGATCTCCAAGCCAATGGCTTTGGCCAGGGGCGGCGGCACAGCATTCCCCACCTGTCGGTGCTTATCTAGGATGTTGCCAAACAGCCGGTAGGTGTCCGGGAAGCCCTGGGAGCGAGCGCACTCCCGCACACTCACGACGCGGTGCTGCTCGGGGTGCAGGACACGGCCCTGCTTGCCCATGGGCTCAGGGTTGGTGACGGTGGTGCTGAAGAAGCCATTCCCACTAGAATTTATTATGAATTCTAGATTCCCATAAAGTGTTGGAGTGAACTAAGTTTTGCGTAGCATGCCTGGGCCCTTCTCTGGATACCCTCTTCCCATAGCAGTCTGCACTCTCCCCGTCTTCTCACCCATACCCCACCCTGGGCCCAGTTTTAGTTTCCACAGCAAACGCATTTGGAAAGAAGCAAGACTCAGATGTGTCCTCTTCCTCTTTTTCTAGCCGTCATCTCGGAATTCTGCCTCAGCAACGACCCCGCTGAGTGGAAACTCATCCAGACGAGGGAGCGGAGACACCAGCAGCTTAGTAGATCCAGACACCTCATTAAGTGAATTGCGGGTAAACCGCAGTCTTTGGTTTGCTTTTTAAAAACTGTTTTTTGGCTTCTTTGTAGTATAGTATACTGGAACTATTTAACATTTAATGTGACTTAGTAGAAAGAAAAGGAATATGAGTTCTTTAAAAAAAATTATTAAAGATCAGGAATGTGACTCAGATTTGAAAGGAAGGAGATTAGTTAATTCTTTTTTCTGTTCTCTTTCCTGAATATTTGATGGTATTGGAAGGGGTTCTGCTAATTTACAGATGCCAGAAAAACTTGTTAATGTATGTAAAGTAATTCTCTCAGAAATAATTGGCCATATTTTAAATGGAAAATATGTGGATATACAAGGAACCAGACTCTAGGAATTGTCGGTCTTTTGAGCCATTATGTATTATTTGGCTGCTTGAATATAGTTATCTATCAATTTTTCATGAAAAGTGTAATATTGGGGATAACAGAAATACCTGAGTTGAGTCCCCTCGGTTGAGTCCCTGTTCTTATTAACCTTTTTATTTAAAAAATGAGGACTTTCAAAATGTATTTGAATGTTTATTTGCTGAACCTGCTATTTGTGAGCAATGGGGGAAGGGTAGTAATAAAAATTGCATTTGTTCATTCATTCATGCATTCAACATTTATTGAGCCTTTGGCCCCAGAGATTTAGGCCGTGAAACACACTGTGAACTTCAGGAGTTCACTGTTTCATAGGGAAGACAAACTGATAGAAACCAGTAAAACCAGCTCGTGTTATAATAGGTAGTAGCCAGAATAGGGCTATTAAGGGAATTCAGAGAAGTGTCAGCTACATTGGACTAAGGTATGAAAGAAGAATACACATGAACCAGGCAAAGTTGAAGGACAAAGCTTTTCTCAGAACTTCAGAGAACCAGAAGATACTCTGTATAGTACAGTTGCCTGAGGGTAGGATAAGAAGTGAGGAGGAGAGGTGGGTGAGGGGGAAGACCGGGGAAGTAGTTCTGGGCCAGACCACAAAGCATCATGTATAGGAGCCTAGAAGGCATTTGGTATTCCCCTGGCAACTGTGGGATATTAAATAGGGGAGTGAGAGTATCTGATTTGCATTCTTAAAGAGTGACCCCAGATTGGAGGAAGCACTGGAGGCAAGGGGAACAATACCCTGTGGTTGAATAGTGAAGTCAAAACTGTGATGCAAGAAGATGGAAGAAATTTGCTCTGAAGAGAATACTGGAGGATACTGGAGTTGATTGGTCAACAGCAGAGAGAGATAGGAAACTTAAGAGAAGGTTTTTGTTTTCTTTCAAAGGCGGACTTGATTATTATTTTCATTGCTTGACTTGAGAGAGGACAGGAAGGCAAAGGAAGGAGAGGGTGACTGAAGAGCAGAGTGCCTGAGTGGGCGAGAGGAATGCCTAGGGCGCAGATGGAGGAGGGCCAAATGTGGAGGTTCAGTGCTGCTGACACAGGAGGAGGTGGGGACTGGGGTACTGAGTCAGATTGTAGGCGGGTAGGAGCAGGAGTCTGGCTTATGAAGTGGGCAGCCTGTAAAAGTGGGCCAGTGGTTAGAGGGTGGAGAGGTTTGCAGCAGTGATGGTGGCAGTCGAGAAGGAGAGCTGCCCCAGGCCGACATGGCATGACTTTGCGTGTATCAGTATTTACCAAGCTCTTACTAAGTACCAGGCATAGGTGCCGGGGGTGCAGAGTTGAGTAAGATAAACTCTTGCCTTCAATGGGACAGAACAAAGGAGGGAAAGGCCCTCCAGCCTCACAGCTTAGCTCGTGCTTGCCGTTTCCTCGTATTGCTTCTTTAAGGGAGTGACTTCCTGAAGGAAATGAGAGCTTTGTATCCTTATACTCGGCTCCTCGTAGCCCTTCTATATATGTCTGTTGAATGAATCAATGGACAGAAGACAGACAAACCTACAAAGGAGGGAATGAAGAGGGCAGGGGAAGAATAATACAGAAAGTGTGTGTGACTGGCCTTGGAGAATTGATCCTGTCTATATTGCAGAATGGTACTCAGGGAAAATAACCATGGCAGTTATTTTCTCCCTAAATCAAGCATCTGAATAGATTGTATGTAGCAGGGTCAGGTATAAGGGAAACTGTGTTTTCCATTTAAAATTTGACCTGCTTTACTTTTTAAGGATTATGGTTACATTTGGAGCAGATGCTCTTTTCTCATCATTTAAATGCCATCCTCAGCATAGACTTTCATTTGACATAATGTTTAAAATGTTGGTGTTTAACTTCCTTCCCTTTACTTTCTTTCTCCCAAATTAATTGTGGTTGGTAAGCAAGTCATTGAAAGACAACGTTGTTCATATCCACTTATTACAGTTTTTAAAACTTTTGCATGAGTCAGTAAAATTTGCTGCTTATAATTAATTTACTACGTGTTTTACTAGTTCTAGGTGAAGCATTATGTTAATTATTTGAATGATTTATAAAATTTTTAATATTATATGTTAAGCATGTTATAATTTATACAGCTTTTTTCCATATACACCCCCCTTTGCTAATGCTGTTTCAACAAATGTTAATGCCAAGAAAATAGTGAACACTTTAGATTGATTACTCCAGACCTTCTCCAGCCCCACTATCCCCTGACCTGTTTGCCCTATTCCATGGTTTGGAGTGGCAGTTAGGCTTGTGTACTTTGATTTCTTTGCTTTTAGTCTGGAATATACAAAAGTAGTTCGTGTTTTTATCTGAATCTCTGAGACTTAAGATATGTTTGTGCATGGTTTTATGCAATGGTTCATTCCTATGTCCTGCAGGATATCTATGACCTTAAGGACCAGATACAGGATGTAGAAGGGAGATACATGCAAGGGCTTAAAGAACTAAAGGTATCAGCGCCCATTCTGCAGCCCAAGCATGCTGTCTGTACGCAGAAGGGTTGGGTAATGGTGGTTTCACAAGTTCTGTTAACCCCGGTGCACAGAGCTTTACTAACAGTGTTTGTCTTTCAGGCATGTGCTTAACCTGCAGTGCATAGGAAAGGCGAACTTTTAGTCTCTGCTTTGTCTAAATGTTTAGTATGGTTTTTGGAATATTCAGTAAAAGATATTACACCTTAGAGTTTTTAACTTTGTAAAATACTTGCATGTCCCTTGTGTCTTAGCCATACAAAATTGAATTGGGCAAACTCTTAGAAAGTGTTCTGAGAATGAATATATATATATATATATATATATTTAATTAAAAATTAGACCTTAAAATTCTTCCATGCTAAATGACAGAATATTGCCTATTTCTGTCACCAAATTCAGTCAATATTAAAGGCAGGAGGAAGAAACATCTAAGAGTGCATTATTATAAATACTCCTTTTGGAGGAAGGACCCTGAGATAGGAGGCCTGTGTTTTTGTTTTGTTTCTTCTTCTTCTTTTTTAAACTATAGGTCAAAAAGGATTGTACAGATTCAGTGCTTTAAAAAATTTGTAGGTAAATTTAAATGGGCCTAAATCTTTTCTGAGCAAGGATGGCTACCAGTTTTCAATATAAGTGTCTGAGTGAGGCAGACAGTTTGGTTGTCAGTGGCACTTGGTTTATCATGCTCTTCCCCATGTTTTATTTTGAAGTTCAGATCTAATATGAGGAAACTAAAAGTTTTCCTGAACACATGCATGTCCCTGTTTGAAATAAAAAATACACGTCAGGCCTCTAAAATCACATAAGTAAGGCATTCAAAAAGGTGATTCGGAATATGCTCAAAGGACAAAGCATAGGCCTAATACGCAAGGCTTTCATCAGCTTTCCTGGCGTGATGTGAAGTAGCCCAGTTACCAGTCAAAACCTTCATGTGGATGATTATTGTCCATAAGGAACTTATGGTTAAGACTCAGGACCAAAAAGGGTAGGGAGTCCTATGGAGAGTGTCCGGGAGGGAAGTGTGGAGGCCGCTGATACGGCAGTGTGAGGCTATCAGTAAACATCAGGAGAATTATAGAAGTCATATGTGGATGTGCTCAGTTAGTTTTCATGGCTCTAATCTTCAGGATTTAATCCCCTCTTAAGGTTTTAGAGATAAGACTTTTGGAAATATCTTGGATCAAGGGAACAAATCCTATATATTAAGTAAATACATTCATGTTGAAGTCTTATAAGTATCAGGAAAGCAAGCGATTCAGAGGCATTCTTACTTGCTTTTTATTTTATTTAAAACATTTTTTTCTTATGTTTTAGATCTACCATTTATTACATTCTTTGAAGGATACAAAAGAACAGATTAAATTTATTTGAGACCAGATACAAGATCCCTTTTTTTAAGAGAAAAAAGCAAAACTTAATGTTTCTCACATAAATGATACCATGCTAAGAAAAACTGTAAAAAAATACGTTAAATATATCCATGTTCAGTGCAACAGTTTTAAGCATATCCAGAGTAAAGGAAAAATTACTTTGTGATATACAGTGGTGTACCCTACTTAATTTTTTTCATTTAGAAGAGATCTATTTTATTTATTTTTATGTTTATTTTATTGGAGTATAACATGGTGCTATATCAGTTTTAGGTGCACAACATAATGATACAAGAATTCTCTACATTACTCAGTGCTCATCATGATACGTGTACTCTTAATTTCTTTATCTATTTCATCCATCCCCCCTCACCTCCCTTCCCCCCCACCTTTTTTCATAATTCATGGTCAGCATAGAATTGAGCTTGAGTTCAGGTTATATTTATACTTGAAATGACTTTTTTAAGTGGAAGAAAAATCATTTTTTAAAAAAGATTTTATTTATTTATTCATGAGAGACAGAGAGAGAGAGAGGCAGAGGGGGAAGCAGGCTCCCAAGGAGCAGGGAGCCCAAGGAGGAAAAATCATTTTTTTTTTTAAAGATTTTATTTATTTATTTGAGAGAGAGAGGGAGAGAAACAGCATGAGAGGAGAGAGGGTCAGAGGGAGAAGCAGCCGGGAGCCCGATGTGGGACTCGATCCCAGGACTCTGGGATCATGACCTGAGCCGAAGGCAGTCGCTTAACCAACTGAGCCACCCAGGTGCCCGGAGGAAAAATCATTTAAAAAAATGGTCTGATTGGTGATCAAGCATGGTGGTGTGAATGTATCCTGTTAAAAAAGGATACTGGGTCATTGCTTATGACATTATTCTTGATTAAGTGAGGCAGCCTTTGGGGTTCTTTTCCTCATTCTAGCCTCCATGCAGAACCACCTGGGTTTTGTTAAATCACAGACTGCTGGACCCTACTCCCAGGTTTTTTCATTCAGTGGGTCTGGGATGGGGTTGAAAATTCGTTAAGTTTACCCAGTTAATGCTGTTGCTGCTAGTCTAGAATCTACACTTGCAAAATCACTGCCTTAGACACATTTAAGTAAAATTAATTCCTAATAGATACCACTATGTAAGCTAGATTGAAATAATTAAAACTACCTTGACACAAATTTAAAACCGTCTTCCATGGTCTGTTTAAAGGAAGAGTACATGCCATAAATGTTACGTCAAATTTATTGTTGCTGTATTTTTGCATCTCTTGCTAAACTATCTTAGATTCTGATGTTCATGAAGTTATGCTCCATTTTCTATGGGACTGAGCTGTGAGGAAGACTTTTTTTTAATGTTCTTGGCCCCTGAGATGGATCAGAATCATTCTATTCTGTATTATATTAGGATCCCACTATATTTAAACCATTATACAATTGACTTTGCTTATATTTTTTATTTGTTTTATATTTGTTCCCAGTCCTGGTATAAATGTTGCCTGTTAATACAGCCCTGGTTTATGAAGCATTCTTCTTGTGTGTATATATCCTTATTGAGATATACTTCACACACTGTAAAATTTACCCATTGAACGTGTACACAATTCAGGTGGGTTTTAGCATAGTCACAGAGTTGCACAACCATCACCACAACCCTATTTTAGAATGCTTTCATTACCCCAGAAAGAAACCCTGTACTAATTAGCAGTCATTCCTCACCCTTCCTCTTCCTCTTACACACCCAGCCCTGGGTAACCACTAATCTACTTTCTGTCTCTGTGGATTTGTCTATTCTGGACATTTCATATAAATGGAATCATATAATACGTAGTCTTTTGTGATTGACCTCAGTTAGTATAATGTTTTCAAGATTCATCCATGTTGTAACTTACTTTCTTTGATTCTTTCGTCCGTCCGTCCTTCCTTCCTTCCTTCCTTCCTTCCTTCCTTCCTTCCTCCCATCCATCCATCCATCCATCCATCCATCACGACTGGTTTATATTGCAGTGTATAGATTTACCACATTTTGTTTATGTGTCAGTTGAGGGACATTTGGGTTGTTTCCAGTTTTTGGCTGTTATGAATAATGTTGCTATGAACATTTGTGTACAAGTTTTTGTATGGACATACCTTTTCATTTCTCCTAGATAGATACCTAGGGATAGAATCACTGGGTCATATGGTAACAGTATATTTAACACTTTGAGGAATTGTCAAACTGTTTTCCAAAGCAGCTGCACTATTTTACATTCTCCCCAGCAATGTATGAGGCTTCTAGTTTTTCCACATCCTCATCCCCAACACTTGTTAATCTTGTTTCTGTTTTTTTTTTTTTAATTATAGCCATCATAGGTCTGAAGTGGTATCTCATTGTGGTTTTGATGTGCATTTCCCTAATTACTAATGATGTTGAGCCTGTCTTCATGTGTTTATTGGCCATTTGCGTATCCTATTTGGAGAAATATCTAATCAGATCCTCACCCATTTTTAAACTGAATTCTGTGTCTTTTTATTATGGTGGTGTGAGAGTTCTTTATATATTTTGGATACAAGTCCCTAATCAGATATATGATTTACAAATATTCTCTCCCATAGTATGGATTTTTTTTAATACTTTCTTGATGATATTGTTTGTACCACAAAAGTTTTTAATTTTGATGAAGTCTTTCATTGATAGTGCTTTTGGTATTGTATCTGGGAAACCTACTCTGTCTACTCTAAGATCATGAAGATTTAGTGCTATATTTTCTTTGAAGAATTTTGTAATTTTAGCTCCTACATGTAGGTCTCTGATCCATTTTGAGTTAATTTTTGTGTGCGCTGTGATGTAGGAAGCCAGCTTTATTCTTTTGCATGTGGATATCCTGTTTTCCCAACACCATTTGTTGAAAAACTATTCCTTTCCCATTGAGTTGTCAAAAGTCAATTGATCAGATTTCTGTATCATTTAGGGAGGACGTTAGGTTTGAGGTTGGTGTTGAGGAGAGTAACTACCGTGACTTCCAGTGCTCTGACGAAACCTCAGATGCCAGGCCTTCTGGCCAAGTGTCTGCGATTTCATATTGTTGGAGCGTTCACTGTATCCCCGGGGGTTGCAGCATTCTGTAAGTCTGCTGTGGCCGAACCAAGAAAAAAGGTATACGCAGATTTCTACAGAAATTATGATTCCATGAAAGAGTTTGAGGAGATGAAGAAGGCTGGTAGTTTTCAGAGTGCAAAATGATTTTGGAATGTAAAGAATTTCTTTGGGTTGAGTTCCATTGAAGTCTGTCACTGACCTGTGTTCCTGAACTATGAAACACGAATATTGGGTTATGGAATAGTTTGTCTTGATAAATAAACAACTAACAACAAAAAAAAAAGTCAATCAATCACAAATGTAAGGGTTCTGGACTATCAGTTCTGTATCTTTGATCTTGGTTTGTTGAACATTTACATTAGTATTTTTAAAATTTATTTCTAGAAGTAATGACTTTTTTATGTGAAATGCTTCTTTTAAGATTTTATTTATTTGAGTTAGAGCAAGAGTGAGCGAGAGAGAGAGAGCTCATGAGCCGGAGGTAGGGGCAGAGGGAGAGGGAGAAGCAGGCTCCCCACTGAGCAGGGAGCCTGATGTGGGGCTTGATCCCAGGACCCTGGGATCACGACCTGAGCTGAAGGCAGACATTTCACCGACTTAGCCACCCAGGCACTCCAAAATGTTTTTTCTTTTTAGCCTTAAAAACTATTACTAGGTAGTAATAATCTACCAAATTAGATAGTTATTAAAAAATAGACTTGTAAGCTGTTTTAAGCAGAAAACTTTGAATTATATAAAATTTCAGGCATTTTGTTTTTGCTCTTTTTTTGTTGTTACTTTTTTAAAATCATTTTTGTGTTGCTTACTTATTAAAGAATGACCAGAATGTGAATAATTGCTAGAAAAAAATGTTTATGCCTTTACATTAGCATTATTATACAGAACAAGAAAGTACTGAAAACAGATGTCTGGAAAGTAGCAAAAATCAAATGAGTAGTAAGTTTACTTGTGTGAAGAGAGGCTGTATTTTGTTCTGTCATTGCATTCTGAATACCAAAGAGCTTGTTGTTTAAAAACAAGAGTAACATTTCTGAAAACATCGATGCTTCTTCATTTTATGACTCTTCACAAATATATGTGGTCTGCATACCTTTATATCTTTCAGAGGCTACATTGCTGCTTGATTTTGTTTTCTTGGACAGCAGAGAGCATATAAAGTTCTTATCCTGGCATAACTGGCTTATTACCATCCTTCCGTTTCATGTGCATGTTACTAAACCAGGAATTCCCTCAACCGCTTGCATTTTGCAAAAATGCATCTTCATGTGTTTGTGCCAGTGCTGTATTTCCTGTTATATTGATTATAAGCAATGAACATATTTTAGATATCAGGCTGATGGCTGTGACTTTCATCTAGGAGTCTTTATCCGAAGTGGAAGAAAAATACAAGAAAGCCATGGTTTCCAACGCACAGTTAGACAATGAGAAGAACAATTTGATCTACCAGGTAGACACCCTCAAGGATGTTATTGAAGAACAGGAGGAACAAATGGCAGAATTTTATAGAGAAAATGAAGAAAAATCAAAGGTAATTGTGCATCTTGTATCATCCCTTTCTCTGGGTCAGAAAATTAGAACCTGCCATTTCGGAGGTGCTGGGCTTGATGGAAGAGCGCAGCATACCCGGGCCTGAAGCTGCAGTCAAAACTGGTCCAGGGAAATTGACAAACATGAGATACCAGGTCTTAAGATATTTTCCTTTTTAAATTTTTATAAAATCTATTTAATTTTCTTAAGGAAAATCTTATGACCTTCATTTTCTGAAGATAGAATACAACTCAAATTTTATCTTTATTTTCTATCTCTTAATTTCTTCTTGTTTTAACTGGCTAGAATGCCACAAAGCTCTGAGGACTTTCAGTGAGATGGTTCATTTTTTCTTTTCTATAATTTTTTAAGATAATCTGTTTTCTAAATGATTGGAGAGAAGTTTTTAACCAGTTACTTAGAAACAGCAGGATGGAGACATGGGTCAGACGTCAACAGATGTTTTCTTTAGAGGTTTGTAAGTTATATTGTTAAAATGTGCAGATGGAAAATAAAAGCCACTGTCCAAGGTTCAGATTTGCCCTTTGACAACTGCGGAAAACAAATTGGCTTCTCTTACTGGATTTGGACTTTTTAAAGTGTTGATGTCAGTCCAAGCAGAGGACAAAAGGTTATTAGTGCCAAAAAAATGAGTTGTGACTACATTGCAAAAATAAAAATAAAAAGCCCAGAAAACAATTTAGGAAATGTACACACAGTGAATTGTTAAAAACATCAGTAATCTGAAGGGAGAGAAGCTGTTTAATATAACCTCAAAGGGACTGGTATTAATACTATACACTCTAATGGGGATTTATTTCCTTGAGGACTGAAAATGTTCATTGCAGTCTGTTTTGGTCATGTTTAAAATGTGTTTGGAAGTGTTTGTCAGGGGCTTGGGGGAAGGAAGGATGAATAGACAGAATATAGAGGATTTTTAGGGCAGTGATACTATTCTGTATGATACTATACTAGTGGATACATTATTTTTGTCAAAGCCCATAGAATATATAACACCAAGAGTGAGCCTTAATGTAAACTATGGACTTTGGGTGATAATGATGTGTCAGTGTGTGCTCAGCACTTGTAACAAATGTACCACTCTGGTGCAGGATGTTGATAGTAGGTAGGAGAGGCTCTCTGTGTGTGGGGACAGGGCTATATGAGAACTCTGTATTTTCCACTCAACTGCACCAACCTAAAAGTGCTCTAAAAAATAAAGTCTATTAAAAAAAAAGTTAGGATAAGAAGACTTGTGTCTATATAAGTGAAAAAGAGACCTCCGGATATTTTCATACTGGATGACAGGGCTCATTGAAGACTATGATTTGGTGGCATAGGTGGTTTCCTCTTTGATTCTTCCTGTTTCTCAAGGGCCAATTTCTGAGATTCTGAACTGTCATATTTTATGTAGAGCCCTTGGACTCCTTTTTTGCCTTTCCACGCATTTGTCATGTCTGTTTCTGGCTCTTTGTTTCTAGTAGATTAGAAGAAAATCTCATGGTAAGTATTTAATGTTCAGCACTAAAATGAGTTATTCCATCTTCTCAAATGCCCTTGAGCATTAAAAAAAACCAACAACCCACAAACCTCTATGATTAACTTACCTAGGCAACTTAATATTTTTTTCCTTTTGTCTTTTTCTAGTATCTAGAGATGTGTTAGTCTACATAGAGCTGTGGTTTCTAATTTTTATGTAAAAAAAAAAAACCTGTGCTTTTCAAATTAAAAAAATCCCAAGCAGGAGGAGGAACAGAGAGGGAAGGAGAGGGACAAGCAAGGGGCTCTATCTCAGGACCCTGGGATGATGATCTGAGCTAAGTCAAGAGTTGGCTGCTCAACTGACTGAGCCACCCAAGTGCCCCTATAGATATTGCCTCATGCAGTAGAATGTTCACGTTCAGAGACCTACAGAGAGGTCAGGCACTCAGGTATGTTTCATTATAGCTCAGAAGGAAAGGATAGAGAAGGACCATTCAATTATAACAACAATGATATTAATACAATTTTTCAAAATGTCTTCAGTGCTTCCTGCTGGGATTATGACTGTATCTTAAATATTGTCTCTATACCTACTCTGGGGAAGAATGCCTGATTAGGAATGTCTGAAGTATATTATTTCCTTAATAGCTATTTATTTTAGTAGTGGATTCTTTTTTCTTTTTTTTTAAAAACGTTTTTAAACATTTTATGTTTAAAGTTGTTTTAACATTTTTAAAAAATGTTTTATTAGAGTTTTTATTTTATTTTTTTTTAAGATTTTATTTATTTATTTGACAGAGAGAGAAAGAGAGCACACAAGCAGGGGGAGCAGCAGCAGAGGGAGAGGGAGAAGCAGACTCCCCATTGAGCAGAGAGCCTGACACGGGGCTTGATCCCAGGGATCATGACCTGAGCGGAAGGCAGATGCTTAGCCAACTGAGCATCCAGGTGCCAGAGGTTTTAAAAATACAGAAAATAGCGGACTATTCTGAACCCTCCTAAAGCCCATCATCTACCTCCAGCAACCACCAACCCATGGCCAATTTTGTCCTATTTCCCCCACTCCTGTTCTTTGAGACAAGACCTCGGTAGGTCATATATTTTTTTAAGATTTTATTTATTTATTTGAGTGGGTGAGCGAGATAGAGCGAGCATGAGCCAGGAAGGAGCAGAGGAAGAGGGAGAAGCAGACTCCCTGCTGAGCAGGGAGCCCAGTGTGGGGCTTGATCCTGGGACCCTGGGATCATGACCTGAGCCGAAGGCAGATGCTTAACCGACTGAACCACCCAGGCGCCCCTCAGTATCTCATATTTTAATATGAGTTTAGGTATGACTCTAAACGAGAGGGACTCCCTCTTTTTTTTATAACCACAAGACCATTCACATCTAAAAAATTAAGAATAATTCCTTCATACTACCTATCCAACCATTGTTAAAAATTTAATTGTCTCAAATGTCCTAAGTGGTTTTCTTTTTTACACTTAAAAAAAAAAAACAAAAAAAACCCCTGAGGATCCAGGTAAGTTCCATAAGTTGGAATTAGTTGTCATGTCTTTAAGTCTCTTTTTATTTATAGCTTTCCTTTCATCTCTCTCTTTTTTTTTTCCTCCCTTGCAATTTGTGTGTTGAAGAGACTGATTGCTTGTCTTAACAGTTTCTGACAGCCTTAGGGATTTTGCTGTTTCATTTCTGTGGTGTCTTTAATGTGTTCCCTTTTCCTCTGTCTTTTCTGTAAACAGGTAGTCAGGTTTAGAGGCTTAACCAAATACAGGTGCAGCATTTTTGGCAAGTCTGCTTCACGGGTTTATCTTCTGGCAGGAGGCCCTGATGTATGGCCCTTTCTTTTTATAATGCTGTTGCTAGATGCTTCGATCTGTTAGTGGATCAGGGGTTACAAAATGGGATATATTAATTTTATCATTACTGTTTCATATTTCTTGTATTGTTTTAAAATGGATTGGAGATAAAATTCACATACCATCTAATTCGTCCTTTTAAAAGGGTACAATTCAGGGGCTTTTGTATATTCATATTATGTGCAGCCGTCCCAGTTAGTTTTAGAGGACTGTGGTCATGTCAGAAAGAAGCCTTGTACCCTTTAGCTGTCATTGCTCTGTCTCCTGCCCCTCAGCCCTGAGTAACTCGTCCACTTTCTGTCTCTATAGATTTCCCCATTCTAAACTTGCAGTCAATAGAGTCATAGCCTATGAAGGTGGCTTTTGAGACTGGCTTCTTTTATTTAGCTGAACTATTTTTGACATTCATCTGTGTTGTAGTGTGGGTGACTACTTCATTACTTTTTATGGCCTCATACTACCCCATTGCGTGGGCATACCACATTTCTTTGTTCATTTGTGTGTTGATGCACATGCTATGATGAATAATGCTGCTGTAAACATTTGTGTACAAGTCTGTGTGTGGACGTATGTTGTCCTTTCTGTTAAGTGTGTACCTGGGAAGGGAGTTAGTTGCTGGATCATATGGCAGCTCTATGTTGAACCATTTGAGGAATGCCAGACCATTTTCCACAGTGGCCGCACCATTTCATGTTCTCACCAGTGGTGTATGTGAGTTCTGATTTCACCACAGCCTCATCAACACTTAGTATTGTCTGACTTTTTTTTTTTTTACAGCCTTCCTAGCAGCTGTGGTTTTGATTTGCATTTTCCTGATGACTAATAATTATGAGTATATTTTCATATGCTTCCTTGGAGAAATAGCTATTCAGATCTTTTGCCTATTTTTATTTTATTATTTTTTAAAGATTTTATTTTTTGAGAGAAAGAGAAGAAAGAGAATGAGAGAGAGAGACCACAAGCAGGGGGAGGAACAGAGGGAAAGGAAGAAGTAGACTCCCTGCTGAGCAAGGAGCCTGATACGGGGCTCCATCTCAGGACCCTGGGATCTGAGCTGAAGGCAGATACTTAACTGACTGAGCCATCCAGGTGCCCCTCTTTTGCCTATTTTTAAATTGGATTTTTTTTTTATTATTGAGTTGCAAGAGTTTATATATTCTAGATACAAATCCTTTATCAGATACAACTTAAAAAATATTTTAAAATATCATTATGAAGTCAAGAATACAAGCGTTTGATGATCTGAATTCATTGTAGCTTTTATTCTTTTGATTTTCAAATTGTTCAACCTTTAACTAATCTGAACATGTTCAGGTTGATTACCAAATAATTTTGACATGAGTCTAAGTTGGTTTTTTTTTTAAATAAATTCTGTCTAGCACAAGAAAGTGTTCCAGGCTCATCTGGTACATTTCCTGCTCCAGACCTGGAGCTGTTTGTCCAAGGAGCCTTGGTTCTTTTAGTGGGGTGGTGTGGGCGCTGGAGAGCTCTTGCCACCAAGAAGATAACTGTTTATAAAGGCCTTTTTAGTGGAATATCAGGGAAATATTTATGTGGGATACTTTTTTGTTTTTAAAGTCAAAGTCAAAATATATTATGAATTTATGCTGGTAGTTCTAGTTCATGTTCAGGACTCTGGCATTTTTCCTTACCCTCTCTGTTTTACATATGTGTATCTCTTTTTTCCCACTGCCATGCCAGTTCTCAAAGTCACTCGGGGATGATAGTAATTATGTTATATTCTGTTCTCTTTGCTCTATCCCACAGTGCTCAGAATAGCAATACCAATGTTGCCACAAGTGATATAATTACTGAAAATAGTTAAAAGTTTTTTGTTTTGTTCTGGTTGGCTGTTATTTTGCTGCTATACTATGTATAGTCCAACCATTGTTTTTTAAGTACTCGAAATAGTTTCTCTGTGCTTATGCTGCTAACTGGATGTATAATTTAGGCTCACTGCATTTTATTTTCAATACTTAGGAATTGCTTTAAAAATTTTTATCTTTAGACTATTTTTGCTTTTAATTGTGATAAAAATATAACAAAATTTACCATCTTAACCATTTTAAGGTGTTACAGTTCAGACAGTTCAGTAATATCAAGTATATTCACATTGTTGTGCAATGGGAACTTTTTTATCTTGCAGAACTGAAACTCTGTACTCTTTAAACAACAGTCCCCCCGCCGCCCCCAGCTCCTGGCAACCACCATTCTACTCTCTCTCTCTCTCTCTCTCTCTGACTTTGGCTACTCTAGGTATCTCATAAAAGTGAAATCATGCAGCATTTGACTTTTCGTGACTGGGCTTCATATAATGCTTTCAAGGCTTATCCATGTTGTATTGTAGCATGTGTCAGAATTTCCTTCCTGAATAATAATATTCCGGTGTATGTATGTACCACATTTTGTGTATCCATTCATCTGTCTGTGGACACTTGGGTTGCTTCCATTAGGAATTGCTTTTTGAATTTAATTTTGTTTTACAGTTACATAAGATATCTACATGTATCTGAAGTGAAATCAACCAAGAAGTCAATCTTCTATCTCTGTTCATCCCAATTTCTTGAGGGGATTTTTTTAAATTAAATGCTTTATCCTTCCATTTTTTAACTTAAGAAGATCGATATATTTTGGTATTTGAAAAAGTATATACAAATAAATGTTTTTTATCCCCCCTTTCTTAGAAAATGGTAGCATACTATAAATACTGCTCGACACCTTGCTCTTTATCACCTTATGACTGTGGGTCTTCTTCATTCCTTGGTATTACTCCATAGTGATTCCATGGTGCACATGTACTATAGTTTATTCCACCAGCTCCCTGTTGATGGACATCTGAATTGTTTACAGTCTTTTGCTGTTAAAAATAGTGCTGCAAAAATGATGTACTACATAAATCTTTTTGCATTTTTGCCAGGATAGCCAGGGGAGTCATCAAAGTGGGGTTTATTGGGTCAAAAGGCATGCTCATTCTGCTGGATACTGCCAGTTTTCCCTTTGTATTATACCGTTTTGGATTCCTGCCAGAATGTATGAGAGGGCCTGTTTCCATCCCCATAGTATTTTCCTGAATACGTTGTCAAGTTTTTGGACTTCTACTAGTGTTTAAGTGAGACATACAGTTTTAATTTATTGTTCTTTTAGTACGATCATCTTTTTATATTCAGAGTGATTTTCTTTTTCTGTGAACTGTCCATTTCTTAACTATTTTACTGTTTTTTTCTTTTTAGAGGCTCTATATAGAAAGACAATAACCTTCTGTTTCTGATATAAGTTGCAGGGGGTTTTTTTTGTAGTTTATCATTTGTGTTTTTACTTTGCTTAGAGTGCCTTTTGCCATTCAAAAGTTTTTATGTAGTCTAACATTACCCATTTACCTTTCTTGCTGGTGGATTTTTAGGTCATTTTTCAGTAACATTTTTTTCCTACTCTTTGGAATTCACTCATTTTTTTCTCAAGTAACTGTATCCTTCTTTCCTTTTCTCTTTTTTTTTTCTCTCTTTTTTCCATACACTTCCAATCCATTTGAAATTTGTCCTGGTGTATAGTGTGAGGTGTGGTTCCAATTTCCTTTTTCCATTTGGATATCCAGTTATTCCAGCCTCACTTACATAAAACTATCTTTTCTCATTGATTTGAGATTATCTTTTTGTTTTGTTTTTGCTGAGTACATTTGCACATGTAACTGGGTGTATTTCTGGATTTTTCTCTTCTCCTTTCATCTGTATTCAAAAGCCCTTACAAACATTGTTTTAATTATATTGACCTTACGTCTAGTGAAGCTGGCTTTCTTCTTTATCATTATTTTTTTCCTGGCTGTTTTTTCTTATGTTTTTCTTCCAAATAAACTTTATAATCAATTTGTCAAGCTCTGGTGAGAAAAAAGCGTAATGGTATTTTTATTTGGACTGCATTAAATGTATAGATTAATTTGGGGGAGAACTGACATTTTATGATACTACGTCCTTTTATCCAGGATAGTGTGCCTTTCTGTTTGGTCCTACTTCTCTGTCCCTCAGGAATATTTTATATGATTTTCCTCATACTGAGTTTGGGTATTTCTTGTAAGTTTACATGTGTGTTTTTAAAAATTTTATTTTTTGATATTGTGTTTATTATATTTTCTCTCTAGATTTTATTTATATTTGTGAGGATTATTGGATTTTATATGTTAATTTTGTAACCTCTTTATTAAGTCTTCTCATCGTTCTCAGTAACTTTGCCATTGATTAGTCTGGGTTTTCTAGCTATATACTCCTAGGAGATGAAAAATGTTAATTTTCTGAACCTTTCCATTGAATACAGAATTTTTCTAAGTTATTATGCATGGGAAGTCCAAGTATGTGTCTGGAGGTCAGTCTTAGTCTCTGTATTATTATATTGTAGATGTGCCAGTTTGTTGTGTGCCATTATCTGTATAAGCTGTATCATTTGTTTATTAACAGGAGTTAGAAAGGCAGAAACATATGTGTAGTGTGCTACAGCATAAGATGGATGAACTTAAAGAAGGCCTTCGACAGAGAGATGAGCTCATTGAGGTATGTGCATGAACTGTGGAAATACTTAATTTTGAACAAAATGCATTGAATGGGACAAGGGGGTTGGTGTGTGTTGGGAGGGAAGGGAGTTAAAATGCCACAGAGTTTCCTTGTCTCTTCATCTTGGGTGTACCCTAAAATTTCACACTCATGAAACATAAAGTCAGGCTTAAAAAGTTAATGCTACCAACCTTTTTTTTTTTTTTTTAATGCTACCAACCTTATAAACATTCCCCCTTGTAATAGCAAAAGCTTTGTAATTATCTTTTATTCCTAAGCACATTGTTTCCTAAAGATATCTTAGGAGATGGGCAAAAGGAAAAATTATGAGTACCATTATTCTTTGGAATGTAGTGAATGCTGTGCTGGGACAGCATTCTTGGGGAATTAGATGTTTGCTCTTCACTGAGGTAGATCTGTACTGCGGCAGCTAAAGGAAAAGAGCTAGGCAAGAAAGACAACTTCTGTACGCAAACCTGGAGGTTGGCAGGTTGTGCTGGTGGAGGAACCCCTGAGTGCCCCAGTGTTGGCAGCATCCTTAGGAATGTGAAGCTGTGGGGTCCACCAAGAAATCTTTGAAAGCATTTATTGTCCTTTTGTTCCTGCTACCTTGTGAGCATCTCTGTTTTTCTTTAAATGTGGTTTTTCCTCTTGAGGAGGGTTTTCCTCGTGTATTATAAGTATGCCGGGAAGGGCTCTTGCACACTGGCATGCTGTGGTTATCAAAGGTGTCTTATGTTAACTTAATGTTGATGACAAGGGGAGTTATTTCAGGAAGGCCAGTTCTTCCTGATCCCTGGGAGATGCCTCCCGCACCACACGCACCACACTCATACTCATCCACGTTCCTGTCGCTCAGGACCCACCCCGCCCCCACTTTATTCCCCTCCCTTCTCCTCTCTTCCCTGCCCCACTTAATCTCTCACCCTGTAAATGACTTTAAAAAAAAAAATTTACTAGAGGAAAACAAATGACTACTTTTCTATTTGTGGATTTGTGTTAACTTTTCTTCATTCTTGAGAATGATTGAATTGAATGTAGCCTGCAGATTCAGTTTGTGAATGCTAAATGCAGACACACATAACCCTTTGAAAATACCAGATTACACGTGAAGTTAGTTGTCTTAGTTTTTCCATTTTTGGCATGAAAGCATATTATCTAAATTTTGTATCCTCCTGGTATTTAAAAATAATGAGAATTCCTCTCCTTTTTTGTCCTTTTGTGTTTTTTGTGTCTATATGCCAGCCACTTGCTATTTCTTTTTCTAATTAAGATACATACTTTTCCCCACTTTTGATTTCAAAAGAATAATAAAACTGCTTTGGCAGCTGCTTCTCAGATTTAGTAGTTTAAGTTAGAATTGGTTAAGTGTTTTAGTTTTTAATTTGATGATTGTGCTTAAGAGGAATTGTAATGCTTGATTCCCATAACTTGGCACTGTGGTTTCTTTAAAAGCGGAGGGTGCTTTAGTGCGAACTTTAAAGACCTTAGTTTTAGGAGTTTTCCCGTTTAGAATTAACATCTCTTAGATGTTCATACCCATGCGTATGTGTAACTCAAAAACCTCGAATATGACAAAATAATGCTTTTTGGTCTTTCACGGTAAAGTAGGTAAGAAATGTGTAAGTAGGAAAAGTAGGAAATGGTAATTTACCAATAATTCTTAAAAGAAAACCTGTTACATATTCAAGGGTATAAATTGAGCCTTGTTGTTTAAGAATTGCTACATGCTGAATTCTAGTTTTTCTAAAAAAATAAAAATATGACTGTTCCTTCAAATTCATGATATTCTTGCTGTCGTAGGTTCTGCTAACAAATTCAAAATGATTAAGCTGAGATATGTCTTGTATTTTTTAGTTCTGCTTAAGAAAATAAAGTTTAAAACTACGGCTTGTTCTCTGTGTTAAGGATCATGTGTTCATGAGCAAATCTGAATTTCCCTCTCTAGAAATGTAAGTTGCTCCATGTTTGGAAAAAAGGCAGTTCTCAGAGGAAGAGCACACACACGGAGCTGCGTGTACACACAAACCCTAACTGGCTTGCTGCCACAGAGCTGTTCTTCCCGCTTCCCTTGTGGCAAGCCAGCGGGAGTCCTGTCGCCAAGACACTGGATGTCATCTTTCCCTTTAGCGAGTAACTCTTTGCCTGTTGAGCACAGACTTTCTTTCTCCCTTTGTTAAGTTTCTTTATCAGCTTTATTTTTTTGTTCTCTTTTCCTACCTCTGACCCCCTCCGTTTTTTCTTTCTGCTCTTTTATTACTTCTCTCCCCACTTCCTCTGCAGGAGAATCAGCGAATGCAGCAGAAAATAGACACCGTGACAAAAGAGGTGTTTGACCTTCAGGAGACACTTCTTTGGAAAGATAAAAACATTAGGGTATGAAATGAAATTGGGCTTTGGTCTGAAGCTCATCGATGAGGAATAGACCAATATAATTTAACTTAGAGATTCCTAAAAATCTGTCCTTTTGGTTATTTTTGAGCATTTATACACTGAAATGGGAATAAGGAGAAGACAGAAAAAAACTTCCAGGGGGAAAACTTGATACTGTGCCTGGAAAGAACTCTTCTTGCTAGCAGGACTCTGGGCTTTGTGAAACCTACAAAGTAGGAACTTTCTAGGGAAGTTTATTTCCCCAGGATTCTCATCCAGAAGCAGCCACAGGCATTTAATTCAAACTCTGTGGGTAAACTTGATATTCTTACATTGCAAGAATTTTGGATGAGAAGCAAGAGAACAGTGAGTAGGGGGTGGAGGACAAGTAATTAGCCTCCCATAAATCCTTGGTGAATAAAATAGGAAGAGATTAACATCAATTTAGTTACGGAAGTGGATAGGAATGTAAGATTTGCCAGAGTTGCCAAACCATGACATCATCTCTAATTATAACCCCATGACTCCCCAAAGCGGGGGCCCAGATAAGGAAAGTCTTCAGTGTTTTTTTTGCACAGGAGGCTCGAAAAATTCCCACCAGTTCATCCTGTGTCACCCTTTGACATGCGCCCCATCTCACGCTGTGAGCTCTCTGTTCCCTGTCCTGCACTGGGGGTGCCACACAGCCATAGCTGCCAGAGGCTTACCTTGTCTGGGAAGGGCTATGGCCGAGGAAGCAGAGAGAAGGAAGGAATCCCTTGTCCTCAGAACACAGAAAGTTTTGTTCTCTTGAGGTTAGGTGGTGTAGGGAAAAGTTGGCAAAGATCCCCAAGAACACCTGTGATAGACATGCCTGGATGAGCAGTCTTCTGGGTCATAGCCTTCATTGTTGGGGGGAAGGGTTCTCGCATCTAGTTCTTTTCATACATCCAAGGACATATCCTCTTTTTTTTTTTTTTTTTTAAGATTTTATTTATTTATTTGAGACCACCAGCTTGGGGGTGGTGCAAAGGGAGAGGGAGAAGCAGACTCCCCGCTGAGCAGGCGCCTTACTTGCTGGATCCTAGGACCCCAAGATCATGACCTGAGCAGAAGACAGACACTTAACCGACTGAGCCACCCAGGTGCCGCCTCCCATCCTCTTATTAATAAACACATGGGAAACAAAATTACTTCTTAAGAGCTTTTAATATTTAAATACTGAGTTTCTAAAATTCTACCCAAAATTAGAAGAGCCTTCTGGAATATAACAACTGTTGAGTTTTGAAATTTTGATTGTGAACTACTGATCTTATTTACATTTTTACTTGGGGAATTTAAAATGAGATGTGAAAAAAATGTATGGCACAAAGTAGGTCATTTGTAAAGGTTAGTTAAAGTCTGGTCACTAGAATGGTCTTCTTTTAGGACCTTAACATAATTTTCTTTATGTTATTGTCCATGATTTCTATTTTGTATAATTATCTTAGTATTTACACCGATTATTTTGGATCTGTAGGTCCATGATTTCCATTTTGTATAATTATCTTAGTATTTACACCGATTATTTTGGATCAGCCATAGGAAAACCCCAAACCACTCAGTCCAATAAAATAGCTATTCAAAATAAAACAAAAATTTATTTTCTACCAAAAAGATGGTGCTCATAGTTAAGACAAGTTATTTGACTTTTAAATATTCATGGCATTGTTGAATGAGTAAGTGGCTATCTTCTTTCTGTATGGTATATAATAATGTGTTCCTTTGGCTTTTTAAAAAAATTAAACTTAAAAAATCTTTTTGAGGTAATTGTAGATTCACATGCAGTTGTAAGAAGTAATACAGACAGGTCCTGTATGCCCTTTATCTAGTCTTCCTCAAATGGAACATCTTGCAAAAACTATGGTACAGTATCACAGCCAGGAAACTGACCTTGCTATAGGCAAAATACAGAACATTTTCACTACCACAAAGGATGTCTCCTGTTGCCCTTTTATGGCCTCATCTACTACCTTTCCTACTCCTCCCCAAGCCCTGGCAACCACTAATCTGTTCTCATTTCTGTAATTTTGCCATTATAAGACCATTATATAAATGGAATAAAAAAGTATTTAACCCTCTGGGGTTATGTTTTTCCCTCAGCATGATTACCTTGAGATTTATCCAAGTTGCGTGTATCAGTAGTTGGTCCCTCTGACTTTTTAGGAAACTCTCTCAATTGTGGTAAAATACAAATAACGTCAAGTTTACCACTTTAACCATTTTTCAGTGTAGAGTCTGGTGGTATTAAGGACATTCACACTGTTGTGCTGCCGTCACCACCATCCATCTCCAGAGCTCTTTGATCTTGCAGAACCCAAACTGTGCCCATTAAACAGCTCCCCCCGTCGTCCTCCCTATAGTCCCTGGCAGCCACCATTCTACTTTCTGTCTCTCTGGATTTACTCTTCTAGGTACCTCATATAAGTAGAGTCCTAGAGTCTTTGTCTTTTTGTGACTGGCTTATTTCACTTAGCATCATGTCCTCAAGGTTTAACTGTGGTCGGGCATGTGTCAGAATGTCCTTCCTTTTTAAGGCCGAAGGATAGTTCATTGTACGTGTGTACCACGTTTTGTTTATCCATTCATCGGTTGGTGAACAGATAGTTGGTTTGCTTCCACCTTTTGGCTATTGTGGATAATGCTGCTGTGCACATGAGTTTGCAAATACCCCTTTGTGGCCTTGCTTTCATTTCTTTGGGTTGATACCCAGGGATGGAATTGCTGCATAATATGGTAGTGGTATGTTGAAGTTTTTTGAGGAATATCCAGACTGTCTTCCACAGCAGCGGTACCATTTTCCATTCTCATCAGCATTGCACAAGGGTTCCATGACGAGCACTTGTTTCTGGTTTTTCTGATAGCCATCCTAGTGTGGTCCTCCCATGACTCGCACAAGACACATTTTCAGTTTAGTCAGTGACTACCTCACGTATCCCTTGTCTCCAGTTTCATTTTCAAGATTTAAAGTTAGTAACTTAATAAAGGAACATGACCTTTATTCTCATGTTAAGAGTTTGGTTTTCTTTGGCTCTCCTTCATCGATCCTTGTGGTCATGCTCGTAGCCCTAAAGCAGTTCCAAGTGCCAGGGGGCTACATGTGGAATAAGCACATACAAAGGACTGGACTGGTGTATCTGGATAGCCCCGTGTGAGACTCCATCCCATTCTGACTAAAGATATTTCTGGCCCCATGGAATTACATGGAGAAATAACCTTTTGCCCCCAGAGTTCAGCCTGTTACACATATCTTTCAGGCTTCTTGACACTAGAATTTGAGGTTAGGTCGGGGTAAAGAATTATTTAGGTCTCCACAAGCATGTAGTTTTTATTCTAAGCGGGGAAAAAAAACTATAAGAGCTATTATTGAATGCAAACACAGGGTAGCGGTTTTATGGTCAGGTGCTACAGAGGATTTCAGATCCGGTGTGACTACATTTGCTCCAATTATAAGGTATTTCAGTAGCCCCCAAACTTTGTGGTGAGATGGGAGAACTTATAGGATGTATTTTATTTTCCTGTCCATAATTATGGGAAGATGAAGTTAAAAAGTCCAAAAGCAAAGATAAAACCCATTGCTATAAGATGTAGGAAGAAGAGCAAATGGCATTTTGTAGCATTTGCTAGAATTTCTAGTTTCAAATTGGTCTGTTCCTAAAAGATCTTGTGTATTTAGTGGTGTTGTTTATGTACAGCATGTTGTGGCAGTGATCACTGACCCGGTTATACATGGTGATGCATGGCATAACTATGCACGCAGATACCGATAACCCACAAATATCTAACCCCACAGAGGTTAAAGTGTCTGTCAACAGATGGGAAAATATTGCTTGTGCTTTTTTTGTCCTGATGTTAACATTTGTTATTAATGTAATGGAGTAATAGTAGCTTGAAGTGTTAGGGTAAATGCCTCGTGACGCTAGAAACTGAAATGATTAACACAAAGGCAGACTCAAGACATGCCATATGGTGTGAATGTAAATTGCTGGAAGGAAATTAGATATTGGTGTTGTAGTTTGGGTAAGTACGGGGTAGGGCTACTTATAGGCTACTTTTCCAGCAGCATCTGGGATGACAGTAAGGAAACATAATTGTGGCCTTCTTGGGGCTGTGATATAGAAAAAGTGTGCAAAGGCTTTGAAACCAAAAAGAACTGGATTCACTTTCTGACTTTGTCACTTACTGCGACTTTGGGCAAAAAAAATATATAAAACCTCTGAGCTTCAATTTTCTGATCTGTGAAATGGGGATAAGACAAGTGCAGGATATATACGGGAGAAATTATATATATATAAATATATTAGGGCAAGATTATATGTCTTTGTAGCAGTGCCTGTTGTATAATTTGAGCCACATGGTTGGTGGTCGCTAGCGTCCCTTATCGCCAGTTCGGGTGCACGGTAAGATTAGAATGATTTAGAACATTGTCCAACTACTCAGCAGTCAGTAATGAAGCAGTTGGCTCATTTCTAACCCCATAAGGCTAGAGGAAAGTTACCTGTTGTAGTTTAACTTTGTGGCCTATTGGGGCTGTTGGGAGAAAATATGAAATATAGGAACACTTGTGTAGAGAAAGGCTTTTTCAGAATGGTCCAGCCGTCAGGTGTCTGCATAGATTGCCTGCCTGGGGTATGTTTTGAATTCTGGGTTATTTCATTACATAGAACAGATCCGATTTGTCACTGATGACCCAGGCGTGTGTCTGCTTCTGCCCCATTGGCCACAGCTCTGACAGTTGTGATTCAGGCGGGGGGCGTGGGGGGGCGGGGTGCTGGCGATCCAAGTGGAAAGAAAGTGGTAGGCTTTTCCTGAGCCTTCCGGGATTTGCACAGCAGCAGTGCTTACGCTGTGTACGTGGGGTGGTGCTGCTGTCGTCCCTTCTGTCGCTCAGATGAGAGATCTGAGGCTTACGTAAGTGAGTACGTGCCGGGACTCGAAAGCCTGACCCCCAAACCCATATTCTGCGGCACTCCATAGGTGGGCTGTATTTATTTTGTCAGGGTTTTATTTTCTTTTTCCCATTTAGAAAGGTGTATCAGAAACCAGATTCTTAATTGTATTTAACTAAATTACAAAACACAGGTCCTTGGGAATCCCTTTGGAGATTAGCTATTTTGAATTAAGTGGTATTTGAGGAATATTTTGTGGCACTGCTTGGAGAACACTCACTATAGCCAATATTTAATTAAAATACCTTGTACGTACTGGTGATTTTTTCTTCCAGGGCCATTAAAATTTTTTTAACTATAAAATTAGTCTTCCTAGTTAAGAAATTTCACTGTGTTCTTGAATGAACAATTTTAGTTAAACGTGAAATGTATTTGTTTGCTTGTTTGGGTCACCATATGAAAATGTAGTAAGGTCAGTAAGGAAAACTTTAATATGACTGCTGTCTTCATCTTCCTTTTCCTGTTTTTTTTTCATCAACTGGAAAAGAAAGATCACTTCTCCTGCCTGATGTGACAAGCATGTTTTGACGAATTGATGCACGATTAATCAGTTTCTGTTAAAACTCTCCTTTGGAGATGTGTGTCCATATGACTTTGTACTTCTTCCCATATCTAACTGCCGGTCTCCAAGCTTTTACCGCCCCCTTGTCTTTTATGCCCTCGTCTTTATTTATTTGAAGTAGGTGCTAGGTGCTCTCTGCTACCTCTTTCACTTGCTCTTTTTCTGTGCCATTCTTTCCCTTGCTGCCCTGTCTAAAACCAGGCCCTAGAGAAACAGAAAGGATACATTGCCTGCCTTAGGAATGAGCGAGATACGCTCAGAGAGGAGCTGGCTGACCTGAAGGAGACAGTGAAGACAGGAGAGGTACGTTAGCTTTAGCCTGGAGTTCCAAGTCCCTCACTGCTTTAGTCTTCCTTCCTTTCATCCTGTTATTTTTCTCAGCCCGAAGACAAACCAGTGTTCATTCTTCAGTGCAGATTTGGTAGGTTTCAGTCATTTCTTCTACGGACCTGTATTCCATGTAACTAGTTCTAACCTGGTGTTATCTGTGGCAAACATATTGTCACAGTCACCTCACAGAGCATACTGCCATGTGGGCCATGTTTTGTGACCTTGGGTTTTCTCCTTCTCCACAGAAACATGGCTTAGTTATAATCCCCGATGGCACTCCCAATGGTGATGTCCGTCATGAACCAGTGGTTGGAGCCATCACCGTGGTGTCTCAGGAGGCTGCTCAGGTCTTGGAGTCTGCAGGAGAAGGTCCACTAGGTAGGACATGGTTGCTGCTCTGTTGGCTTGGGTTTACTGTTTGGCTAGACTTCCGGCTTACTCATAGCCCATCTTGGAAAACAAAAACAATACAAGGGCTGTCTGAGGTTTAACTGAATTCTTCACAGGAAGAAATCTGGGCACAGTGTCTTTAGGCACCCTTGAACTTGGGAAACCAGCATCTGGGTCACTGTAAGGCCTCTGGATGGAAGCACGTTGGTGGATACACATTGCTTTTTTACTTAAATACAAAGCTTCCTGGAAGAGAGAATCCAGTGTATGTGTCCCAAGGAACCGGTGGGCTGGTAGGGGACTTCCCCAGGTGTGTTTTAAGTTTCTGCTTCCTGGAGAATCTGGTTTTATGCTCTGCTACTTATCCCAGGGTCCTGTAGCTCTTTGCTACTGCATTTCTTAAGGCAAGAAACAGGTGACCAAGAAGTCAGATCTTAGAGGAGTGTTCTTTCTAGAGCAGGGCTTCTGAGCCTCTTAACATCTAAGCCTCTTAAATTTAAACTTTGGAGACTTTAATAACACCTCTCCCAGGAAACCACACAGATGCCCATCCACTGGCTCCACGAAGAATTCTGCTCTAGAGGAAGGAAAATAGCACAGATACTCTAACGCCAGCTCACTTTTTTTTTTCTTTTGTTTTCATATATGTGTAGGTTTCCTAGAGGAGTGGGACTTTGTCAGAGTTAGTAAACACATTCTCCGATGCACAGAATTGCAGAAACAGAGCACTTTGATATAGCAGAGGATGCGGGCTAGGCAGTGGGAGCTGCTCTAGAGAATGCACTGAGTGTGTGGCTGGGGGCAGCCCAGGGCTTCCCCTGCTTGCTTGGAAGGTACTGGGGAAGCCAGCACTTAACATTTGGCCGTGACCCTAATTGGTTGTGGGAGGCACTGTCTCGGTGGGTGTCGCCAGCTGCTTGTACTCATCTGTGGTCCTCCTCACCCTGAGGGGCTTGTGTTAATGGCATGCTTGGGAAGCAGCGGCCCTCCCCCCAGGCCAGGAGCAAGCCCTGGCAATCCTGCCGCCAGGCCTCAGATTAGCCCTTGACTGCCTGCACCTCTGAGTTGGGCCCCTGCTCGCCTGTGTAGGCCTTTGCTTCTTCCCTGTCGTGTTCTCATTTTCCCTGTTCCACTCTCCCCACCCAGGCCCCTTTGTACCCTGTCTGTCTTCGCTCCCAGATTTTGTTTGCTCCTATGAGAGCACCCCAGCATTCTAGTTGTCTGTCTGCTGGTGAAAGCTTGCACGTCTTTTTTTTTTTTTTGTCTTTAAGATTTTATTTATTTTTCGACAGAGAGACAGTGAGAGAGGGAACACAAGCAGGGGGAGTGGGAGAGGGAGCAGCAGGCTTCCCGCGGAGCAGGGAGCCCGATGCGGGGCTCGATCCCAGGAGCCTGGGATCATGACCTGAGCCGAAGGCAGGCACTTAACGACTGAGCCACCTGGGCGCCTGCTTGCACATTTTTGAAATAAGGAAGTGATCTTTGTACTTTGGTTTGTCTTTCAGGGGAAAATCACTGCCCTTGGGAGCAAATGTTGTATTTAGTGCCTTGATAGCTATCCGTTGTGTGGAAATATGTGTTGAATAATTAAGTACTTTTCCTTAGCACCTTTAACTTAAGCCTTCATTTCTTTTGATATTGAAAGCTGTAAGTTATCAGATAATGTATGCTGCTTTTGAATTTCAAGAATAATTTTTAATTGTTTTGGTATTATATCCTCACAAATTTAGTTTACAACCTTTTCCATTTGTTTTAGATGTCAGGCTACGAAAACTTGCTGGAGAAAAGGAGGAGCTACTATCACAGGTAAAGGCATTCTTCTCACGGGAAGGTAATGTTAATTTAACAGACTAAATAAATCACATGGCAAAACATTAGTGAATTAAAATATACACAAGAAAGAAACATGCTTATTTCAAACACCAGTACTCAAGATTTGAAGGACAAAAAGATAAATTCATATTTTGCCTTTGTTGTTTCCTGTTCTTAAAAAAAAAAAAAAATGTATCAGACGTGGAGTTTAAGGAGTTAAATAGTGGTACCACGCTTGTTGTCAAGACAGGAGTTCCGTGCTCTGCCTCCTCACGTTTACCCCTGGCCACTCTGATTGGTTTAGCACGTTCTCTCCGTGTGTCCTGCTCTTGTGTATTTCCATCCCACACGCTCACGTTGCTTCCTGATGGTTCTCTCTGAGGTGCTGTTGACATCCTTCTGTGGAAGAAGACCATCTAGCCTTCTGTCCCCAGCACGCACACCCTTCCCATCCCCTGTCGTCCTGGTGAAGGCCCAGCGCACCTCCTGTCTGCGTGTGTTCTCAGGGCTCATGAGTGCCACTTGCCGTGGAGCCCCGCAACAATGCAGGGCCACCTTTCCTCCTCTTCACAGCTCTAGCTCCCCCGGAGTTAATCCTTTGGCTTTTCTTTTCCTCTGCTTGGTTTCCTGTGTATTTAATACCAGTGTAGCTGCCGCATCGGCAACGGTAGTTAAATCTGCTCTTAGCGTTTTCAGATGCACCAAGTACTCTCTCAGTTCCACTTGCTGAGTTCTTGGAGCATCTGACCTGGCCCAGTGGGAACATCATGGCCCGCTCTGTCTGCACCCAGCCAGCATGCCCTTCGTTGCTACCTAGGCTTTCCCCTGCCTGTGGTTCAAGTTGGATTCCCTTTTTGCAGTGCCTTAGGCCTTCCTCCTTTTTTATTTGTTCTCTTTTTGGTACACCCCCCAGTAACTTCCTGAGAAAAGGGTATATAGGCTGTAAATTTTTCTTAACTTTGGAGGCCTGAAAATGGCTTCATTTTACTCTATTACTTGATTAACAGTTTGGATATAGAATTCTTCATTGCAATCATTTTCTTTTTTTTTTTTTAAGAAATTGCTTCATTGTCTCTGGCTTCCAGTATGGAAGCTAGCACGTTGAGGATTTCAAGGGCATTCTGATTTTTCATCTTTTGTATGTGACTCTTTACCCTCTCTGGTGGCTTATGTCGTACTTTCTCCTTCCTACTTGGAAGTTTCACAGTGATGTGGTTTGGGCCCCTGTCAATTCTAGGAATTCCTATCGTTCAATCCTGGGAAAATTTCTTGACTGGTTTTCCCCCTTCCCATATTCTGTTATCTCTTTTTGAAACTCCTATTCAGTCATGCAAATGTTGAATGAGATTCCACTCTTTAACAGGCTCTATTCCAGGCATTTGGCATATTTCTGTGAACAAATCAGTTAAATAATCCCTGCACTAGTAGACCTTACATTCTAGTGGGAGGAGACCAGACAATAAACAAGAGACGGAATGAATACGTAAGTTATATGGTATGTTCGAGGTCTGTGTGACCGCACTTACTGTACATTGAGTGGCCATAGGTGCAGGCGTGGGTGGGTGGAGTTGGATTTTACCCGGGAGTGTAATTGGGCAGAGGAGGTGAGGGCATGTGGAGGACAGTATTGATAATGATGACCGCAGAGATGAAGTGGGTAATGAGGCTAATGGGTAATCCAGGAAGATGTCAAGGCCCAGTGGAAAGAAGATGAGCAATATCAGTGGGATTGAAAGACTGGGATTTGGGTTCCTGAGAGAGGGAGCTGGAAAGACCAGGAGTAGAGGTTAGAGAGCAGATAATGGGACTGACTCATGGAGGGCCTGCACTTAATCGAGTGGGAGATCGAGTACGTGACTTTGGGAGAGTAGTGAGGGCAAGAAGAGAGAGACGTCAAGGTCCTTGGGAGAGGAGGTGTTCTGGAAACTGCCATCGGTTGTAGGAGAAATCCGCTACCTAGATGAATCTTGAAATTGCTCAGGCTATACTTGAGGGAGCACAAGTCAGGAGCTAAATGGTGAAGAAGGAGTGGGGCGAAGGTGAGGGGTGGTTGCTGTGTGGAATTGGGAGGGGAGGAGGTCAGGAAGCCGGAATTTCAGGGAGCACTGAGGGAGAATAGTTGGGCAACAGCACAAAAAGCAGGTCATGTGTTGTGTTCTCAGGCTCAGTGGTAGTAGGGCTCTGGGAGAAACCACCAGAAGGTCAGAGGGCTGCAAAGGGAACAGGCTTCTCAGGGGAGAGTGGGTTTCTGCTAATGCACTAGGTAAAGGGACCACTTAGAGAAGAAAATGAGGATGAGGGGAAATAGTAATCCAGAGTTTCAGGCGTTGGGAAGGGTTAGGAGGTGCAGATGGGGGCGATGGCTGTACAGAGCCCTTTGGGGAAGAGTGTAGGAGGATGACTGTTTTTGAGATGGACATGATGATGGGGATAAAGAAAACTCAAGGCAGATGTTGAAAGGGTAGAGGTGTCTGGGAAGCATGGGTTTCCTCCCAGTGCAGAGCTCGCCCTTTCCCCAGTGGGGATGTGGCCCACTTGGTCCTAGTGCCCAGGCTTTCCCTTGACCACTGTTGATGGGGTCCCAGCTAGGGAAGCCCCCTTAACTCTGAGCATCACACTCACCCTTGACCCTCGATGATGAAGGGCGAAGGAGGCCTGGGGAGGTTTGGTCTTGGTCCCAGAGGCAGCTCCCCGCTGTAGTTCTGAGCTGTAGTGCTCCCCAGATCTCTGCTGATAAAAGAGTTGTAGGCATTCGGGGAAACATGGCTCCAATTCCTGAAGGAAGGGGCAGTAGACCTCTGGGATCAGCTCTTTAACTTTTTTGTTTCTCTCCTGTTTGTCCATCCCTTTTGATCTCTTTTGCTCTACTTTTAAAAGATTTTCTCAACTCTGTCTTTGAATACTTCCATTGGGTTTGTGTTTCTGTAGTCATTTCCAGGATATAGATATTTTCACTTACCTCAGAGCCTATTTAGTTTGTCACTGTTCTCTGCTGTTTCCTTCCACATGCATAGTTTATTTCCTAACTGATGCTCTTCTGTGTGTATTTGTTTGGCCCTACGTTTCAGGGCGGGGTGGGGAGTACTAAAACGCTGATGGGCAGCTCTGAGCATAGGTAAGGCTGATGGGTCTGGGTGTTTTGTTGGGAAATTTTGACGTGGATATGTTGGTCTTTACTCTAGACTAGGCAGACAGTTCTACAGGGAGACATCCGCCAGTCCTCTTATGCGGAGAGCAGTCTTGCTGGCAGCATTCTGGGGACTGAGGCCAGACTGGGGGCCTCAGCATCAGTACGCGTCTATTCACCTGATCTTGTTCTCCGTGTATGCGGGACTCCTGTCTCCATTGGGCCTTGTCTTTTCCCAACCCTGAGTCCCTTTGCATTTGATTCATTTTTAGTTTCTTCAGTTTGCAAATGAAAAAAACCCCACAGCTTTATTAAGGTGTAACTGGTGTAGAATAAGCTGCTTGTACATAAAGTGTACAAATAAATGTACCTACCATATTAGTTTCTGAGGACTGCCCTAACAAAGTACCACAAACTGGGTGACTTAGAGGAACAGAAGTTTCCTGTCTGCACAGTTTTGGAGATTAGCAAATGCCCAAGGTGGGGCGGCAGCAGTGTTGGTGCCCTCTGAGGCCTGTGAAGGGCAATCTGTCCCACCCTTCTCTTCTGGCTCCTGGTGGTTTGCTGGCAGTCTGTGGCATTCCTTGGCTTGTGAGGAGCATCTGTGCGTCTTCACATCTGTCTTCCTCTGTGCATGTCTTTCTCTTTTCATCTGGCATTCTTTTCAGAAGGACATCAGTCAGATTGGATTAGGGGCCCACCCTATTCCAGCATGATCTCATCTCAACTTAACTAAATGCATCTTCAGTGACTCCATTTCCAAATAAGTTCACATCCTGAGGTACTGGGAGTTAGAGCTTCAACATATGAATTTTACAAGGACATAACTCAACCCATAACAATACTCATGGAACCATGACCACAGTCAAAATGGTGAAAATACTCATAACCCCTCCGAAGTTTCGGTGTCCTTTGGTGTCCCTTCCTTCCTGAGCCTCCCTCTCCCCCCCACTCCAGGCAGCCACTGATGTGCTTTCTGTCGCTGTGGATTAGTTTCCATTTTGTGGCATTTTATATAATTGGAATTATAGAGTATGTCCTCTTTTGTCTGGCATCTTCTACACAGCGTGCTTATTTTGAGACTCAGCCGTGTTGCACGTATCGGTAGTGCTTTCCCCTTTCTTGCTGGGTAGTAATTCCACTGTGTAGATGTGCCATAGTTTGTTTATCCTCCTGTTGATAGACATTTGGATTATTTCCAGTTTGGAGCTATTATGAATAAGCTACTATAAACATCCTTTATTTTGGGTAAAATAAGGTAGATCAACTGTAGCCGAACTCAAAAATACATTTCCAATTATTTCTGCATACAAAAGGTTTTCTAAATATTTAACCTAATATTTAAGTGTTAATATTTAATACTTAACTTACTATTTTAATTAAATTTACTTAATATTTAATTGACTTCAAGTTTTAAAATATTTAAGTTTCCTAAATATTTAACCTACAGTATTTACCCTAATTCTAAGACAAACCCTGACAAGATCTGCCATTCCACCAGCCTACACAGATCATAAAATAGGGCTGCTTTGATTGGGACACCTGGTCCTGGAACTTCACTCCTTCTGATGTTCCCAGTTTGTCGCTAGCATGTGGGCAGTGTGGCCCCGTGGTAGGCACTCAGGTTCTGGGCGGATCACTTGTGGGGCTGAGGACCCACCATGCCCTGTGGATCTCATGACGGCCTTCTCTTTCTGCTTCAGATCCGGAGGCTGAAGCTGCAGCTGGAGGAGGAGCGGCAGAAGTGCTCCCGGAGCGAGGGCTCGGCAGCTGACGTGGCGGGCCTGCACAACGGCTCCGACCTGCAGTTCATCGAAATGCAGAGTAGGTACCGTGGCCAGGCCAGGGCCACTCTGTGGGGAGGCTGTGTTCCAGGAGTGCGACTGCAGGCACGCTGTCGGTCTTGATGTGCATTTCTCTCGGGGAGCCAGGTTACAGAGATTGCTTAGTCCTCAGCGAGCCCAGATAGTAGTCCCGATCAGTGGTGCAGCCGGGTAGAGGCTTCTAGTAGCCTCTGCACTTCAGGGAATGGATTACAAGAGGACCGGGTTAACGCAGTGATTTCTAGAGACATTTTGGAAACGGTGTCCTCCTGGCACTGTCCTCTCCCACACCTGGGTAGTTCAACTGTCAGCTCCCATATAGCACCCTTCTTGATGAGATTTTTCTTGTGGAATCTATCTTGGATAGTGAAGGATATTATTGGAACTAACTCACACTAATGCTGAATAGTTCCAGAACTTTGCCAGAAGTTTTATTAACCAAATTAATCTTTATAGCTGGAATTTAAAACAAGGCCACAAAGTAAGCCTATTCATGCAGTTTTTCTCCCTTTCTGTTTTTGACCCCATGTTGTTTTAAAATGCCTGCTGTGTTCACAGTAATCTCCATGGTCGGGGGAGGTCAGCAGCCATTCATATATAGCTAGACAATGTATCGTTTGTGGAGAGGGGAGACTTACTTTTTATTCAGTTTGAGTTGTGGCTTTTCTGATAATTTATTTTAAAATATAAGTTATTTCATGGCTTTTTCATCTAAATATTTTTGCATTAGGCTAAATAGAAAAGGCTTCTTGGATTAAGGCTTATTGATACTATTAATACTGGCTTTTGAGGTTAGTATCATGTCCTTTATTAGAGATCAGTTGGGACCCTCGTGACACTTCCTGTTGAATATTTTATTCTAGAAATACTTTGGTGTGGAGGATAGATGAAGATGGGTATTAGAGGCAGACTGACTAGCTGGGAGGCTGTGATGATCAGCTGGACCAGTACAGTGGCTGCCAACAGTCTTAGAGAGAGGGCAGGGGGTAGATTGGCCTAAAGCAGCAAAATCAAAAGGAGTCCCACTGAGGGAGAACAGGCATGCCTTACATGTGAATGCTCCTAGGGCAGGTGGGCGTTATGGAGCTGGTATCTGGGAAGGACCCAGAGTGACTGTAGAACGAGGTGGGCTCAGCGGGACCCAGTAGACAGGCCTGGCCAGCAAAGGAAGCCCGGGGACATGAGCATGGTGTGATTGAATGGAATTTCATAGCAAGCACGAAATGGCAAAGATGCAGGACTTACACTCTTGAAAACAGGAAGGAAAGGGAGGTTTGCCATGAGAAGGAAGCAGCACATTGTGATAATTAGTAAGTGCTGGGATGAAGAATTAGCTAGATCCTGAAGCTTGTGTTTTAGAGTCCAGCAGTAGGAACTCTTGTCTCTCACTGCCAGAGGGGCCTTTGGGGTGAGAGTTTTATAGCCCCATTACTTT
This sequence comes from Callorhinus ursinus, assembly GCF_003265705.2. Lineage (NCBI taxonomy): Eukaryota > Metazoa > Chordata > Mammalia > Carnivora > Otariidae > Callorhinus > Callorhinus ursinus. The sequence goes on from NW_027397063.1 coordinate 142,478,695, forward strand.
TCAGGTGACAGTAACTACCCGTGAGAAGAACCTCTCGCTCAAGATTATATAAGTAGTTGTAACCTCAGTGATGTGGAAAAGCAGAAAAGTTCTTAAGTTAGATAGCTTAGATTTGGTTTATCTCCTTTAGGCCTTATGATTCCTACCCTATAATCATTTCAGAATGATTTTTGTTAAATTTGGTTTGCTGGAAGGAGTTTTTTTAACTTCTCATTTTAAATGACTTCTTAGGTCAGAAGTACAACTGATGATTTAGAAGTCTACCTATCATATTATCACAACATGTTACTGAAAAGCATTTCTTTGAGCAAATGTTTATTAAGCACATGCACAAAGCCCTTGGCAAGATACAGAGGTAGACTGAGGAAGGCAGAGCCAGGGCCCCTCTCCTCACGTACAGTGTTCAGAAAGCACGATTAGTGTTAGCAAAAACAGTGCCAATAAAACGCCACGGGGAAGGTGAAGTTACAGGGGACTAAGCAAGAGTCATGCTGGAGGGTGCTGAGGACTTCATTCAGAGGCGGGGAGAGCAGGACCCTCAAGGTGTGGCAGCCAAAGGGAGCGCGGAAGGTAGGAAGGTGAGGAAAACTGGAGGCTCCTGGGGGAAGGGCAGCACCTAAGTTTGGCGGGGGCCACTGATGCACTTGACAGGGCTCCTTGCTCATCGGCCTCCCCCCACCATGGGGTAAAGAGTAAATTTTCTTCCACCTCCCTGGTCCAAGGGATGCTTGGATCAGGGGCTAGAGCTTCTCGCAGGAGAGCCGTTGTAGAGCCCAGGCTGCGGGAGGTGCTGTGGCCGCCACTTGGGCGTTTGCGCTCGGTCCCCTTCTGGGCTGCAGAGGCTGTCACTGCCTGAGGTCACACCTGCTCTCTGACAGGTGATTCACTATTCTCTTCTCTTCTAGGAGATGCCAATAGACAAATTAGTGAATACAAATTTAAGCTTTCAAAGGCAGAACAGGATATAACCACGTTGGAGCAGAATGTAAGTACTTCAGTGTGCTACCAAGTGATTTACACTCCCTTGGAAACTACCTGCATCCGAGTGGCTAACTCCAGGAGTACCTGGCTTTTCTTTGGGCTGCCTCTGCAGTGGGGTCTCTATAAAAGCTCTCTATTAAAGTAGAAACGCCAGCAGAGAGAACCTGGCAGGTCACTTCAGCCTTCTGTTAGCTGTAAAAGTGCAGAAGACTGAAGCTATAATTCTGTTTTTTCCAGATTATTTCAAGAGACTTCAGGAAGACTGTAGTTTGAAAATCCCTTATTGTACATTTCAAAAAGTCTAAAAGCTTTTCCATTTAGTGAGTTTTGCCCTGCACTGTTACTTTGGCACTTAAACAGTATGTTCATCATAAACTTAACATGGGAAATCGGCTTGATAAGGACTCTCCAGCCTTATCCCTCTCCGGGGACATTTCTTGATCTATAAATAGGCGTCAGGTGCTGAGAGGCCCTCTGACTCACCGTGAGGGGATGACTTGGGATTTGTAATGATGCTGTGTTTCCATGTGGCTGCGAGAAAGGGGCCCCCGGTGGCCATTAGCAGAGGCTCGTGTTCTTTGTTGACAGATCAGCCGGCTGGAGGGCCAGGTGCTGAGGTATAAGACGGCCGCGGAGAACGCCGAGAAAGTGGAAGACGAACTGAAGGCCGAGAAGAGGAAGCTGCAGCGAGAGGTACCCGCTTTCGCATGCTCGCATTCCCACAAAGAACAGATCCTTCGCTGCCTGAGGAACTGAATCCTGGCTCAATCTTAAGGGAACCGCCGTGGAGTCTCTCACTCTTCGGTGTTGGTTTTCGACCTGTGGGGTGACTGCCATTTACTTTTAGGTTTCGGCCAGTTAGAGACTGAGAGGAAGGATAGGTCTCCCTTTTGTTGTGGAGCCGGTCTGTTCCCCCACCCGCCGGCTGTCCTTTCTGGGGTTGAGGCTCAGTGTCCCTGCTCGGTGCTGCCAGCTGGCGAAAGAGAGGCGAGGCCGCAGGGCACTGTGCGGGGGCGGGGGGGGGAGTGCTTCCGTGTCGCAGGCAGGGGGCGGGGGCACGCTCAAGTGGCCCTGGGTTTCGTGTGTGACGGTGTGAAGTGACTGCGCCCTCCCTGTCTGCAGTTACGAACGGCCCTGGACAAGATTGAGGAGATGGAGATGACCAACAGCCACCTGGCCAAGCGGCTGGAGAAGATGAAGGCCAACAGAACAGCACTTCTGGCCCAGCAGTAGGCGGCCACCCTGCGGCCCGGGCGCCGCTTCTGGGCCCCCGCCAGGGGGACTGACTTTTTGTCCATTGACACAGACCCCCTTCAGTACTGTTTGAGTTTTGTCATTAAAATAGCCACCTTTGTATTTTATAATTTATGAGAGAATGAAACAGGTTTGAATCTTCATGAATGAACACTTTGGATTTCGTTTGTAGTTTGATTCTAGACTAAGAACTGGTCCATGCTGGGTTTTGTTTTGTTTTTTTAATTTCCATAATTTTAGAATCAAGTTTACTCACCATTTTCCCCCAGCTGCCTCAGTGACTGGGCACTCGGAGGCCTTGGCACAGGTTCCGGAGGACAGCGACTCTGTGAGTGCCCAATGAGGTAACTCGGCTGGAGACCTCGGAAAACACAAGTGCCTTCTCCATGGTGCAATTCAGACTTCAGTCATCCCCAACGGTCAAAAGACACTTACCCTTAATATCAGATGGCATTTATATTTTAGTGAAGAAACAAGTTCACAGGCGGGGAATATATGTTTCACTCAAATTTCTATGTTTGGAGGAAAAAGCCTTTTTTTGTAAAATATTTAAATTTATATAAGAAAATGTTAGAAAAAGATATGGGGAGTGTATATAAAACTTGCTTTATTGCATGTGGCCGGGAATGTCCAAAGCCTAACACTCTTAAAGTAAGAGTAGGGCCCTTCGTCTTCAACGTCAGCTGTGCTGTATCTCATGTAAAGTATCTCATCTGCTGCTCATCTGTGGAGTGACCCCTCAGACGAGCCCAGTGGGGGTGGGGACAGGCAGGGGGAGGTCGGCCTGAAGACTCTATTAAACGCACCCTCTTGCTGACCATGGCTGGCTGCTGACACAGTCATTTTTGTTGGGGGAGACTTTAAAACACCTCAAGGCAGCCACACACACACCCCTGTTACCTTGCCCCTCTTCTCTCCTCCGCAAGAAGAATGATCTGGAATGTACAGCTTTTTAAGAACTTCAGTCAGTTTCATCTTTAAAGGCACCTAGTTCAAGGGGCTTTTATCATCGAGTGTGGCTACTCTGCAGGATTTGTGATTCTCTTTTGCCCTCAGAACCAAGGTGGTTTTATGGAGATGGTGGCTGTTATCTACAGAACAAATGCAAGGGGAAGTCTCATGAATTAAAGGCACATGAGATAAAGTTTAGACTTGAAGCTAGATGCTAAAGCTAACTTGAGTGTGAAAATCTCTACGAATTACCCCCTTCTTCAGAGCAATGAGCTTTGTAGTTGTATTTTATTTTTAAAATATGGAAACCGCTGTCCTGAATGGAGGGGATTTCCTATAAATTCTCTCTAGTCATAGTGGGTGCAATCACCTGTGCAGGAGCTGCGAGAGAGGGAGAGGGGGGCAAAGTTCTGTTCAGCCTGTACCCCGCTGGGCTCAGCAAGCCCCACTGCTGAGCCGCCCTGTTGTTGACTTTTTGGAAGTTCTACATGGTTGAACCTGACTTTGCCCCTTTTGCGGTACAACAAATTTGTCTCTTCTGTTGTCCCAGTCTCTTCCAAAGGGAATGGCTGTCTTCACTCGGTAGAGTTCCCTGTTCTTTCCCATGGAACGTTCTTCACTGAGTCTTGTGATCTGATTTTACCTCTGTACTGAAGGCGTTCGTCCTCCCCATGCTCACTGCACTTTTCTGTTAACGCAGGCTAGTGTTAAGGCAGCTTCTTATAATGGTACCTACAGCTTAAGTGTGTATTTTTATGTCATTCTTCAGACAAGAATAACTAGAACGTAAGCTGGTAGGATTCAGATCCATTAACAAAGGGGGCTTACTTAAAGGGCACACTAGTTACAAACTCCATCAGGACTGCTGTCCTCTTGCAAGTTTTTCTTTCATTACAGATTAATTAGCTTTGGTTACATAAGGTAGTAACAGCTTATCATTTCAGCCTTCTCCATACTCAGTGTCACCAGAGCCTCTTACACGTTCGGGACCTCTTTCCAAGGCAGGTGAACCAATGTAATTCATATCAACTGATATTAGAAATTTACTGGAGTACACAAAGAACCAAACCAGAGCAAGATCTATAAAATCTTCAAGGCCTTTTTAGAATTCTTATCAGATGCCCAGAGGGCTTTCAAACTGCTTTTGGATTCTTCAACACAATCAAGTATACTGTAGGTGAAAATGGATCTAGAAAACCTTTCAAGTGTAGTGAAATTAAATAAGAAATCATGTTAGGACACATCTGACAATTTATTTCTGGTCAATCCACCAAGCATGAAAGAGTGCTACTAGTTAGAGGGCAAACGGGAGTCTTCAACCCTAAGACCTATCCTCGTCAGGATGCAGTGCAAGAACCACACAGCCCAGAGTCCGCAAGTGATCGTGGTCAGCACCTCTCGAAGACTTTGTACAGATCAGGCAGGTTAGCAAGCTGTAGGATATTTCCATCTTCTGTGAAATGTTTAGGAGGCAGAAGGTGGGAGCGGAAGGCTTTATAAACAATGTGTTCCACAGTCCACTTCCAGGGGTTTGCAGAGGAGCCTGACACTTCGCTCTGGAAAAGACACGTTCAAGGTCACAAGCCTGCCTGTTCGCCCCGCTCACATCCCAGCATTTGTGGTTTCCTGGCTGACCTGTACTGGGCCTGGAAGTCTTGCTGGTTACAATGGGCTGTTTTACCTGCTGCTGGTGAAACATCCTCTCTGGTCAGCCTCTCAGGGATCCTACAGCCCTGAAGGAGACAAGGGGAAAGGCAGGCAGAGACCTCCCATGGAAACTTTGTTTCCATTCAGGAGAACTGTTGATTGTAGCAGCATCTAACATAAGGTCTGATCCTGACTATGAGGTTCAGCCCACAATAGTAGGAAGTGTATTCACCCAGGCCCTTTCTGTGTACAGCTGATCTGTAAGAAGAGCTAGGGATCTGACCTTAGTACTGCCCTGTTTGCCTGGAAGAGCAGTGGTCAGATGTATAATGAGCCAAAGCTAAATGAGCGTGGGGAGACTGGGGCAGAACCTGAAGACTGGGGCTGCACACCTGAGGGCTAACGGTGGGAGACGACAATTCGCTAGCCCTGGATCATCCACCAGCTCAGCCTCCCAGCTCTCACGGTGACGGCTTGTGTTTTCACATTTGACAGGTACTGAGATCATTCTAGAGGGACCTTCCAAACCAGCAGAAGGAAGTGAAATTCATGAATAAAAGCTGACCATTATGTTGAAACCTTATGTGCAGTGAAATCCTACAAATTCAGAGGTGGCAGGTTTCATTTGCTAAAGGTTGTGTGAGGCCCATCCCCATCCTGGGTGCTAATGTGCATCACCACAGTACCTGCTGGCCCGAGAGGGTTGACTCCTCAGATATATACTGCTTCCGAATGGAGTAAAACATAGCACATTCTTTACTAAGGCTTTCAAAACATTCCTTCTCTTCATCCCAGTTCACCTGGTCCAAAGAGAGAAATTAATACCTCAACATAGGTACTTGCTTTAACAAACATTTCATTTCGAAGTGGAGGTTACAGACTACTTAAAGCTTTTTTCATGTAACGTTTTCAGCATTAAATCTGTAAACCGGAACTGCCGAATACGGCTGGGGTAGGTGGGGTAAAGGGGGGCCTTCAACTGTTGTATCCTTTTCATCTCCATCATTCCATGTGAAGGTGTGGCCCCGTGCCCTCTCCCGCCAGCCCACACGCAGGTACCCACATACTTAGGAATGGCTTGACCACTTGCCTCCGTGGCGAGTCGAAGAATGAAGATAGGCAGACCCTCCAAAGGGGGCACATAGCTGTCGATGAGCAGGGGTAATCCAGTCAAGTTCCCTTCCTGCTTGTGCAGAAAAGGCCACGACAAGGGACAAGAAGTAAATTGTTAGAGTTTAATCTAGTTCCATTTCCCCAGTGCTCCCTCCAGGTCTTGTCCGCATGTCTGCACTCTGGGTGACCAGGTGGCCTGACTGGGCTGGGCACCGAGGGCAGGAGAGCAAAGTGCTTAAAAAGAGCTTTTTGTACAGAAAAACTTCTTGTTTCAATATGCTCACCAGCTAAAGAACACATCGAGATGGAAAGCCCCAAAGTTTAAGGGATAAGAGGAAGAAACAAGGAAAGCAAGTGGCCTGGCATCCTCTCATTCGCAGGGACTGTGGGATTCAGCTCTCCCTTGTTGGGGTACTTCACCCCGGGAACAGGAAGGGGCATGAATGGATGAGAAAGCAAACAGGGAGTGAGGATGTGAACGGATGTCACATGCTGCATCTCACAGGGGCGGGCAGCCTTCTCCCTTCTCGTCCTGATCTCGGACCAACTACAGAACTTGACTCTTACCTGAGGAATGCAACAGAGGCATAAAAATGGCTGTCACACACCTCATCGATTTCCAAAGAGAAATAGTCTGCGAGCATCTCAGCCTTCTTCCTCAGAAACTCAACAATGTACTCGGCAAGTCCTTCTTTGGGACCATCTTCCTCTGTCCAGCCACTCTCAGGACTATCCAAGGCAAGCATGGCCAGGTCAAACAGCGGCGCTGGCTCCTAGAACAGAGGAGATGTCAACCGTGCATCCAAGTGAAGCCTGAATTCCTTCCCACAAAACCACCACAGGCACACCTCGGCGGTACTTGGGGTTTGGTTCCAGACTGCCACAGTAAAGGAGTAGCACAACACAGGGAGTCAAACGAATTTTTTGGTTTCCTAGTGCACATAAAAAAAAGTTACGTTTACACACATATGTCTAAAAAAACAATGTACACCTTAACTAAAAAAAAACTAGTCAGCTGTAATCATCAAGACAGTATGATACTGGCACAAAAACTGACACACAGATCAATGGAACAGAATAGAGAGCCCAGAAATGAACCCTCAAGTCTACAGTCAACTAATCTTTGACAAAGCAGGAAAGAATGTCCAGTGGAAAAAAGTCTCTTCAACAAATGGTGCTGGGAAAATTGGACAGCCACGTGCAGAAGAATGAAACTGGACCATTTCCTTACACCAAAATAGACTCAAAATGGAAGAAAGACCTAAATGTGCAACAGGAATCCATCAAAATCCTAGAGGAGAACACAGGCAGCAACCTCTGTGACCTCAGCCGCAGCAACTTCTTGCTAAACCCGTCTCCAGAACCAAGGGAAGCAAGGGCAAAAATGAACTATTGGGACTTCATCAAGATAAAAAGCTTTTGCACAGCAAAAGAAACAGTCAACAAAACCAAAAGACAACCGACAGAATGGGAGAAGATACTTGCAAATGACGTATCAGATAAAAGGACTAGTATCCAAAATCTATAAAGAACTTCTTAAACTCAACACCCAAAGAACAAATGATCCAGTCAAGAAATGGGCAGAAGACATGAACAGACACTCCAAAGAAGACATCCAAATGGCCAACAGACACATGAAAAAATGTTCAACATCACTCGGCATCAGGGGAATACATATCAAAACCACAATGAGATGCCGCCTCACACCAGTCAGAATGGCTAAAATTAACAAGTCAGGAAACAACAGATGTTGGCAAGAATGCAGAGAAAGGGGAACCCTCCCACATTGTTGGTGGGGATGCAAACTAGTGCAGCCACTCTGGAAAACAGTACGGAGGATCCTCAAAAGGTTGAAAATAGAGCTACCCTACGACCCAGCAATTGCACTACTCGGTATTTACCCCAAAGATACAAATGTAACGATCTGAAGGGGCACCTGCACCCCCAATGTTGATAGCAGCAACGTCCACAATTAGCCAAACTATGGAAAAAGAGCCCAGACGTCCATCGACAGATGAATGGATAGAGAAGATGTGGTATATATATACAATGGAATATTATGCAGCCATCAAAAGGAATGAAATCTTGCCATTTGCAATGACGTGGATGGAACTGGAGGGTATTATGCTAAGTGAAATAAGTCAATCAGAAAGACAATTATCATATGATCTCACTAATATGCGGAATTTAAGAAGCAAGGCAGAGGATCATAGGGGAAGAGAGGAAAAAATGAAACAAGATGAAACCAGAGAGGGAGACAAACTATAAGAGACTCTTAATCATAGGAAGCAAACAGGGTTGCTGGGGGGAGGGGGGTGCTGGGATAGGGGGAGGGGGGTGGTGGGATGGGGTAACTGGGTGATGGACATTAAGGAGGGTATGTGTTGTAATGAGCACTGGGTGTTATGTAAGACTGATGAATCACAGACCTGTACCCCTGAAACAAATATACATTATATGTTAATTAATTGAATTTAAATTTAAAAAAAGTGAAAAAAGAAAATGTGTGCTTCTGGAAAAAAAATTATTGCTAAAAAATGCTAACCATCTGAGCTTACAGTGAATTATAATCACTGATCACAGTTTGTATTATACACAAATACAATAATAAAAAAGTTTGAAATATTGCCACAACTACCAAAATGTGACACAGAGACAGGAAGTGAGCAAACGCTGTTGGAAAGCTGGCGCCAACAGACTTGCTCACTGTGGGGTTGCCGCAGACCTTGAATTTGTAGAAATGCAAGGTCTGTGACGCACAGGGAAGCACAGACTAAAACGAGGTGTGCTTGTGTGAAAGCCACAAAGCCATGATCCTGACAGCAGCTGAGAAACCCCAAAGCTAACACTCACTCGAGCCCATCTCCCACAAAGAAAACACCTGAAAATCCATAAGAAAACCTCTTCCCCCTCCTCCCCGGTGGCCATTTCAGCAGCGAGGATGTGCCAGCCTGCTGAGCAGGTGGGAGGGGGAGGCTGGGTGGAGGCACTGCCCTCCCGTGGAGCTGCAAGTCTTCCACTGCCTCACTGAGAAGGAAGCCAGGGGAGGGGAGAAGTTCAGTGACCTCTCAGCTAAGTCATCTGATTAGGAAGAAGACTGAAATACATGGTTAAAAGTAAGATGCCTCAATTTTCTTCCATTTCTCCCCTTCTGATGTTACTATGGTCATTCATTTTACATGTTATAAACCCACAGAACACTGTTCCTATTTTTTTATAATAGAGGAGTCAATGAAAGGACCCGACAATCTAAATGTTAATGCACTTGGTACCAGAACTTTAAAATCTATGAAGGATCAAACTAATGGAACTGGTAAAGAGAAAAAGACAAATCTGCAATTACAGTCAGAGGTTTCAATATCACCCTTTTTAAAAAATAAACTGGAACAAATAGAAAGTCAGGATATAGAAGATCTGAGCATCACTGTCAACTTGCTATTCCTGCCACTCAGAACACTGCACTCAAGCAGACCAGAATACACATTTGTTTCAAGTGTGCGTGGGTCATTTAGCAGCACCAACCATACTCTTAGTGATTTCTAATTCAGGAACAGGTATCAGGAAAATCTCCAAGTAACTGGAAACAACACACTTCCCAATAACCTGTGAGTCAAAGAAGAAATCAAAAAGGAAATAAACTATTTTGTCCTGGATGAAAATGAAAACTTATCAAAATTTGTGGGAAGCTGCTAGAGCAGCACTGAGGGGAAATTTATTAGCACTTAACACCTATATTAGAAAAGGATGATGTCCAATCAGTGACCTCAGCTTCTACCTTAATAAATTTGAAACAGAAGAGCAAATTTAACCCAAAATAAGTAGAAAGGAAGTAATAAAGATCAGAGTAAATTATCAGTGGAATAGAAAACAGAAAAACAACAGAAAAATCAATGAAACCAAAAGTCAGTTCTTTGAGATCAATGAAAATTGGTAAACTTCTAATCAGACTGATTAGGTTAAGAGAGGATACACATCGCCAATATTAGGAATGAGAGAGGATCTACTTATTAAAAGAATTATGAAAAATACTATGAACAACTTCATGCCAATAAATTCGAAAACTTCAATGGACAAATTCCTTGAAAGGAACCAAAACCAAAGCTCTGTCAAGAAGAAAAAAATCTGAATAGTTATCTAGGAAAGAAACTGAATTTGTAGCTAAAAACCTTCCTTTGAGGAAATCTGCAGGCCCAGATGGCTTCACTCACTGTTGAATTCTACCAGACATTTAAGGAATAAACCCCAATTCTATACAGACTCAGATGATGAAAAAGGAGGGGATAGCTTCCAACTCATTTTATGAAACCAGCGTTAATGCTGATACCAAAACCAAAGACTACAAGAAAAATAAAAACCAGTATCAATTCACGAACATATATGTAGCAATTGTAAACAAAATTCTGGCAAATCAATTTCAATAATATATAAAAAGAGTAACATATCACGTACAAGCACGGTTCATCCCAGGAATGCAAGACTGGTTTTTAACATGAAAATCAATGTAATTCATTATATTAAGAAATTAAAAAAGAATACCATGCAATTATCTTAACAGACGCAGAAAAGGCATTTGAAAAAATTCAATATCCATTCCTGAATAAAAACAAATGTAAGCAAACAAGGAACAGAAGGGAACTTCCTCATCCTAATAAAGGACATCTCATCTCTACCTATGGCAAAAAGCATACTTACTTTCAAAAGACTGAATGTGTTTCCCTGTATCAGCAACAAGAGAAGGATTTCCATTCTCACCACTTCTATTCAACATTGTACTAAGGGTCTAGTCAGTGCAATCAGACAAGAAAAAGAAAGAAAAGCCATCCAGATTGGATAGGAAAAATAAAACTGCCTTTATTGCCATGATCATTCATGCAGAAACTGATGGAAATCTGTAAGAAAACTAGTAGCACTACTAAGTGAGTTTGGCAAGGTTGCAAGGTACAAGATCAGTGTACATAATAAACACTTGTGTTTCCACTGGACAACTTTTAAAATGCGATTAGCGTCAAAAAATGTGGGATATTAAGGGATAAATCTAACAAAAGATTTCCTCCTCAAATTGCTCTGTAGATTCAAGACAATCCCAATAAAGATCCCAGTAGGCTTTTCTGTAGCGTTATGTCAGCTGTACAAAGATAATATGAAACTACATAGATAAGTAGTCTGATTTTAATTCTAAATTAAAATTAAGCATTGAAAAGGTCCTGGAAGAAATGACCTAATACTGTCAGCTGGGGTTGGTTGTGTTTGGGTCATAGGCTTTAGAGAATGTTTATTTCTATTTTTATCTCTTTACAAGTTTTCTTAGATATGTATTAACCAATATCATACTAAAACTTTGTTTAAGCTGACTACCAAATGACTGTTCTGCTTTGTATAAAACTGTGTTATAACTAAAGATACTTCCATACACAAATCATACAATACAGAAGCTGTCCTAGGCATATTTGGAAAAACCTAATATACTGCAAATCAGACATTAGGGTAGAGCTATTATTTTCAGAAATGACCAACTGTTGGAAGTTTCAGAAGTGAGAAGCAGGAAGCAAACTTACCGACAGCCTCAGAACACCGAAATTGGCAAAATCATAAATGAGTATCTGGTAGAACAGTTCTTCACTGAAAATAAAAATGAAGTGACTTTAAGGAAATGCTGAATCCATGCCTGAGAGTCAAGCAGTCAGGACAAACGGGAGAAAGAACTCCTGCAACATGGATGAGACATGCTGTGGAGCCTTCCTGACAGTCTATGAGACTCCTTCTCCTCTAAGGAGCTGGGACCCGCTGCATGCTCCAGCTAGGACTCTGGCTGGCGGGCCTCTGCACGTGGCTTAGAGCACTAAGACTAAGTCTCTAAGTCACTCAGGCTCTGTCCCCACCCCCTGGTGCTGTAAAAGGCTGTTGAACGCCCTGTAGGTGAAATGTAAGAAATTTTTGCTTGCTTACTTTTTCCCCACTTACAAAGAATCCTCCTACAAGTCACCTTTTCTTTTCTTTTTTTTTACAACTCACCATTAAAAATAGTATGGAGTGTATAGGGAGGGCAGGAAACGATAAATAATCACAAGTAGATACAAGGCAGAATCAGACCACCCGGGTGTTTGGTGTAGGATGATGCACTGTCTGGCAACACTCCAAAAGCAGCTGTCAGGTGTACAATACACTGACCTCCTTACATAACACGGTGCTGAAATAAATGGTACTTTATAGTTCTTAAGCAATCTGAACCATATAGGTCTGTTTAAAGACTTCTCATTATCAAAGTAGACAAGGCATCTGCTACACCTGTATTACAAGGGGGAAACTGAGGCACCCAGCGAATACCTGACTTGTCCCGAGTCAAAGTTAATAAGGTGGAAAGGAAGGAGCTGAATCCAGATTCTGCACTCTGAACCTGGTTCTCAATCTGTTTCTTTTACCTTCTCACTGGGAAACCATTCACATTTATTAATAGCTGAAATTCTTGGACTGGCCTGGCTTTCTGTTTGTAAAATGAAAGAACCTGAACACAATGTGATCTGGAGCCTTGGAAATGTACTTACAGGAGCTGGAAAAAAAAGAACAAGGGCAGCAGAATTCCCAACACATTCTTAAGAGACAGCCCACTGCACAAGCCAAAGGATTCTCAAAGCAAAGACAAGGGATCTTGAACAGAGCTGCACGAAAAGGGCCCAAAAGGGGTGAGTTCTGAATACCCAAAGAGGTATGTGTGCCAGCAGTCAGCTCTGGGCCGGGCAGTTTCTGGGTGAGGGAGGAAAGCAGTTCTTATCTTGTGCACCACCCCCAAGCAACGTATGGTGGCTGCCTTGCTCCACGGGCTCGAGAAGCACTGCAAGGCGACAGCAGGGCTTGGTGGGAAAGGGCCCCCACAGTGGCCAGGTGATGCCTAGTAGATGCAGGGTGGCAGCACCCTCCCATCTGTGCCACCTAATTGAGAACAAATTTGATACAGGTTCTAGACTCACTAGGAGCTCATCCACGAAAGCCTCTGAGAACAATCAATAGAAAGGTCACTGGCTACGTACTGGGCAAATGGCACAGCTTGTCAACCCCGCTGGCTCATGTGATGGTGAGAGTAAGCCTTGGTGACATTCCCTAAGGAGGAAAGGGGGCATCGGGTCTTTTTGTCTCTTGCATCCCACAGTACCCCGCTGCACACAGCAGATGCTAGAATTCTCTACTGGCACTAAGCCCTTGACACTTGGTTCAACTACATTGGTCAACATTTACTGAGGACCAAGAACCTGCCAAACATCAGGCTTCTCATGTCATTTCTTATGCTCACAAAACTTAAGTAGTAATTTCCAAATTTGCAGATGAGACATCTGAGACGCAGTTTAGGAAAGTATCTTGTCCACCGTGACATAAACGGTAAATTGTTGGGTCTGGACTGGAAACCATCTCTGTCTGTCTCCAAAAGCCAGGAACCTTTCCAAACAGCTCATGCCGCTGTCCCTGGCTTTTTGCACTTGCATCTCCAGGACCATTCTTGTAGCGGTCCTGCTTGTGTCATGCACTCACTCGTTTACCTCAGTTTGGTGGTGTTGAGAAGGTACAACTTGGTCTGATGCTGCACCAAGGCCCACTGTGGATTCACGCAGCCTACAAAGGAGTGGTTATGCAGCATCTCCCGGAGTGCTGGAAAAGAAAGCGCAGGTCAGGAACGGCATCCCAAAGCGCCAAGCACCAGAGCTAGAGACCACAGATGAGCAACGATGCCTGCAATGTACCTCTTGCAGCAAACACACACAAATGAGGAATAGATTATAACTAATCTTTCAAAATGCAACAAAAACATTGCCCAAAGGTAAAGGAGAACTTGGCCCGCAGATCACACCCCGAGGCAATGCAGGAAGCCAGAGAAGTACTGCGAGCTCGGAAGCCAGCTTCACCCAAAGACACCAGAGGAACCTTGGGAATCATGAGTGCAAGTTTTCGCCGGCTCTCAGGTACGGGGAAAGAAAAACAAAAAGGTAGGAATGATTTGAAACGGGGAGTCTAACAGGAGGCCACTTCCCCAGCACGTGAAGCTGAGACACCAAGGGCCACACCCTCAGGCAAAAGAAAAGAAATCCTGCCATGTCCCGGGCCCCAGGGCAGGGAGCCCAAATGCCCACCCATCTCAAGCCTGGGTGTTGGGGCTGAGAAAAAAATCATAACCCCGAGAATCTGGAACCACCGCTGGTCCTCACATGTTTTTGCAGCAAGACTCACGCTAAGCACTGCCTTGTATGGAGATTTTAATTTAACGTTGATTCCAGGGCTGACTGATCCTCCAGGTCCCTGATAGAATCAAATGCAAATTCTCTGTGGAGAAATTCAGTTTCAGTCCAGGCTTCAAATTATACCCCACAGATACAACACCAGTAGCTAGCAGTCAAAAAATTACAAAACACACAAAGAATGCACCAAGAATTAGAATCCAGAAGAAACCACACGACCTCTGCAAAGGTTCAGAGACTGGAAATACCAGCAGAGAAGAGAAAATAAGTATGTTCAGCATGCTTCAGAGGGATTAAACAATGAATGAGCAGCAGGAGACTATCAGAAATGATCAAGATCTCCAAAAAATCCAAATTTCTAAAAATGAAAAATATAGTAATTGAAATTAAAACTCAAGACCGACTTCACAACAGATGAGACAAAGTTGCCAAGATAATAACTGGTAGGTAGATCTGAAGAAATTATCCAGAATGCAGCGCGGAGAGACAAAGAGAGGAAAACTATGGAAGCAGCTTATGCAACATGGAGGATAATAAATATATATAACTCAAGTTCCAGAAGGGAGAGAGGGCAGGGGGGAGATGATATTTACAGACTTTGAAGCCAAAAATATCTGAGACTATCCCAGAAATGATGGAAGACACCAAACCTCAGTTCTAGGAAGCCCAACAAAACCCACACTTGGCACACAGAGATACTGGACATTAAAGAAAAGAGATCTTAAAGGCACTCAGAGACAAAAGAGAGATTCCTCACAACGTAATAAAATATAAGACTGATAGCTGGATTTTCAGCAGTAATAGTGGAAGCCAAAAAATGACAGAACAACACCTTTGATGCATTAAGAAAAACTGTCAATCCAGAATTTTAAACCCAGCAAAAAACACTTTTCAAAATGATGAATTAGACAAAACAAAACTCAGTCGGCCACCCAAGACCGCACTAAATGATATGCTTCAGGCAGACCATGAACGATCCAAGGGAAAGAATTATGAGCAAATAATATTCGCTAAATCCAAACAAGCAGACAATAACAATGTATTATGGACCAATCTGATATCTACATGAAAACCCTGACTCTAACACCATACACCAAAGACGAACTCCAGGAGGACTAGGGCTTTATGTATAAGCATTTTAGGAGACAATATAAGAATATGTCTTTAATTATCCCAGAGTTGGGAAGCATTTCCTAAATAAGATTTTAAGAAGCCAGTCTAAAGAACAACTCACAAAATCTGCCTATGTTAAATCTAAGAATTTCTGTTCATGAAACAAGTATTTGTTTAAAAAAAGAAGAAGAAGAAGAAAATGGGTAAGTCCTAAATTGGGGGAAGATGTTTTCACGTAACTGATTATTATCTGGAATATATGAAGAACCCCTTGAATCAGTTCAAAAAGACCAAAAACCCACAGAAAAATGGGCAAAAAACTATAGAAAAGGCACTTACCGGAAGGGGAGACATCCTTAAGTTCAGAGTAATCAGGGAGATGCGAATAAAACCACCATTAGCTACCATTTCACGAACACCAAACTGGCAAAAAGTCTGACAAGGTCAAATGTTGGAGAGGAAGCAGAACAAATGCAGCTTCCGTACACTGTTGGTGGGACCAACCATGGGTATATTTATCTGACCCCTTTGAAAAACAGTTTATCATTTTATGACCCAGCAGCAGCTCTGCTGAGTGTATACCCACAGCCGAGCTTCCCAACTAGTGTGCCAAGCTCTTGAATCTCTCATGGCCAGGAGCGGGACGGGTACGAGGAGGCAGAGATGAGGCCATATGAATCCAAATGTCCTTCAACAGCAGAATGAACAACCAAGTCACCAAGTGGAATCTATTACACAGAAAAAGCAAACCAGAGCTATATGTAGTAAGATGGATGAATTCTAGGAACAGAATGTGCGTGTATGTGTGTTTCATATATATATTACACACACACACACACACACACACACCAAAAAAAACCCCTTATAATACGATTCCATTTATGTAAAATTTAAAACTTGCAAACTGAACAAATTTTTTAGGGCTACAAATATGGGTGGTAAAACTATATTGAAAAGAAATAACAATCATAAAATTTAAGATAGTGGTTACCTCTAAGGGAGAAGGGAAGGGGACAGTTTAGGGAAGAAGCACCTGAGAGCTTCAAAGGGGATGAAACCCACAATGCTCTATCTCTTAAGCAGGTGTTCACGTGTTTTCTTGTGTAGATCCTATGTATGTATTTTATAAATTTGATTTTTGATTTACGAATACATCTGTGTGTGTGTGTATGCGTGTGTAAGTAAAAATACCACCACCATAAAGGGGGGTAGGGGAAGAGGGTCTGCGGACCACAGGGAAGGGTCTGTATACCACGTTTTCACTATACTTTTCTTTTTTAGCTTGGGCACCACAAATGAATTCTCATACTGTTACATAAGTTCTGTAACACTCTCTGTCCCCTCAACCCCCAATAAAAAGAGACTTATTT
Organism: Callorhinus ursinus; assembly: GCF_003265705.2. NCBI lineage: Eukaryota > Metazoa > Chordata > Mammalia > Carnivora > Otariidae > Callorhinus > Callorhinus ursinus. The sequence goes on from NW_027397063.1 coordinate 142,495,346, forward strand.
TCTTCATTTTTAGAATGAAGTGTTCCCCTCTGTTCCCACTGGAAACTCAATGTCTCTACAGGATGTACTGCGTAGGCGGAAAATGATTATTTTAAAAGCTGGAGAACATCGAATAATCTTGAATAATGAGGCACTGGAGGAAAGAGAAAGCAGTGTAATCCACTAAAAAAAGGGTCAGAGATTTTTCCATACGAATTTTTCATGGAACCCTCTGACGCATCCTAGCTACCGAGGTGCGGCCTTGCCAGCCTGGGCAGGGAAGGGAGTAAGCGGCTGCCGGCTTGGCCTGGGGCTTCCAGAGTCGCTCCTTCAGCCAGGCAGGCCTTTTCTTCCCTGGGCTTCCTGAGGCTACTTGGACCTCCTTCACGACTTCTTATCAGGACCCAAGGGCCTCTGTTTCATCTGTCTTCTAACTATCTCCACAGCATCAGAAGTCTGTGGGCATTTCCCTGCCATTCTGCCAGCAGCAAAATGGACAAGATCCTTCTGGCTTCAATGCCAAACCACACAGCTGAGTTCTCAATGGAGGCCCTGGTCTCACTCAGGAGCGAGGAAAGCCAAACCCGAAGGAAGTGCGACGGGTCCTCTAGTTCTTCATGGCCATGTGCAGAGCAGGAGCTTGGCGCCATGCCAGATGGCCTTGCAGAAGCCCCTGGGTGCACAGCCTCTGGTGGCTGTCAGGAGATGATCTGAAGCCCTCCCCGGCAGGTCTCACCCTGGGCTCGGCTGATGTGGCCTTCTAACTCTGTTACTTTCATTTTACCTGATGTTGTAGCCACTTATTTACTCAACACTCCCCACACCACCACGGTATCCTGTACGGCAGGGGTCAAGGCTCATTCACCTCCCCCTATGCTTTGGGCCCCGGCACCAGGCATTCTGTGCAGAGAACATACTTGACAAATGTCTGCCAAGCTGATTTCATGTACCAAAGGAAACGATCACCTGGGAACAAGCCATATGAAAGTATGAACACTGACACCCAGGACCGTTCGCCAAAGACCAAGAAAATAAAGTAAAACAGTGGGTAAAATGTTAAACACATTCACATTCAAACGATAGCAAAAAAATTACAACATTCCTTGTCCTCATTAATTAATAGATCCAGGCGCCTGGGTGGCTCAGTCGTTAAGCGTCTGCCTTCGGCTCAGGTCATGATCCCGGGGTCCTGGGATCGAGTCCCACATCGGGCTCCCTGCTCAGCAGGAAGCCTGCTTCTCCCTCTCCCACTCCCCCTGCTTGTGTTCCTGCTCTCACTCTCTCTCTCTCTGTCAAATTAATAAATACAATCTAAAAAAAAAAAAAATTAATAGATCCAAAGTTTGGGACTCGCACGTAAATTCAGTCATTACTAATCTGAGATGAGCCGAATTCCGTGGAACTGAGTGGATACTGGGCCAAAAACTACTCTCATTTGCTGATCAGTGTGCCCACCAAGGCTGCGGAAATCCAGCAGACTCAAGAGAGCTGCCTGGTTGAGTGTCCGACTTTAACATCCTTTAGAAGAAAGATTCACCTCTCAGGCGACTCCTCTCAATCATGTACACGCTGTATCAGCAAATATCTATGAGTCCACCTGCCAGGCACTCTGTGGACAGCAAGGGTGACGCAGTGTGTGCGACAGACACGGTCCCCGCACAGACAATACACTGATCGAACAGTCACACAAATGAGCACAATGAGGAACTTCGGTCCAAGGAGAGCACCCCTTACTTCTCTCCTGGGCTAGGGGCATGGCTAGCCCCTGTGTGGGAACAGCCGGGCTGTTGGAGTGCTAAGGCAAGTGGCCTTCCTCACCAAATTGGAGCTTCAGGGCAATCCTGTACAGCCTTCACCTTGAGGACAAGCAGCTTGCCCCACCTGGGGCCTCAGGCCTAAAACACATGACAGGGGGCAGGACCCAAGGCCCCTCCCGTCAGACAGAGGCCCAAGCTTACGACGCATGCGTGCGGTATCCCGGCTGATCATCACCAGGGCCCTGTAAAGGCTGTAGCAGTGCTATCGTGCTGTGGAGCAGGAAGACGATGCCCCGAAAAGGTTCACAACTTCCCACTGGGCAAGCGAATGGTGTGGCTGGCAGGGGCTGCCGCAGAGCCTGTCTGGCTCACTCCACTCCCACACGACAGGCACTACATGCTTTCCCTGAGACTCTACACCGGCGCACCTGAAAAACCAGCCTCGGTGGCAGGGATCAAATCACCAGGGGCACATGCCCCCACACGCCACTGGTTTGGTTAGCCTCTGAGTCCTGGGCCAGCCACCTCGTGTGCAGGCCATGCCAGTCACCACCCGCCCGTGGTGACATGTGTCCCTGGGCCCGCTTCTGATCGCGGGGATGTTCCAACTCGTCTGTCCTCTCCTGTCCTCTCCATCTTCCATTCCATGTCCTCACCTTCAAAACAGGTAACAGCAGCTGCCCTGCCTCCCGCACAAGACGATTCTAGAATTAAATGAGATAACGTGTACAAATACATAGTTCAGGAACATTTAGATTCATCATCCGAGCCTCAGCAATAGACTCCAAACCTGACCAAACTTGACGCAGGTTAGCTTGACAATGCACTGAAAATAGTATGCAACTAGTCAGAAATTTCTCGACACTCTAAATAGCCTGCTTTACATAAGGGATACAAACTCTTCAGGAAGTTGAAGTAAACTCCAACTCTGAGGGAGGCTGTCAATTGAAACTACTGTGAACAAGCCCCCTAAATAAATCAAGGAGCAGCCCACCTCTCTTACATTGTTTCAAATGGTTTTAAAAGCTCCCAGCTTGAAAGCCAATAACCGGAAGTAAAGAACAACTGGAGCAAGTCTTCCTGGAAATAAAAATCAGAGGCCAACTGGCAGCTACTTCTACAGCTGGCAAGACCTCAGTCACAGGAAGCTTTTACCCCTCCCACGTGTAGTGACACCTACGGCTCTGCCCACATGTGGACAAAGGCCCAGAGTGCTGAAAAAGAGGGGAGGAACAAGGAAAGGCAAACAAACAGAGGCTTTCCTGAACTCGTTCAAACAAGAGGAGACTGGGACAGAGGAAAACATAGGGGCCAGAGTCAGAGCAGTGCTTTAGAAGGTGGAGGATCGGGGCACCTGGGTGGCTCAGTCGGTTAAGTGTCTGCCTTTGGCTCAGGTCATGGTCCCAGGGTCTTGGGATTGAGTCCGCATTGGGCTCCCTGCTCAGTGGAGAGTCTTTTTCTCCCTCTCCCACTGCCCCTCCTTGTGCTCTCTCTCATAAATAAAATCTTAAAAAAAAAAAAAGGTGGAGGATTAGTGTGAAAAGTGCTAACCTGCTCCCCGGCCACTCAGGGCTTTACAATCTAATCTAGATTGTCATATTTTAAGACACAGCGCTGAAGCACAACTATTTTAACCAGGAAACGTGTTAGAGATGAAACGTGGAAAGGCCATGACTAACCCGTGTGGACCCAACTGCAGAGCCGCTGTGTGGAGCCCGGAGCCGTGCTGTCTACACTTGGAGCACGAGTGTCTGACTCACCAGGTGCGGATGGCCCTTTGGGCCAAGCTGCTGTTCTACTCCTCAATCCTTGCTCAGTTCGTGCCCGGGACAGGACTAGCCCCCTTGAATTCCTAAAACCACGGTAGCTAGTTTTGAAGTAACAGGACCAAAACGGAGCTCTATACTCAAGTATTCTGAAACACTAGTTCTGAGGAAGGTGATACTGATTTATGGCTTTGTCTTCGGGATATAAAAATATCTATTGACTCCTTACTCTGTAACAAGTACTCCTTACTTACATTTCATCTCTAATCAGCACAATCAGCTTCAAGAGCAAAATTAATCCCATTTTACAGATGAGGAAAAACCGATACAGAGCAAGGTTAAGTCACAACTCCAAGGTCACACAGTGGAAGTGGTAGTGCCAGGATATCCCCTCGGGGCCCTCCAAAGCCTGTGCGCTTTAGCAAGAGCACACACCGTGTAGGCCACAGATTAGACTCTTGTGGGTCATCACACCGCTTTAAGCTAAGAAACGAATTGAAGATTATGTAAATGACTCCTTTACTCTGGCTGCTAGGCTTTAGTGAGAATACAGATCAACTATAATTAAAACCAGAGACTACTTTTTCCCTTCCCTCCCAGTTGAAGATGGTCTTTCAGGGCGCCTGGGTGGCTCAGTTGTTAAGCGTCTGCCTTCGGATCAGGTAATGATCCCAGGGTCCTGGGATCGAGCCCCGCATCGGGCTCCCAGCTCAGTGGAAAGCCTGCTTCTCCCTCTCCCACTCCCCCTGCTTGTGTTCCCTCTCTCACTGTGTCTCTGTTGAAAAATAAATAAAATCTGTAAAAAAAAAGAAAACGGCCTTTAGCTGCTGCCGCTGCGGCTGAGGAAAGGGAGGTGTGCTCGGCATGCGCAGTGGCTGCCCTACTGTCAATGCTGCATTTCCTACAATTTGACGTTGGCAGCTCTGGCCCTCGGAGGCCCCACAACCGCCGGCACTCACGTACTCTCATGTCCCCGCTCACTGATTTCCTCCTGGAGGCTCAGCACACTGGTGAGGTTGATGACCCTCCGCCGAGGGGTACATGCTGCTGTCATTTCCTTTCGGGAATCATCTTCCACCATTTCCACATCAGAGCTTTCCCGAGGCCTCTTTCTGCAACGAAGATAAGGAGCCGGCAGATCATGACTATCCTTAAAAACATTTTTTTTTTTTTTTTTAAGTCAGCCAAATTTTGCATACTGCATTTTGGAAAAGGGAGCAGCTTCTCGTGCTGGCTCTGCATGTCTGGGGCGGGGTCCTTGTGTGGGCGGCAGACTAGCAAGATCGGTCTGTTCTCCTGCACCCCACACCCTGCCATTCGGATTGACCCTGAGCCTGCCGCGGCCACGCACCAGACAGACAAGGTGCCGGCCCTCAGCATGCTTACTTTCTAGTTGGGGAGTCAGCCACAGAAAAAGGATCATTTGAAGTAGCAGAAAATGCTAAGAAAAATAAACAAGGTAACAGGATGATGGGGCAGTGAGAGGGCCTCTGGCAAGAGGTCACGCATGAGTGGAGGCCTGAGTGGCAAGAAGGTAGTTTTCCTAGGCCCAGAGCACAGGGAGAACAAAGGGGGTGGGGGAGCTCAGGCAGTTCAGGCCAGCCACACAGTGGAGTGGCCGAGCACCCCGCAGGAGAGGGAAAGCGGGGAGGCTGAAGGGGGAGCAGGGCAGGTGCACCCAAGTGCAGGGGGAAGTGTGGGTTTTCAGCTGAGGAGTGATACAGTCTCATTTCTGGTTTCACAGATTTCTTTCGACTGCTATGTGGTAAAGAGCTTGGTGGTGTTAAGTTCCCCCAGTGACAGAGAGACACGTAACCCTGCCCTGCATGACACGAGATAGTGTACGTAAAGTACCTGGCACAGAGTGGGCTCCCCACAGGTGGCAGCACCCTTGATGATTCCCTGGAGACATCCCTACACACTGTATTGCTAGATGGGCTTGGCAATGAGAAACTGGAGTCAAGTAACCCATCCAAACCCCGATAGCCACTCAGCGCTGGGCAGATGCACAGCCCTGGGCGGGCGCCTTCACCCTGAGCCCAGGCGCGTCCCCGAGCCTGCTGGGGAAGGAGCGTCCCGGGAAAGCAGGGAAATGACAGCCGCTCTTCCATCCGCCCTTCTCCCATGCTCACCACCAGCCCCCAGGCTTCGGGGGCTTCATAATTTGAACTGAGAAAATGCGTTTTTCTTGAGAGGAGTGGAAGCAGCTTTGAGGGCGATGAAGGAGAATCCTCTGGATATTTTAGGGTTCTCTCTGGCCACCTCTGCTATTGAGGCGTTATCAAAACCCAGTACTAAAAATAAAAGATACATCTTATTTTTTTTTCTGATGTGTGTTTAACTCATGCTTGGAACCACGGACATTTAAGATATCTCAAAGGCCACTGACTGGGGGACTCTCAAGCCATGGTCAAAGGTGGAGAGCGGACAAGGCAGAGCACTGTCCCATTGGAGGCAGAGGGCAGGTGAGGCAGAGAGAAGCGGCAGGTGCTTCATGCCGAGTCAAGACAGAGGCGGTTTCAGTTAAGAACAGCAGAGGCAGGCTGCACTCCTCCTAAAGTCCATACCTGGGGTTGCCCGGGCTGGAAGGGGGCCCTCTCTTCTCTGCTGTTTCTGAAGTCCCCTCTGTTGCATCTCCCTCCGTGCCCTGATTTCTGGCAGCCACTTGAGCAGGCTCTGGGAGTTCAAGCATTTCCTCATCTTGCTGCCCAGCCCTGCCACTGGAAGCATCGGTCCTGTCTTCTAGGACAACGTCCTGAGGCTGAATGGACACGGCCTTGCTCCCGGGCTGTAGAAAGGCATCGAGCTTCTGTTCCCGTGAATCTGTGCGGACCATCTGGTGGGCATAGACCTTGTCGCCACTTCCAGAAGTAGATGAGGGGGTCACACCCATTGTGGATTTAACCACCTCCCCAGAGGGGCCAGCAAGACCTGGTAGTAAAGTCTGTGTCAAAAAAGAAGGTAGTGGGTTAAAAAAAATTTTATTTATTTTTTATTTTTTTTATTTTTTTAAAGATTTTATTTATTTATTTGAGAGAGAGAAAATGAGAGATAGAGAGCACGAGAGGGAAGAGGGTCCGAGGGAGAAGCAGACTCACTGCTAGGCAGGAAGCCCGATGCAGGACTCGATCCCAGGACTCCAGGATCATGACCTGAGCCGAAGGCAGTCGCTTAACCAACTGAGCCACCCAGGCACCCAAAAAAAATTTTTTTTAAATAAATAAGATTCCTAGCCACTGTGGTTTTTCAAGCTCAATGGCATTTATGTAATATATGATTCACTTTATGTTTTTGCTGAACTCTTTCTATATTCTGTCCTATATGTTTCAATAGAGTAGAATCCACATGGAAAAAAAAAAGGCGGCAGTGGGACGATTCAGAATATGAAATAAATAAGTTCAGGTCCCAGGGGCGACTCTCGATCTTGGGGTTAAGTTTGAGCCCCAAACTGGGTGTAGAGATTAGTTTAAAAAGTAAAATCTTTAAATAAAAAAAAAGAAGTCCAGATCCCAAAGTGGAGCAGTACTGGAGAAAGAAGCTAGAACCAGGTATAATCATCATTACAGAAGTATTAATATAGAAGCAATTCTGAAAAAGATACACCAGTAAAAATACAAAAATTCAGAAAAATCCTTATAATTTTAAAATTGGTTTGAAATGGGGAATATTAGTGTAAAGTCCTTATATTTTTGTGTTTCCTTTTTTTTTTGCTTCCATAAGAGGATTTCATTTTTTAATTGTAGTAATATATACATAAAATTTATCATTTAACCATTTTTAAGTGTACAGCTCTGTGGCATTAAGTACATCACATCATTGTGCAGCCATCACCACTATCTATCTCTAGAACTTTTTCAATGTCCCAAACTGAAACTTTGTACCCATGAAACAAAAACTCACCATTCTCCCCTCCCCACTAGCTCCTGGCAGCCACTAGTTTGTCTATTTTTAGATATACAATTTCCTAGCTCTGTCCACTGGAAAGGCCTAAAGCAATGACCACCCAGCAGCAATAAGGACCCCCTGATCCCAGATTATAGTCTCTAAATACCATCCCCACTAAAATAAACCAGAGTTCCTTAGAGAAATGGCCAATTCCAGGGCTTGGGCTTGGAAAGTACAGAGTGAGCCTACAACATCTTCTCTTGAGAAACAAGAAACCATCAAAGACTAATGGAATTGGGTCAAAATGACAAGAGCACCAGTTTGAAGGGGTTTTTGTTGGTCTAAGATTGGATAATTTGGGGATCCAAAAGAAAAATGACTATAATTAACTAAATTATATTGCTTTGTTAACAGCTTTGATAAAATATTAAGAGAAAAAGAAAAAGATGGTAAGGGAGAGGGAAAGAGAGAGGACAAAGTCATTAAACACCACTGGAAATCGCTCGGACATGAACTCATTCCTTTGCACACAGATAATTAAAGGGACAGAACTCAGCATTTACCCTTACTTTCTACTGTGAACTGTATTTCAGGATAACCAAAAAGCTCTAAAGTTATTGTACACAGAAGAATTACAATCAATTGAGAGAAAACGATAAAATCAGAAAACCATAATCTTGCGATCCTAGTGAAATAACTGATTCAGGTAATGGTCATCAATGAGTGGTGAAACCATTAAGCTAAATATTCCTGGGGAACTTGACAATGAAGGAAACAGGCTGTCACCAGCTGAACCCACAGATGAGTCTTATCACCAAAATGACATAACAAGTCAGTATGCGCCTCCTGCTGGGGCGTGACAGAAAGTACATGGCATCATCTATCAAAAATTCTCACACAGAAATCTCATTCACAAATCTGAATGTAATCATGCCAGTTTATAGGAATTCCCAGGTTACAGGAAATGTGGAGGATTAGAACAAGTTAAATGACACTAAGAAGCAGCAATCAGCCAGAAATGTGCATTATTCTACAAGAAGCCTTTAGAATAAGCCAATAAGAACAACAAAAAAAGTGTACAGGGACTTTTCTGGTTTCAAAGAGACTTAAAAGAGATTTAAAAGACAACAATTATAGTGAGTAGAACTTAACTGAATATGTATTTCAATGAAGCTACTTTATAAAAGGATCTTTTCTGGACAGTTGGGACATTAGAATATGGACTAGATATTAAATGATATTACTATTAATTTTGTTATGTATAAAAAAGGACGTTGTGATTATATAAGGAAAAGATATTTTTAAAACGCATAATAAAATACTAGGGAAAAAAGTAAATGCCTGAAGTGCGCTTAAAATATTCTTTTCCCGGGCGCCTTGGTGGCTCAGTTGGTTAAAATATTCTTTTCCCTTGGGGCACCTGGGTGGCATAGTCGGTTAAGCGTCTGACTCTTGGTTTCAGCTCAGGTCATGATCTCAGGGTTGTGAGACTGATCCCCACATTGGGTTCCATGCTCAGTGCAGAGTCTGCTTGAGATTCTCTCTCCCTCTCCCTGCTCCTCCCATTTGTGCGCGCTCTCTCTCTAAAATAAATAATCTTTAAAAAAAAAATGCTCCACATCACTTGCCAACAGGGAAATACAAATCAAAACCACAATGAAATACCACTTCACACCAGTCAGAATGGCTAAAATTAACAAGTCAGGGAACGACAGATGTTGGCGAGGATGTGGAGAAAGGGGAACCCTCCTACACTGTTGGTGGGAATGCAAGCTGGTGCAACCACTCTGGAAAACAGTATGGAGGTTCCTCAAACAGTTGAAAATAGTACCCGATGACCCAGCAATTGCACTACTGGGTATTTACCCCAAAGATACAGATGTAGTGAAAAGAAGGGGCACATGCACTCCAATGTTCATAGCAGCAATGTCCACAATAGCCAAACTGTGGAAGGAGCAGAGATGCCCTTCAACAGATGAATGGATAAAGAAGATGTGGTTCATATACACAATGGAATATTACTCAGCCATCAGGAAGAATGAATACCCAACACTGGCTTCAACATGGATGGAGCTGGAGGAGATTATGCTAAGTTAAATAAATCAATAGGAGAAACACAATTATCACATGGTTTCATTCATATGTGTAATATAAGGAATAGTGCAGAGGACCATAGGGGAAGGGAGGGAAAACTGAATGGGAAGAAATCAGAGAGGGAGACAAACCATGAGAGCCTCTTGACACCAGGAAACAAACTGAGGGTTGCGGAAAGGGAGGTGGGTGGGGGAATGGGGTAACTGGGTAATGGGCATTAAGGAGGGCACGTATTGCAATGAGCACTGGGTGTTATACGCAACTAATGAATCATTGAACACTACATCAAAAACTAATGATGCATGATATGTTGGATAATTGAATTTAAATTAAAAAAAATTAAAAAACAAAAACAAAAACAAAAAACTGCCACTCTTTCCCCACCCTCAAGTTAGAAAGGGAAAGAGAAAACATATATGGCAAAATGCTGATGGCTGTTGAAGCTCGGTGACAGGTACATGGATTATTTGTATAATATCTACTTCCATGTGTACTTAGAAATATTCAATAATGAGCTAAATAACAAAAAGTTAAATAAAGTAGCAAATGTGCTCAAAAAGGAAAAACCTCCCTTCATGGATAATATAAAACCCTTGCAGAGTAAACACGCAAATGAAGTGACTATAACTGACCCTTGAACAAAGCAGATTTGAACACAATGGGTCCACACTTGTATACAGAATTTTAGTAATACAGTGCTGTAAATGTATTTTCTTTTCCTTATGATTTTCTTAGGAACAGTTTTTTTCTAGATTATTTTACTATAAAAATACAATATATAACACATATACAAAATATGTGTTAGTCGACTGTTTATGTTATCTGTAAGGCTTCTGATCAACAGTAGGCTAATAGGAGTTAAAAGTTTTGGAGAGTCAGATTTTTGACTGCCTACAGGGTCGGTGCCCCAACCCCTGCGCTGTGTAAAGGTCAAATGTATTTGCTTCATTTGCCTTGCAATAGCCACAGAAGCAGAAATTAACAGAACTACTTTGCAGATAGTAATTTTAAGGTCCAGAAGAGTGAAACACCTTGTCCAACAGGATAGAGTTGCCACAAACCCCAAGAGCCCCCAGGCTTCCTGATTTCCATACCAAAGTTTCCCTGCAAACCAGGGCTTGTGCCGTAGGCCCTGGGCAGTGTTGTGCAAGACAAAGCTGTGGAGTGGGAGAGAAGGTATTCTGATGCCCCCAGCAGAGTGGGGACAGCTCTGAGTTTGGACCCCACCACCCACAGCAATGCTCCAAGGCTTGTGCCACTGCACCAACAGAGGCAGGCTGTCTGATCCAGAAACCCACTTTCCTTCTGAAGGCACACAGGTCAGGACTATGCAGAATTCTCTGGGAAAATACAAAGTAAGCTAACTAAATGAACCTGACTCCTGCAAAATAAGACAAGGAGGAAGACGAGAAGTTCCTTCCCCAGTGCAGCCACAGACACACTCCAGGACCTCTGGCAAATCTTTCTTTCGATCTCAGCTAGGACAGAGCAAGACAACCACTCTGGCCCAGACAATGTGCTCCTTATTTTCACCTCATACTTTGAGGCTGTCTTCCCGCTCCCCGCCAGCCACACCTTTGCCAGGTCCTGGCAATTCCAGATCTTCAACCATCTGGGAGTGGAGCCACCTCCAGACCAGACCCCCCAGACCCCTCACTGCTTCTCCCAAATAGCTGCGGACCTCCATCATGCCCCTCTGCTGTCCTTTCCCCACTTGACCACAGGATTCTTCCTAAAAGTTTTATATCTCAACCACCGGCACTGCAAGGATTTGTGTGGCACCAGGGGTCCAGCAAAACTAACAGAAGACTGAGCGCTGGTTCCCAGGCAGAACTGCCTTCTGCCCACCTGCCACACACACCTCTCAGGTGGCATCAGCAGCGACCCTCGCGGACTCACCACCCAAGCCTCGGCCTGGGCTCCAGAGGTGGTAGGGCTGCCCCCACGGCATTTACCCTCACTGCTTTGTGCCCATGGCGCCTCCCAGAGAGGGGCTTTCCATGAAGTTTCCTATGGGAAGCATTCACTGGCTTGGGAACTTAAAACGTTTTCTGTGAAGTAGGCTCCCAGAAGCCCACTCTCTGCTTGCAGGACCCGGTGCTTCCATTTCTTTTTTTCTTTTTCTTTTTTTTTTAGGGGGGAGGAAGAGGAGAGGGAGAGGGGGAGAGAGAATCTCAAGCAGGCTCCATGCCCAGTGCAGAACCTGACTTGGGGCTCAATCCCACAACCCTGAGATCATGACCTGAGCTGAAATCCAGAATCAGATGCTTAACCAACTGAGCCACCCAGGTGCCCCGACACCCCCACTTTTTTTTTTTTTTTTTTAGAGAGGGAGGGAGGGGAGAGGAGGGGGGATATTTCTGTTTATTTCTGTTTCTCTAGTTCTGGGGTCTGTTGTGCTTCTGAACACACTCTCACCATGTGCTGCCTAGAATCCCATCCTGGCAGAACTGGGATGGGATACTGGAGATCGTATTATCCCCCATTTTACAGACAGGAAACCTGAGGCCCCGGAGAGCTGGGAGTAGCTTAGAACCATAAGCACTTAGAACCTGGGTAATTATAATAAGGTGGATGGTGCCAGGCCCTGCATCGGGACACTTCCACCTACTGCTTGTCACCACCCTCCGAGATGATGATGACCAATTCAGTCCTCAATGAGGGAGCCAGGGAGACCAGGGAAGGTTAGTCACATGGTGGTAACCCAGGCCCGTCTGACACTAAGGCCCTGCTCCTCCCACTGTCCCACTGCCTCCCAGGGGCCCCGCCCCTCCACTCTGCCCTGTGAATGTGGGCTTAGCCCCCTCCATCCCCAGGGAAGATGAATGCATGGAAGAGGTGCCCTTATTCTGCTTCAGACAGCTTGTATGAAAAACTGAGAAGTCAGTCGAAGGTCGTAGATGGAGGCAGAGTGAGACCGCAGGCCTCCTGACTCTAGGAACAGGGATAACATAATCCTTTCATGGTTAGGTTCAAAAAAGGAAAAGTTACCAAAGGAAAACTATCCGAGTGATCCTTGGAAAGACAGTCCTAAAGCAACAAGCAAAACTCTGGGCTCTCGTGTCTGATGGGCCACATTTTCAGGTGGTGGCAAAAGCACCAGAGGCAGGGCCGGACGGAGAGCACCCTCACCTGGGTGAAGTACATCCTGGAGGAGTTGGAGCCTAGGAGCTTGCTCTCAATGTGCTGCTGCACCCGCTCCAGGATGCTGTCCTCATGCAGGAAGTGAACTTCGTGCTTTGTGGGGTGCACATTGACATCCACGTTCTGGGGGCTGATCTCTAAGCTGGCAGGAAGAAAAGCAAACTATTACTTCGGGTGGCGGGGAATGGGGAAAACAATTCTCGCCAGCAGACTTGTGGGTTCAAATGACATAGCGGTCAAAACTTCCGGGTCAAGTCCTAGCGACCTGGATTCTGAAGCTGTGTAGCCTGGGCTCAGTGACATCATCTTTCTTTGCTTCAGTCTCCTCATCTGTACAGCGGATATAACACGTGGTGGGGCTTAAATTCATGCAAAGCACATTGCGTGTTTTTACCTGGCATATTTATTATACATCAGCTGTTACCATCGTTCCAGAACTAGTGGAATTTCTTATTGCATGACCTGGAGCAAGTCACTTAACCCCTGTGGATGGGTTTTCTCATCTGTAACCATGAACCTGTTCCCTACTTACTTTTCAGTATTATGAAGATCGAAATAAGAGTACACGTGAGAGAATGTTCTATCATCAAAATGTAATGTAAAAGTCAGTTTAGACGCTGTGCCAGCTATCACCTGACTGCCTCGGCTCCACATCCATCTTTCACTGTTTGCTCCGTGACCGCAAGGTGAATCTGTGTCAGGAGAGGGCACTGGAAGGACCGTGGAGAAGGAAGGGGTTTTTCTGCCAGTTAGGGGGCAGCTTCTGGCTGGTTCGGGGGCAAGATCCGTTATTCACCTTGGTTTCACCAACACGGGGGCTGGCACACGGGAGGCCCTCAGTGAGACTCTGTTGCGTGAGTAAATGAAGGCAAACTATGCCCTTCACCTGTGAGAAAGGACAGAACCTCCTTTTGCCAGTGGCGGATGGGATCCACTCTGCTAGAGCTATGAGCAAGCCCATCTCTTTCAAGAGGACAGCTGGACAGAATTTGTTCCTTGTGAGTCTCGGGTGAGGAGTCTGACGCTGCCTTACCTGAGGTACAGGAATGGGTGTGTGTTTTTGGGCAAATATGCAGCATACACTGTTTCAATGGCTTTTCTTAAGGAAGCTGACTCTACCAGACGATCTAGAAGATAAAAGGAACATAACCAGCTCAAAACTGTCCTGAAGGGAGAGGCAACAGGTGCACGTTTGTACCATGCCATGAAATCATTCACAAAAAACACTTCTGGAGAGACATCTTCAGCAGACCCCGGGAAAGAAAGGCCTCTTTTAATGTGTTGCTATCCACCAGCATCTGGCTCTGGGCTTCGGGCTCTCTCCTCTCAGCCAAGTCACAGGACCATGGGAGGCAGTAAGTTCTGCCTCCCCGCTTCCCTTCCCTCAGTCAGCCCGGGAGGACTACCTTTGCCCTTGCCCGGCACGGTGGGCAGTGTGTGCTGTCAGCTCTCAGACTTTTCAGGCTGCACATACACACTGGCTGCCTGTCACATATGCAATGGGCTTGGGGACAATACGCTGGCGACTACATGAACTCCAGTTCCAGGTGGTAAGCACCACAACAGATGTGTGTGCCAAGTGGTGGGAGGATGGAGTAACCAACTGTGCCCGGGGGACGGGGGGTTCCCAACAGTGGGGTATCCCAACTGAGCAACAAGGGTAAGAAAGAGTTTTCCAGGCACTTCAGGCAGTACAACTATCTGAATGTATGTTTAAGGTAATTCAGGAAATGAGCCAGGGTTGAAGAGGGTGGGAAAACACTAAAACCTGGGGGAGAGAAGACAAAAATCAGAGGAAAATCTGTTTTCAGAAAACACAGCCCTCCTTTCTCCCCAGACAGATGACCTGCTGGTGGTCTGTTCTCCTGGGTTGGTGTAGCCAAGGATATGTCCCATGGTTTTACTTCCAATGGGAAGAGAGCCTGTGATCTTACCAATGAGGAGACCATTATTTTCTGAGCGCTCACCACCTCCACGGGCCCTCAACAAGGGCACTGGCCTCGGTGACACGTGCCACGAGCATGCAGGTCTAGGTCCTGCAGGTGTGGACCCTGACAAGGGCATGACCAGAGCCCCTCTGCTGCGATTTCTGGACTGGAGACACGCCGAAAGAGTGTTCCTTTGCCCACCACCTAAGTGAGAGCGCATGGTGTGGAGATAACTGGACGATACACCTAAGAGTCTGACGTCTGGGCTAGTGGGAACTCGGTGCGGTGACAAACTCGCTAACGCTGACGCAGAGCCCGTGGGGTAAACAGCTCGCCAGCAGAACAGACGGGCTCCGCATGCGGCACTTACCCTGATTTCTGCTCATCTATTCTGAAGCCAACACATGTGTCACAAAGCAGTATTCTTCATGGTTAGAAAAACAAGTGAAAATCGTTTCTGAGCCTTGATTAGAGCCAGCTTTATTACAGATCAGGCTTAAGTCCTTCTTAATGAAGTAGGAAAAACCCTACTAATATAATATAAACCAGTTTAACAGAATGTGTCTATAAAATATTGACTCCCTCTTCTCTGTTTCTATATGGCCTGGAAAACTGTTGTAAAACATGTATAATCTGGGACACTTCTGGCTGGCTAGCATTATAAACGGAACAGGGAAATATACCATTTTCAATAGCAAGCCAACAAAACTATGAAATAATTACAAATTGCTTTGAACAATAAAGGTAATGGACCGATATGATAAAAATGTAAGGACTGAACAAATGGCAAGATGCATGATGCATTTCTGGCTGGAAAATTAAAAACTGAATTAGACCCATGTGTGGCTCCCTGTCACACTCTCTCAAAATCATACTATACGCAATCAAGTAAAAAGAAACAGAATGCAAAATAGTATTTACTCAACAAGCAGCAATCATGTAAACAATATGCCTGCAGTGAGATAAAGACCAGAGAGGAATCTGACAAAAATCCAAATTTAGTTAATTTCCTCCCTGATTTCTAGTACTGCTCATTATCATAAATAACTCATTCTTTAAAAAGAAAAATCCCAAGGGGTTTAACATTCCATTTCTTTACTAATGACACTGCCTACACCCAAGGGACCCCCTCCCTGTGTCCCGCTGTGCGATTCAAACAGCTGACTATTGATCTAGGGCAAGAACAAACAAAGGCCTGGGGCCTGCTTGTAAGGCTCTGAGGCCAGCAGGGAGGAAGCTGTTCAGGCTCATAGGCGTCGGTGATGCCCTCTCCCAGAGGCAACAACCACACTCTGCCAACAGTAGGCCAGCAATGAGCACATATCAGAGGGCTGAGTAGACTTGGGCTAGAAATTATAAATGCTTCCTAATCAAGCCACACTTCGGCCTCCTCAGGCTGGGTGTAATCCAGCTGGGTGTAATTAAGCCTGTCGATTCGGAATTTTTCCACGGTCCCATAAAATTCCCTGTGGACAGACTTCCCCACATGGTTCTTTTTTACTTACGGTTGATGAAGAGTAAGAAGATGCACTTCTTCACTGAGTAATTTGCATTGGATATGTAGCCATTCATTTTGAAGGCTAGGGTTTTATCCTCACACCCAACTTCTATCAGTTCTCTGGTTGAAAAAGAGAAATTTTGCGTGTCTTGAAAATAATGGAAAATTCAAACAGTATAAAGAATCAGAGTTGGAAAAATCAGGGCTCCTTCATAAACTAATTCGGCCAAATAAGGACTCCTGAAACTTGGTTTGTTGAGGTCCTCTGGGCCCATCCATCCATCCGTCTGTCTCTCCATCTACCCAGCTACTCACCCTATCACTGTTTTCAAGCACTTATGTTCTATGCTAAGCACTGCTCTGACTGCTGGGACATATGACAAATCCAAGCTCTGAGACCTTATTCTGCTGAAACTTTTATGTATCTTAGTAACTAAACCCCAAAGATGAAATTCCAAAACGACTCATTTCTACTGAATCCCTTACTATATGAACATCACAATGGGGCTCCAGTGTGGTGTCCTCAGGGTTGTGCTTATGGGGGGGGTGAGGTTAATGGGTGAAAGGTGGTCCCCACATAAGCCACACTCATCTCTGCCTGAGGATCCTCCCAAGTGCGGGTCCCTCTGCCTGGGAAGCTCCTACTGGTAGCTAGTTAATTCCTCCTTATTCCTCATATGTCTGGGCTTACTCCTTCAAAGAGCTTTCTCTGACTATCCCTCTCCCTGACCTTGAGAGATTCTCCTGTTGTGCCTTCTATTGTTCCTTTGAGACATCTAGCACAATCACTAATGAATGGCATAATTATTTCATGTGTCTTTCCAACGGGATAGGAGTCCTCTGAGGGCAAGAAGCATCTCTGCTTTATGCCCTACTGTATTTCTCAGCACAGCACCCAGCAAACAGTAGGCATTCACTGAGCATTTGCTGAACGTACGGCGGAAGCTATCAAGTAGTACTGTGTACTCTGAGTCTGAGCAGAGAATGCAGCTTGCCGTGTTTCTCCACACACAGTAAACCAGCAGACCCTTTCTTCCCCAAAATGACTCAAGAGGCTGGTGTTCTGGAAACACCCTTTGGGAACTGCTGCGCAGTGAGATTTCTAATCTCTTATAGTCCCTAGGAATTTCCTAACGACTAATTCTGAGTCTTTAAATAATAAAGAAGCCCTTACAAGTTTCATTGTACAATAGTGTTCTCTCTCTGCTCTGGGAAGAGAGTTTAAAAAACTTAATTGATTAACAATTAGTAAAGAAGAGGGCAATTAAAAGCAAATTGACTGTTCCCTAGTTAGGAGCTTGGTTTTGCTCAAAGAAATGAGTAATTTGTCCTCTGAAGTAGAAAACTGGGCTCTGGGACTACTGCTGCTTCTAAGATTTTTGGAAAAAGTGAAGCCAGGGGCTATCTTCTTCATCTGTGTATGCCCCTCATCTGGGCCATGCCTGGCACATAGAGGGCCCTTAGTATTTTTCCCCTCAGATTATGACATGGGCACTTTGGGCTTTGCAGAGTCCTGAGATTTAGCTAGGACTCTGTGATAGAAATGGTGGTTTTTGCCTCCCAGGGAGGGCCGTGAGGCATCTATACTGCAAGTTCACCTCGGAGGCTTTCCCTGACAATGAAGATCTTAGATCTTCACTTAGAAGTCTGCTCACCACCAGACAGGGAATATTTTATTTGTCTTTACATCCTTAACTCCGACACAAAGCCTAGAATATGGGAAACAGTAAATGTTGAACAATAGTAAGTGAAATCCCAAAGTGACGATAAGGGAAGTATCAGGAAAAGAGGGAGCGCTGGAAGATGAAAAAATTCTACTAGGGGGGCGCTGGGATGGCTCAGTCGTTGAGCGTCTGCCTTCGGCTCAGGTCATAGTCCCAGGGTCCTGGGATCGAGCCCCGCGGGAAGCCTGCTTCTCCCTCTCCCGCTCCCCCTGCTTGTGTTCTCTCTCTCACTGTGTCTCTCTCTCTCTCAAATAAATAAAATCTTTAAAAAAAAGAAAAAAAGAAAAAATTCTACTACACTGTGAATATTTTGAAGACAGAGACTAAAGAGAACACACTGATTTACAGCCAGAGCATCTGGGAGATAACACGCACCCAAGAAGTGTGGGTTCCCTGAAATCATGACTCCACGAACAAATGTGGAGCATGGAAATAATGCCTGCCTATTTCATTAAAGCAAACTCTTAAAGCAGGTGCTACTTTGATAGATTCCAAACTCATGTGATAAATGGTAAACCAAGACATGGAAAGTAGATTTTTCAAAATATGATGAATTATCAACATACCTGCTAACAGCATTTCCAAAGATGGAGCGAATATTATCCACTGTTGTGGCATTAGGCAGTGTCCTAACGTCAGCTACAGTCTCACCTTGCTGATAAACAGAGCAGAAAATACAACTTACTGTCTCACAGTTGTGAATGAAACATCCTAATCTTATCTCCTCAGGAGAACTATTAAAAAAAAAATCCCTTTTTCTAATACATAACCATCCCTTATAAACCAACCACTTACTTTTTTAACTGAGAAACTAATGCCTGAATTGTGTATTGAATACCTGGTAAAGAAAAGACAACAAAAGAGTAAGCAGAGTGGCCAAATGCACAATATAAGGCAGAACTCCCTATTGGTTAAATGAATTGGTGGGGTGACGTAATTTAAACAAAGATATACACAGTCAAGAATATCTCCATATATCAAATTTTACCCACAGGAAAAGAAGCCAGCAGACTTCAGGGAGCTATCAATGCTAAATGTGGCAGAAGCAAATAAAAAACAGGGTTTTTTACTTTTGTAGGGTTCTGACTAGACTCAGGGTATTTCAATACAATCTCCTCCTTGCCTACAGTTTTACTTTCGTAAACCCACTAGGTCCAGCTTGCATCTTGAGAATATAGCCTTTACAACTCCTGGACTCTTTTATTCTCTCCCAGAGCCCCTCAAGACACCCCCCTCCTCACCCACTTCTTTTTCGGCCCCTGGCCCTGTTTCAGCATCTCCCAGTCTTTTCTCAGTTGGCTATTATTTATTTATTATTCCTCCCTCATGGGCCCCACAAACTGAAGGACTATGTCTAGCAAAATGCATTCATTCAGCTGACAATTAAGAATTCACTTGACCACACCTAGAACCAAAAGAGCCAACTAGAACTCCTCTATTTCCAGGAGATAATTAATATTCTGATGCTGATTTATACAACTCCAGGGAAAAGCAAAGAAAATTGATGTGGAAGTATGTTCCACTTTCTGAGGAGCAAATGTTTTATTCATTTTGGACTTTTCAGAAATACTGAAAAATAGTTAACAGATCTCTGCTACGATTCAAGGATGTGCAGGCTTAGACAGCCCACGCTGGATCCACTGAACCAGCAGATGAAGTCAGTCTACAGTGGACATAATGTTATTTTCACCTGCCCTGAACCCTTTCTCCTTCTTCTTTTAACAGGCCCTAGTCTTCCTTTGGGAAACTACCTCTTCCCCATTCCACCTGATTACCCTCACAGTGCCAATCTAAGGAATCTCCCCACAGACAGACTGGGGTGGGGTGGGGGATGGGGAAGCCATACCAATCAGATGTACTCTCCCAGGAAACAGACTCTTAAGTAGAGTCAGGAAAGAATGAAAACAACTGTATCAGGGCCACTATCTAATCCCCAAAGCCAGCCTGGTTCTCATCCTCTCCAGGGAGCAGCTGCTGACATTTCTTGCCATTCTTAGCCTTCCAATAAATTTCTTTTGGGCTCAAGTTAGCTGGAGACTATCTGTTTTGCTTTCCACCAAAGAACCCTCACTGATGCAGAGACCAACTGCTCTCTCCCAGGGAGATGAGAAAAAGCCCAGAACTAGCAACTACACCTTGACCAGAAACAATCCAGAGGCTAGAACACGATGTGCCATTTTCCATCTAGCTCACCAACTGTTCTCAATTTACAAGCACCGGCACAAATTCCTTCGGTGAGAGATGGCAAAGAACCACTCCCAGATTGTGGACTGTACCTGCCAACAACTTCCAAAATTTTCCCATACTCTTCACTTGGATTTTTTAAAGCTTTCCTCCTCGTGGATATGT
The DNA here is from genome assembly GCF_003265705.2 of Callorhinus ursinus. NCBI lineage: Eukaryota > Metazoa > Chordata > Mammalia > Carnivora > Otariidae > Callorhinus > Callorhinus ursinus. Next base: position 142,515,470 of record NW_027397063.1, read on the forward strand.
TGTAAAAAAGGTCCTCCACCTGAAATGAAGATTGATTTTTTTTCCTTGTAAATTCACAGAAATACATGGAAATAAAGACCCAAGCAGTCTACCTAAAGCTGGCCAGCAGAGAATCCAACTATACTTACCAACAGTACAGTTCTAAGCACTGATTGGGGGAGGGGGGCAAGAGATAAGTCAGCCTTAACAAAGGAAATAAAGGGTATTTTTCCTGCTTCCCATATTCATTCACTGATTTCTCAAATAGGTACAGGGGGCTATCTCTAGGTCAGGCTCTTTGCTTTGTACTGGGAATACGAAGACAAAGCACAGTCTTACCCAGGAAAGCACAAGATTCAGTGGGGGCAAACATGTAAATTTACCATAATTATACTATCACATGGCATCCAAGCATATTTTCCAAACTAAGAATTCTTATAAAATTTCTGAGATCATTTGGGCTTCTTGGAAATCACACTGTGGCCACCCTGTGTACCAGATCTGTCTCAACATGCGCTTAGAAGCACATTCATTTCTGCCTCCTGCCTGCTTTATCAAGGCTAGGGTTTAGAGACTTCAGGGAAATGTGTGCCAACTGGGGCTGAGGTAGAGGGGTGGGACGCATAACATGACAGTGGGAGGCTTTGTAGGATCACACAACGGGAAGAGACCAAATGTGGCACCATAGACATAAGGCAGCATACAAGATTTTCTCTGATTAATGATACAACTGTATTACTCAAACACCCTCTGAGTGGGCAGATATTCTTTGTTCCATTTGAGAGACGGGAAAAGTGAGGTTAAGAGACACTAAACAACTTGCCTCTGGACACACAACCACTGAGTGGCAAGGCTGAGACTCTAACTCACATCTTCTGGAGCCAAGTTTAAAGGGCCTTTCAATGCCAACTACTTTGCCACTGATTTCTGCCATCCCAATAAAAGAATCTGCCAGTCTCTGAAAAAAGATGGCGGGAGTACACACAGGCTGCCATGCCATAAAAGCCAATAATCAAAAAAAAAAAAAAAAAAAGCCAATAATCAGTCCTCTTGTTTAGAGAGAAATATCTTGCTATTTCTTTTAACCAGCAAAGATTCATTTTATTATTACTTTGAAAACTCAGAGACAATTTTATTTTTTTTTTGAGACAGTTTTATTCTTTATTTCAGCATTTCTACAAAGCTCTTTTTCAACAATTTATACTCCCTTGTACCATTCTTACCGTGATCTGGGTCCCCTGATTGCCTGCACAGGGTTTAGGAGGAGCTTTCAGCTTTCCATCTGAATAATTTGCTCTTAACAGAAAATATAAGAGATTAATATCCAATAGAAGCAGAATATCTATCCAAAGGGTAAAAAAGAAATTATATCAAGAATAAGGTATAACCATGTTATCTACTGTCTTAATTACCATTTTCCTCTTTTTCTACTATTCCATTATCATTCCAATTGGATACCAAAAAAAAAAAATCCCTATTCTTCTAGCAAATGTTGCTTTTTAGTTCCTGAATTTTGAGCTACAAAGCAATAGTTTTGCCATTGCCTACAGTGACAGTAAAATTTTTTCAGTAATTCTGTAATCATTTATGGAGGGGCTACCACATGACAGGCCTGCAGAGGCCCTGGTAACAAAGAAAGGCCCTGGAGAGCTCTCAATCTAGGGGACACACTTTTCCCTAAAGTGGAGAACATCGTGCTAAGTGATCTGGGAAGCAAATATTCAGCTGGGGACTGGGGAGGGGGTTGAAAGCATCACAGAAGAGATGACAATTCATCTGGGCTCTAGAGAGGAAGAGTTTCAGGGAGAAAGCACCAAAGACCATCCAGGAAGAGAAAAACATAAAAGCACAGAAGCTTTGGAACACCTGGCACCTGGGAATTTGTGCAGAGAAGAGGCTGAAAAGGTGGATGGAGAGCACAGTGCGGGGGGGGGGGGGGGTTGCTGTTTAGGGATGGCTCTGGATTTCATACCACCAAGGAAGGGGAGCCACTGGAGGTCCCAAGCAGGAGCATAATATAATCTCAGTGGTGAAGGACCAGAATTTGCACCCCAGGCTATTTAGGAAGACATTAATTCACAAGTATCTCCCTGTTTTGTGAGAAGGAATTCTGGTCATATCAGCACACCCAGATCCTAGGGCAAGTATAATTCACATAGTGTCAAAATCCCCCAGCAACAGTGAAGTATACTCTAGAATGCTCCCTGTTCCATCACATTACACATCTGTCTGCTGAAGATTGAGAAATATGCAGCACTTTCACTGTTGGAGCTATTTTCCATATTAATTTATGGACAATCTGTATGATTAAAAAAGAATTCTTTTCAAGGTACTCCTAAATTAGGTACTCCTGTCTTCCACTAGTAAATGGCCAGTGCTTATAAAAACAGAGGTCTAACTTTGATTCCTCAAATCCTGTTTTTGTGCTGTTCCAAGGCTGTCTGTCAGCTTCTGAAGACTGTGCCAGCACAAGAGAGGGCCAGCGGCTTCCGTGGGAGGGCAAGCCAGCACAGGCATGCACGTGCGGCAGGGAGCCGGGGGCTCACAAGCCAGCTAAGGAACCGTGAGCCTCCAGCACCCCAGCCACAGCCCTGTCATCAAAGTAATATCCTACTAAAGGGCACAGGGGCAGAATAACATCCGCATCTACCACCTACTTAGAATACATCTGTATAACAGAGCTTATAAGCACTTATATATGTCACATCTTATCTGATTCTTAACAGATGTTCAGCAAGATTTTTACCTAATAATCATCCCTGTGGATTATCAAGTAGTCCATAGGGAGGAAAGGAAACTACCCAAGATCTTGGTCAAAAAAGATGACATTGGTGTTTAGATAGGGTCACTTTGAGATCTAGGCATAAAGCATGTTTCAGGATGAATACATGAATAAAGCAGACTGCGCCATACCTGTATGCACACTTTGCATCAGCTGTTTTGGTTGTAATAGTAACATGAGCCACGTGGCTGATGCTGGCCAAAGCCTAAGGAAGAAAATGAATGAAAGAAAAACATTGCTGGGTCACCCACTGGCAGCTTATTAAGGAGAAAGGTGATCTAAATTACCCCTTCCATTTTGTATTAGCAAATGGTAACAATGGGTATTTTGCTCATTCACTTTCATGACATGTTAACAAAAGGATATCAAATTGAATTTGTAGCATATTATTAGACCAAGGGGAAAATACATATTAGAAAAAGTCCAAAAGGAAACAGCAGAGTATTTTTTTAAAATTTATTTTAAATCCAGTATAGTTGGGGTGTCTGAGTGGCTCAGTCGGTTAAGTGTCCAACTCTTCATTTTGGCTCATGATGATCTCAGGGTTGTGAGATCGAGCCCCACATTGGGCTCTGAGCTCAGCAGGAAGTCTACTTGAGATTCTCTCTCTCCTTGCTCCCATGTGCACACGTGCACTCACTTTCTCGCTCTCTCTCAGATAAACAAATAAATCTTAAAAAAAGAAAAAAAATCCAGTACAGTTAACATACATTGTTGCGTTAATTTCAGGTGTATAATACAGTGATTCAATAATTCTATACATGACTCAGTGCTCATCACAATAAGTGTACTCTTAATCCCCTTCACTTGTTTCACCCATTGCCCCTCACCCCCTCCCCTCTGGTAACCATCAGTTTGTTTTCTATAGTTAAAGAGTCTGCTGTTCGGTTTGTCTTTTTTTCCCCTTTGCTTGTTTGTTTTCTTTCTTAAATTCCACCTGTAAGTGAAATCATACAATATCTGTCTTTCTCTGACTTATTTCACTTAGCCTAATGCCCTCTAGCTCCATCCACGTCATTGTAAAGAAACACTCCAGAGTATTAATGTGTTAGCAGGTGCATTCAGGCAGCAGAATTACAGGCATGCTTAATATTATTCTCAATGATTTGCCTCCCAACAATTTGAAAACTTGCCTTCAGAAATGGGGGCACTCCAAATACATAATGTTGCACACATACACAAAACTATTTTCTGTAAGCACTTATAGGTTTAGAAATGTAAATTTAAAATTATCTAATTAAGACAAAACAAATTTTTTAAAAATTACCATTTTCCCCCCTTGTAACCCAGACTGGTTTCCTAGCCCACTGGAACCTGCCTCTCCTTTCACCAGAAGGACATCAAAGAATATAAAAATACAACCAGGCACTGTGATGGGGTCTGTGTGACAGCATCTCGGAAGACAGTGAACACAGCCTGTGGCAGGTTCAGTTCATTAATAAGGAACATGGCTTAGGCTCAGAGATTACCAGGTTCTAGCTGGATTTCCCTAGTTTAGGTGACTGAGCTAATTTTCATCATTAAAAATGTAAATGATTTTGAGACCTGTATAAGGAGAACATTAAATATATACAGTATATAGTCCATCCCAGAACCCCGAGATCATGACCTGAGCCGAAATCAAGAGTCTTGGATGCTTAACCGACTGAGCCACCCAGGTGCCCCAGGAATGTTATTTCCATAAATTTACCCTGAGACAGTAATTGAACAAAACACATTGTATATGAATATATGAATATTCACCAAGAAAATGGCAAAAAGCATAAATGTTCAACAGGAAATCATTTAAATAAACACAGTATGTTCATATATAGGATAAGATGGAACTATTAAAATTACACAGGACTGTATATATACTGAATGTAAAGATATCCACAGCGTATTGTCATAATATTATCTTATTTTAGTCTTAAAATGTTTTTATGTAGTTTCTATATTGTATATTCCTCCGATGCATCATATAATTTTATTTGTACTTTTTATATTGTATACTCCTCTGATGGATCACATAATTTTATTCACAAATATTCCCATATGTATTTGGGAATACATAGGACTCCTCCAAAAAACATGGTCTTATTTTCTACACCAAGAAAATCAACAATTTCTTTTCTTTTTTTTTTTAGGATTTTATTTATTTACTTGAGAGAGAGAGAGAGTGTGTGCTCGAGAGAGAGCACAAGTGGTGGAGGGAGAAGCAGGCTGCCCATCGAGCAGAAAGCCTGACGTGGGGATGGATTGCAGGACCCAGGGATCATAACCTGAGCCTAAGGTAGCCGCTTAACCGACTGAGCCACCCAGGCATCCCAACAATTTCTTCTTAATACTATGAAATAACCAGTGTGTTCAAATATCTGTCTCAAAATTTTTTTTTTACATTTTGCTCAAATCAGAATCCAAGTAAGCTGTTCACATTGGAGCTGGTTCATATGCTTCTTAAGCCTTTTTTTTTTCTTTAGAGAGAGAGCAAGAGATGCGTGGGGTAGAGGAAGAGGGAGAGAGACTCTTAAGCAGACTCCATGCCCAATGCAGAGCCCAAGTTGGAACTCGATCTCACGAACTTGAGATCATGACCTGGGCTGAAATTAAGAGTCAGACACTTAACCAACTGAGCCACTCAGGTGCCCCAAGCCTCTTTTAATCTACAGGTTTTTTGTTCCATTTACCATGTTCCCTTGCCTCCTATATTTTCCCAATACTGGCACTTAGTAAGTATTAATCAGATTCACATCTGATAATTTGACAAAAAAACTTTGTGGGTGGTGTTGCATTCTCCATCAAAAGACACTTAACATCTTGGCAGGAGGGGAGGGGGGTTTTATCTGTCGATAAAATAGTTTTCAGTGTATTAAGTACTTATGAACAATCCTTGGTTTTGGAAAATGAAATTTAATTAAGTTTGTTTGATTTGCACATATTTAACAGGTAAAAAGAATCATATCTTATTTACTTCTGTTGAGAAACATATGTTGACAGATGGCAGAAATGTCATTCACAGGACAGTTTACACATTTCTTTCATCTTCAGCTTACCTCACCCCGAAAGCCATAGGTAGAAATACGAGCTAAATCCTCAAAGGACTGCAGTTTACTTGTAGTGAACCTCTCACACACAATATCCAGATCTTCTTTCTAGAAGATACCAAAAAATAAGTAAATAACTATGTTATTCATTTTTTCTAAATCCTGAATTTCCCTTTTCTTGACTGAATCCAAGAAGAAAACCCTCTTAGGAGGAGTTTTAAAATCAGCAGTAACTTCCTCATGTGGCATCCAGAATGCCACACTGTCCCGGTGTCCCTTCTCTCTCATGAGTCGCATTTCTCATCTGCATTTGCTGGTTCCACCTCATCTCTGACAGCAGAGTAACCCAGAACTCCAGCCTTGGACCTCTTTGTTGTCTACACTCATTCTCTTGATGAATTCTCCCAGGCACACAAATTTTGAAAAATCATTATTATTATCATTAGAAAACTTCTTTATTAAAAATCTACAGAGGCGGGCGCCTGGGTGGCTCAGTTGGTTAAGTGACTGCCTTCGGCTCAGGTCATGATTCTGGAGTCCCGGGATCGAGTCCCGCATCGGGCTCCCTGCTCGGCAGGGAGTCTGCTTCTCCCTCTGACCCTACCCCCTCTTGGGCTCTCTCTCTCTCACTCTCTCTCTCAAATAAATAAAATCTTAAAAAAAAAATCTACAGAGGCATTTAATTACAGTAAAATATACATCACAAATTTTACCATTTTAACCATCTTTAAGTGTACAGTTCTGCGGCCATAAATACATTCGCACTGTTGTACAACCATCACCACTATCCATCTCCAGAACTCTTTCATCCTTCCAAACTGAAACTCTGTCCCCATTAAACGATAACTCCCCATGCTCCCCTCCCCCAAGCCCCTTGCAACCACCATTCTACCTTCTATGAACGGGACTACTCTAGGAACCTCCTAGATGAGGAATCATACAATATTTGTCCTTTTGTGACTGGCTTATTTCACTTAACGTGTCTTCAAGGTTCATGCATATTGCACCATGTGTCTGAATTTCAATCCTCTGTAAGGCTGAATAATACTCCATTATGTGTATACACCACATTTTTAAATCCACTCATCTATGGAACCCTGGGTTGCTTCCAGCTTTTGGCTATTGTGAATATGCTGCTATGAACATGGGGGCACAAATCTCTTCAAGACCTTGCTTTCAATTCTTTGGAGTACATACTCACAAGTTCTGCTGAATTGCATGGTAATTCGGTTTAATTTTTTCAAAAATCACCATACTATTTTCTATAGTGGCTACACTGTAGACTGCATTAGGGTTCTAATTTCTCTATATTCTTATTTTATTGTTTTTTTAATAGCCATCCTAATAGGTGTCAAATGGTAGGTCACTGCTTTTATTCATATTTCCCTAATGACTTGTTACGTTCAACACCTTTTCATGGGAGTCTAATGGTTTTTAACACCATCAAAATGCAATACACTAAATTTTTATCTCCAGCCCAAACCTCTATGCTGCCCTTCAGACTCACATGCTTACTCAACTAAGAGCCATCTCAAGGTTACCATGGCCCCAAACGAATTTCTGATCTGCCCTCAAGTGTGTTTTTTCCATAGGCTTTCCCATCAGTAAATGGCAACTCTGCCATTTGCATAGGCCAAAACCTTGAAATCATTCTTGACTTCTCTTTCTCTTATACCAAGCATCAGCAAATTCTGAGAGCTGTGTCTTAATAATCAATGCAGAATCTCACTGCTTCTTGCCTCTCTACTGCAACCAAACTGGTCCAAGACATGGTCACCCTGAATTGCTCCAAGAGCCCTCTTACTGCCTCTGTACTGTCCTGCTACAGTCCATCTTCCATAATCTAGACAAAAGGGTCCCTAAAAAACTCACCAAACCATGTCACCTCTTTGCTCAAAACCCTTTAACAGTATCCCACCTTATTCAGAGTAAAAGCCAAAGATTTTACAACGGCCCACAAGGTCCTACGTGACGAGCCTACTTATTTCTCAGACTTCATCTCCTATTATTCTTCCACTCCCTCACCCTGTTAGAGACACACTGGCCTCCTTGTCGGTCCTTAAACAAGTCAAGTGCGCTTCCATTTCGTGGTCTTTGCATGTTCTGTCTGCCCAAGAACATTCATCCTTTAAGCAGCCTCATAATTCTCTCCTTCACCTTATTTTCCTGAATAACTGTCCAGCTTAGAATAGGTGCTCAATATATATTTAACACTGGTATTGAATTATTTCAGTTAAAAATCCCATCCACAAAAAGCCCAGAGTTTCCCGAACAAGGAAAAGCTCTGTCGCTTCCTGTTAGATATACCCCACAAAGCACACAAACAGCCTGCTCCTCTGAGGTTTTACTTACCCTGATCCCGGTGCCATTGTCTTGGATCTGAATCAACTTGAGGCCTCCCTCTTTAACAACCACTTGGATACTGGTGGATTTTGCATCTAAACTGGCAAATTAAACAGAAAAAATTTTTTATTATTCTGCAACTATTCTAATGTACATATTTTAAGATGAGCCAAGGTATAAGAACAAATTCCAGATAAATACAAGACTGTCTGGTTATTGTGTTTTTCCTCTGTTCTTTAGGCTCTGTGACTACACTGTAATGAGTTTACATGCTGTGTGAGAGAGGGGGAAGAGAGAGGCAGGAGGGGGCAATCATCATTTTCAATAAGACATTCAACACCATTTCTGTTCCTCTAGGAAAGAAAGTGAAAAGTAGGATCCTTTTACCACATGCCTATTTCTTACCCTCTTCTCAACTAATTTTGCCATTTATTACCTCAATTTTATTCAGTCTCGGGTTCCCAAGTGACCCTAATAAGATGCCATTTCAAAAAAATCATAAATGTGTTTTTCTACTATTTATTCCCTTTTAAGAAAATACATTTTGTTGGGGAAAAGAGAAAAAAATGGCAATGCAGAAAGTTCTTTGAGAGGCCAAGAAATCTTTCATACTTTCAAAGAGTAGCCAATATCACAAGAGCACAGGCTACAGAAAACAAATTCAGTCTGTGGCTGCTTGAGAAAGAAGTAATCTGCTCCACACAAAGAAAATTCTTTCTTCAAAAATAAGACAATAAGTTACTTAAATATTAAAGACCTTTCTCAGAAGCCCTTGAATTGAGGTTGTATTAGCCATCCCGATTTACATATTAAAAAGAGCATAACTGGACCCCACACAAAATCCCTGCTCATAGAACTAATTATAAACCACTTAGCTAATATGTTCAGTTTGGTTGTGCAGTAGTCTGGGCCATCAGATAATAGGCCCAGGTTATTCTGTCAGTGAATTGTAACATCGTAGAAACAAAAGCCAGCCTTTACAATTGGTGAAAAGAGAACCTGTTCCCATGTTCCCTGCTCCTTCTTTTGTCTACCTCCTAATTCTGTTCCTTTCCCTCAGTGGTCCTTTCTACACTGTTCTTTTAGTCTCACTACCCTGAGCGGTTATGTTTTCACTATCTCCCTACAAACCCACCATTCTTCACTGGGTCATTTTGTTTTCTTCGTGTATTTATTTTATTAACATCAGATGATTTCAACACGAAGGTAACGTTTAGGTACATCATGAGCATGTCTTCTTGAAGTTAATAGTTTACACCCACCTTTCTTTCCAGGTTTTTAACCTCTTCCTTCCACACTGTGACACTTCTAAACTTCAGAATCCACGGGATACCCTGATGAAATCAGGTATCTTCGATGTGCCCCCCCCAAAAGGTAAAGGGGAGGAAAACACTAAGTTGGGTCACTAATTTGGCAATAGGGCAATCACAAGTTAAACCCAGACAAAGTCCATCGGCCTGTCTAAAATCTCGACAATTTGTTTGGAATAAAATCAAACGAACTGTACTCTTGAATGTGCACGAGTTATTTTTGGAATATGCAAGAAACGTTAACACGCATAACACGGTACTCTCTGAAGTATGGCTGGAGATCGCCCCCCCCGAAAATGTTTATGCATTAAAAGTTTTGCACCTTCTGTACATATAATTTTTTTAAAAGTAGTTCCCTTAAATAATGGCGCCATTAAAACAATAAAATGTAGCCCTTCATTTGGACCCCCGAACAATCCTACTAAAGTCTCGCGAGAGCGCTCAGAAACTCGCGGCACCCGGGAAGGGAAAAGGCAGGACCCCGCGGCCTCCGGTGCCATGGGCATGCGCCGTACACGCCTCCGCCCGGGGCAGGGAGGCGTGTCCGCGCGCCATCCTGAAGAGGGGCCTGTTAAATCGTAGCTGATAAGGAAGCCCGGCTCCACTCCCTCCCTACCAGTTCTCAATCATCTCCTTGATGGCATTAGCCGGCCGCTGGATAACTTCCCCTGCCGCGATGCGGTTCACCACTGTCTCGTCCAACCGCCGAATAACCCCCGCTACGAGCGACATTTTCGCGCCAGAGGAGCCTAAGCCACGTCGAGAGGCTCACCGGAAGTGCCTTCAGCCAATCACCTCAGGGCTTCGTGCCCACGTCTTTCCACCAACTCTGTTTACGCGGTCTTGTCCCACCTTCCCGCGGCAGACGCTTCGGGACCAGGGAGCTATTGATTGGGCAGCTGGATGCCAGTCAAGTTTCTTAAGTCCGCGGGTTCCTGGGTCTCTTGGTCCCTCCCTAGCGGGCAGCTTCAGGCCCCGGGCTAGAAGGGTATGCGCCTGCGCGCTGTCCGCTCTCCCCATTGGCTCTTTCCTGGGCTAGGGAATACGAAATCTCCAGCCAATAGGAACGCAGGTGGCGTAGCCGGAGGTTGGTGTCCCCCTGCTGGGGTGATTTGGCGCAGAGTGGAGGAGGTGCTTGCTCCTGCCCCTGCTCCTCCCCTCTCCTTGCGGCCTCTCGGAGGTCGGCCCTCTTCTTGTGGCCTGCTGTAAAATGTGGATGACGCCCAAGAGGAGCAAAATGGAAGTCGACGAATCTCGGGTTTTCCGGACCGAGTGGACCCAGCGTTACTTGGTGGTGGAGCCTCCGGAGGGCGAAGGGGCCCTGTGCCTGGTCTGTCGCCGCCTCGTCGTAGCCACCCGCGAACGCGACGTCAGGCGCCACTACGAGGCCGAGCACGACTACTACGAGCGGTATGTGGCGGAGGGCGAGCGCGCGGCCCTAGTGGAGCGTCTGCGGCAGGGCGACTTGCCCGTGGTCGCCCCGCTCACTCCCGAGGAGAGAGCTGCTCGTGCAGGCCTCGGGCTCGCCCGCCTTTTGGCCTTGAAGGGTCGCGGCTGGGGTGAGGGGGACTTTGTGTACCAGTGCATGGAGGTGATGCTGAGGGATGTACTGCCCGAACACCTAAGCGTTCTGGATGGCATTGATTTATCTCCAGAGGTCACGCGGCAGAGGGTCCTGAACATTAACAAGAACCTACGCAGTCAGCTTTTTGACAGAGCCAAGGACTTTAAAGCCTATTCCCTTGCCTTGGACGACCAGGCCTTTGTGGCCTATGAGAACTACCTCCTGGTCTTTGTCCGCGGCGTGGGCCAGGACTTGGAGGTCCAAGAAGAGCTTCTGACCATAATCAACCTGACTCGTCACTTCAGTGTTGGTGCCCTTATGGCGGCAATCCTTGAGGCCCTGCAGACAGCAGGGCTTAGCTTGCAGCGAATGGTTGGACTAACCACGACCCACACTCTGAGGATGATTGGTGAGAACTCAGGACTGGTGTCGTACATGAGGGAAAAGGCTGTAAGCCCCAACTGTTGGAATGTTATCCATTATTCAGGATTTCTGCACTTGGAACTCTTGAGCTCCTACGATGTCGACGTTAATCAGATCATAAATACTATATCAGAATGGATAGTTCTGATTAAGACCAGAGGCGTTAGGCGCCCCGAATTTCAGGCTTTACTAACTGAATCTGAATCAGAGCATGGCGAAAGGGTTAATGGACGATGTCTGAACAATTGGCTTAGAAGAGGGAAGACTTTAAAACTGGTATTTTCCCTGAGAAAAGAGATAGAAGCATTCTTGGTTTCAATAGGGGCAACAACGGTCCATTTCACAGACAAGCAATGGCTGTGTGACTTTGGCTTCTTGGTGGATATTATGGACCACCTCCGAGAACTCAGTGAACTGTTGAGAGTCAGTAAAGTCTTTGCTGCTGCTGCCTTTGACCATATTTGTACCTTTGAAGTGAAGCTGAATTTACTGCAGAGACATATTGAGGAAAAAAATCTAACACACTTTGCTGCCTTCAGAGAAGTTGTTGATGAGCTTAAACAGCATCTTAAAGAAGATCAAAAAATATTTGATCCTGATAGGTATCAAGTGGTGATCTGTCGCCTACAGAAAGAATTTGAGAGACATTTCAAGGATCTCAGGTTCATTAAAAAGGACTTAGAACTTTTTGCAAATCCTTTTAATTTTAAACCTGAATATGCACCTATTTCAGTAAGAGTGGAACTAACAAAACTTCAGGCGAATACCAACCTTTGGAATGAATACAGAGTCAAAGACTTGGGGCAGTTCTATGCTGGATTGTCTGCTGAATCTTACCCAATTATCAAAGGGGTTGCCTGTAAGGTGGCATCCTTGTTTGATAGTAACGAAATCTGCGAAAAGGCTTTTTCATATTTGACTCGAAACCAACACACTTTGAGCCAGCCATTGACAGATGAGCATCTCCACGCCCTGTTTAGGATTGCCACAACTGAAATAGAGCCGCATTGGGATGACCTTGTGAGAGGAAGAAATGAATCCAATCCATAAGCCTTGGTAGTACAACATTGAGACACTCAAAGAGAATCTCATTCTAAAAGCAAACATTTGTCCGATTTTTCAAGTGAACTAATTTGGATTGTGGCAAAGCACCAAGTTTATTCATCCAAATTGATCACGATTCAGATTCTTCTGACAGATGTTTTTTTTTCATCTCAAGAGGCAGCATGGGACTGAGACATGCAAACACCTTTTTTAAAATTTAATTTAATGACAAAGTCATTGTATTTTGCTTTTATGATACGATTGTTTTTAAAGAAGTTCAGTACTGATAATGTGAGTTGAATTAGAAGTCTGTTTTTCAGATGTTTTAAAGAAATTTTAGGTTTTAACAAAGTGCTAAAATTCTGATGCATATGGTCTGAAGTTATAATTCCTTAAATGTATGTTTGAGCCAGTTTGCAGAAACTCACATAGTAAGTTCAGAAGTTTTTGAGAAGGAAGAACGTACATACATGGAGGTATTTTGTCTTAACTACCAAAATGTTAGTATTTTTTTTTTAAACATTTTTCTGAGTCTGAAGTCAACACTGACAGATTTCCTCTTCTCACCCCCCAACCTGCCCTAGTGATAATATTACTAGTAGAAGAGAATAATCTTAAAAATTTTAGTCAGAGGAGTAAGAATTATTTTTAAATTGCTGGTTTAGGACGCTTCCTGCATTTTGGAGATCATACTATCCAGTTATTGGGGGTCTCCCCTGAATTTTTCACAGTTGGGTGCTGTTTTATCAGCTTGCCTATTAAAGGACTACGGTAAGTATAGAATCTTAATAGTTGCCCATTAGTTATTCTTTATTCTACTCCAGACAAGTTTGGCCCTGTCAAAAAAGGATGACAGAATAAGATTATTGCCCTCCAGGATCAGGAGGTGTGAGATATTTTAGCTTATTATGCATGGGTGTTACTGCTTTATAAAGAAATCCTGTTTAAAGGAAACCCTTTATTTTAAAGTGATATGATATCAGATTGTGTTAGCTGCTGGAAGTGGATTTACTATAGAATTTAAAACTGTCCCACACATTCTATATTTACGATAGTGCACAAGTAGAAATACTTAACTCTCAAGAAGCAGCTTTATTAACAGATTGTAGCAATTCCGTATTTCTAGTGAGACATCTGCTTTGTGGAAAAACAGTACTTTCCAAACTTAAGTTAACCATGAAAAGGAAATCTTACAGTAAAGCCAAATATATAAAACGATTTAAAAGCAGGACCCAACTGAGAGGTCCTCTCAAGTACAATTTGCAAACCTGTGCTGAAGTCCGGTCTTAACTATTATAACACATTGTTCTTGGTCACTAATCCAGCAAATTCATGGAACCAGGATGCAACCAACAATTTAGAAGGAACTGATTCCCGAGCAACCAAAATAGATGCCATGAGAGCTCAGGAACCAAAATTGTGTCAAGGGTTCTTGACCAGAAGCAGTAACCCCTCTTTCCAGAGGTTGTTTGAAAATACAGGGGACTTTTGGTTGTCAGACTTACCTGGGGGGATTCTGCTGGCATTTAAGCATGAAGGACCCCCCCCCCCCCCCCCCCGTGGATAAGGCAGCCAGGCACAAAGGAGAATTATCCTTCCCAAAGTGCCAGTAGGTCCCCCGTTGTACCTTTGTAGATTATTTTATTTTGAGGGACAGGGCAAATTACCGGTAGAAGCAGAATGAGAAAAGCAAGTCGGGCAAACTGACACTAGTCGATAGGGGAGACTCATTCCAACGTTCCAGGTTTGGCTGGTAAGATGAAGTAAAGGCCTTGATAGATTCTGGTAGCTCACAGTAGCATTTAAGTCAGTGGCTTATATTGAACCAGACTAAAGGGCTCAGTTCTGTTAAACGGAATTAGAACAGAAAAGCAAGTATTAACAAGCTAGTAATTGAGGATGGTCAAGTTGAGATTTTCGGTGAACGGGGAGTAAGCTTAAATATCTGGAAAAACAACAATGAAAAACCAACCCCTCCCCCCAAATCTACCGGTAATTTGCCAGTAGTTTAGAGTCTTCTTTTTCATGGCAAGTGCTTTATTGAAAGAATGTTTGGAGGACCTGCTTCTGCTTTCCTACCCTAGTTCCTAAAATATTGAAGTCTTGTACATTTTGTGCAGTTCCACTATATATTTTGCTTAAGGTAATAAAACTAGTTTGCATCATGTAGTCACTGAGTTGGGGGGAGATATAAGCTAAGGATTTAAAACTGACCCTAAATAATAGAGAATTTGCTATAAATTAGTCTTGTTTGTAATAAAGAAAACTGTGTATATTATTGTTTTCTGTATTAAGTAATTCTGTAACTGCATGGCAGTCTTTAAAATTTTTTTTTTTTTACAAAATAGTTGTTACTGGTCCTATTGTATCAGTGGTTATAGTTAAAATAAGCACTATTTTTTAAAAACCCTATGTCCCTGTATCTCCCATTCCTACTAGTTTTCTTAAAAGATCTGTCTGTATTCCCAGTCTTAGTGCCACTCAAACTGCTCTACCCAGCTAGATCCTTGTCAGCATTCTTAACCCTCTTTGACACCACTGACTACTCTTCCTTGAAGTACTTGTATATGTTGGCTTCAGGGGTAGATACTATCTGCAGGTATGCTTTCTCAGTCCGCTTCGTAGGTGCACCCCTTTCGCCTGACATGTTTGTGTTGTGATTTTAAAATTTTGTTGTAGAGTCTCTTTCTACGTCATCTTAGCTGCTCTCATCCCTGACCATGGCTTCTGTTACCATCTGTATGCAAATGATCCCCAAGTTCATATCTCCTTTCTAGGCCTTTCCTAATTCATGTATCTAATTGCTGACGTAGTCACTCTGCTAACTTAAGTCCCCTCTTGTAGACACCATAGCATGTCATTGATCTTGCCCCCAAACCTTCTCTTCTGTTCCGTCTTTGAGTAGACGGCACTGCTGCTACCAGTTGCCCTAGCCCAAGCCAAAAACTGATCTGTCCATGACCTTATCATATCCACTCACGAAAACCTTTGTGTTAGGTCTACTGTCTCAAGTTTTTCTCACTTCTCCAGTGCTACCATCCTAATTCAGGCCATCAGTCTACCTAAATTAGAGCAACAGCATCCTTGTTAGTCTCTTTTTCTCTGGTTTTGATCATTTTTTATGCTGCAGCCAGATTGTTCTGAAAGACATACCTGGTCATATCTCTCCACTGCTTTCACCATGACATAGGATAAGGTACAATTTCTGTTCATCTTTGAGGTCTCAGTTTAAGTACCACTTCCTCTAAGAAGCCTTCACGGATGCCCTTTAGACTAGTGCCCCCACTGTGCACTCTCTAAATACCCTTTACTTTTCCCAGCCATACACCTGTCACATTTTGTTGCTACTTTTTATCTGTCACTGCTAGACTGTAAGCTTTACCAGGGCAGGGACTGTGCCTTGCTAGCTGTTCTATCTGTAGTGTTTAGCACAATGCCTGGCGTTCCAATAAACGTTTGGATGAATAAATATGTGTGTAGTGTTATGATCTTTGAAGCCCTTTCATAGTCTTATTTGACCTTTACTGAGGTCTTCCTGCCTTAGCCTGCTTGTTGGGTAATTGTTATTCACATATTATGAATTAAGAAATGAAACTAAGTTCTTTGTGACTAGGGAATTGTATTCCCAGAATTCAGCTCAGTGCTTGGCATGTGGCTCAAATATTTATTATGTGAATGTTGTTTGAGGAAACAAACATAGATTGCAATTTGCCCTAGTACATGTAAGTAGTAAAGCCAGGATTCAAACCCAGGTATACTTATATGAACCTATGGAATATTAAGTCTTTACCTCCTTTATTTAGAAGTCTTCATTTCTTTTCTTTTTTTTTCTAATTTCCAAAGATAGACTTCCAAAGGAACCTAGATGAAAAAGATTGGACAACTATTTAGTGGACTAAAATAATACTTTGGTAATCAAAAAGTTACACTCAGTATCAGAAAAAAATGCAGCAAACATGCATACTATTTACTTGCCACTTTCCTTTACAGATGATTTTTGGCTCTTCTGGGATTTAAAAGTAAATAAATTTAATAAGATATTAGAAGAGTGACTCTGTCTTCCTGGTCCCTAGATACCCAGTTCTCTTGCTTTCTTGCCTACAGAATGTCCTTATCACTTCTCCAAGAAAGATGACCCAAAAGTGACATGTAATCAAGGTGTACTTCTTAGATTTGCTATATTTCTTTGCTTTCCTGTTCACGTGCCTCTGAACTTAATTTCTGGGTAACCAGGGCTTTTGGGATTCGTGGAAGAACTATACTCACAGTCTTTTTCCTTGAGCCATTTTGTCCAATTTAGGGGATTAACCAGTGTTACACTAAGTTGGACTTTTAGTCTGAGGCACATTAACTTATCCAGAAATCTTAACAGTAGGTGTGATAGTCATCCAGTGATCCTTGCTGCAAAACTGGGTTTTAATGGGTTTCTTTAATCCTTTGGATTAAGGAATTTCTCATTTTTATCTTCTCATAATTGAGAAGTGGCCTCATCCTATCCAATAAGTACTCAGATTTGTGAACTCTACCCCCTTTCATTTCTGCTTGCAAATTGATGAATTCTGAGGTCATCTCTTTCTTAGACATTTTGTCAAATGCAGCCAACAGCAACCATAAAACATTTTGTTTTACTCCGCCCCCCCCCCCGCCCCTTAGTAAAGGATAGATTCTGTGCCTTACAGGCTTTCCCAAGAGATGGTTTCACCACTCCATAACATGAGTTGCCCCCATAAGTTACTTCTTCCATCCTCCAATAGCAATTTCCTGAGTGCCTACCAACTAAGCCAGTGTGTAGTATGTTGAGTTTTTTTTTTTAAATGGAGCCAATTTCTCTATCAGGATAGGCGAGGTTGTCATACAGTAACAGCAAAATCTCAATGCCTTGGGAACTTTTCTCTTGCAACTTGGCTAGGGACTTTGCTCGAGGTCGAGGGTCAGCAAACTACAGTCCACAGGCAGAATCCATCCTGTGGCCTGTTTGTGTAAATAAAGTTTTATCAGAAGAGAGCCTTGCCCACTTATTTATGTCTATGGCCGCTTTTGCTCTATAATGGCAGAATTGAATAGCTGTGACAAGGAGTGTACAACGCACAGAGTCTAAAATATTTGCTACATGACCCCACAGAAAATGCTCACTGATCCCTGCTCAAAGTTCTCACTCTGGGTCTCAGGTTAACCAGATATCATGTATGGTGTGGCTGCTCATTTTGGGAAATGAAAAAAAAATGCAGCAAATCACTTAGGCCTGTAAAGCGCTTTCACTGCCCAAAACAAATCCCATGGCCACACCAAAGTTCCAGGAAGACTGTAATCCTTCCCTGTGCCTCAGAAGAAAACCAGAACTATTTGGAAGACGACACTAGATTAACACGTGGTTATATCTATCCATTTCTCTAATTTCTTTAAAAATGTTTTTTATTGAGGTAAAACTATTGAGTACAGTGTGTAAATATTAAATGTATGCCTCAGTGGATTTTTTTATACACTCTTCAACCCATCACCCAGATCAAGATACAGAACATTTCTGGTACCCTGGCAGATGCTCTCATGTCCCTCCTGCACACAGATACACTATTCTGACCTTTATCACCAGAGTTTATTTTTGTCTTTTTAAAGCTTCATGTAAATGTAATAATTATATGTGCTCTTGTGTCTTTTGTTCAATACTATGTGACTCATCCACGTTGCATGTAGCAGCATTTTTTACTTCTGTGCAGTATTCCATTGTATGACTGTATTGCAATTTATAAATCCATTCTGCTGTTGATGGAAATTTTGGTTGTTTCCAGTTTGTGATTATGAATAAAGTTGCTATAAACATTTTCGAATCTGTCAGTGAACATGTGCACCCATCTCTCAGTATACTCTGGTATATACCCAGCTTCCATGCTTTCCTGTCATTATTCAGACAGCAACTAGAGTGATCCCTATTGTAAAAATATAAATCAGACCATGCCAACCTCTGCTCGGAATCCTCCCAATGGCTTAGTAGTATAATTAGAATAAAGTCCAATATTTTTATTGTGGTCTACAAAGCCCTGCATGATCTGCACCCCACATAACCCTTTTTCTTCCTACCCTGTCTTCCGTCACATCCTTCAATCCCTTTCCCTATCCCTAGTCACTGTACTGGACACTGCTTGCGAATTGGGGAATCAAGATAAATGATTTGACCCTGTCCTTAAAGTGGTTGTTACCTATAATTTTAACAAGCCGTAACACTAGTTTGTGTTAAATCAATTACTGTACGGAATAGGAGGCAAATTTGCACTATGATTCATTAGTGTAAAATAATTTAGAATTATAAAAGTGTAAAGTAAATTGCAACCCTGGGAAGGGATTTAGAGAATAAGATTAAAATGTAAAAGCTTCCTGATAAATTTAAAAAAATGTGTATAGTCTTGCATTTTAGTTCTGTTGATTATGAATTAGAGTTCACCAACTTGACTACTCTTACAACCTAACTGTTTGCTATTACATGTTCATTTCCTTGAGGGATAAGAGGGAGATGGTGGGGATGGGGGTGAGAAGGCATTGGAATAAATAAAGAAGTGTTGATACTAAGCACGTTCCAAAAAAGCACCCTCATAACAAAGGGCCTCCTTTAACATCGTACCATTATTGATATATTGATTATTGTAAAATAACTGAAAGAATTTGACTTAAACTCTTTCCACATTTTTTTTACTTTCTTAATATATAATTGAAGTACAATAAACTGCACAGCTTAAAGACACATGCGTGAAACTCACCACAATCAAGATAATGAACATTTCATCCTCCCCTAAAGGTTGCCTTTTGGTTTTCACTAGTGGGAAGGGAAATTTACTCCAATTTAAGTGGGGGTGGGGAAAAAGGACATTATTAAAAGAAGATGAGGTTCTCTCAGAGCCACTTTTGTTGACTTCCCTCTCTGAACTTTTTTTAAAAAAGATTTTATTTCTTTATTTGAGAGAGAGAGAGTACAAGCAGGGGGAGTGGAGAGGGAGAAGCAGGCTCCCTGCTGAGCAGGAAGCCAACATGGGGCTCGATCCCAGGACGCTGGGATCCTGACCTGCGCCCAAGGCAGACTCCTAACTGACTGAGCCACCCGGGCTCCCCTCTCTGAACTGTCGTATCACTTTTGCCAGCCAGCCTTTGAACATCTCCCTGGCTGTCTAGCACCACTCCACTCCAGTGCCACTGACCACTGACCCAGTCTCCTACTATGCCAATTCCACATTCTTGGGCAGGACCTGTGACAGTGCAGGCTGGTGATGTCTTCCCTGAGGCGAGGTTTGTTTACCCATAGTGAAGTGAGTAATGCCTGTGAAAGGAAGAGGCCACTAATGTATTTGGTAGGGCTTTCTGGTTGTAAGAAACCAACTTGTGCTAGCTAGATTAGAGAAAGACAAGAGAATCTCATGGAAACCAAGTAGGGGAATAAGATTCAGTGGTCATTTGACAATCACTAAATGAAAGCCTACTAGTGCCAGGCACTTGTCTGGGCACCAGAGACTCAGATTCCTAAGCCAAATAAATTTCCTGCCTTCATGGGTCTTGTTTGTGTCCTCCTTGCTCACCTGCTTCTTTGTCTCTGAACACCAGCTTCCCCTGCATGTATGTGTGTGTATAAATTTTTATAATGGGGGAATATGGTTGTTGTGATTGCAGAGATGTTTTTCTCTAAAGGGATCTATAACATGCAGCTCTAGGCCCAGTGCTTTAGTCGAGGTGGGTTGAAGAGGAAGCCTCTTTAGGAGGGTTTGGGCTGGGCAGATGCACCAAAAGTTGCCTATCACATCTCTCAGTGCTTAGCAACCACTGATATTTTAAAGTTATTCCAATAGTTTATGGCCTTCCGTCACCAGCATTCTCATTGACCCTTCTCAATGAGAATTTATAGAACTGAATATTCAAGAGTCCATAGAAAGATCATTTACGCCAACTCCTTTACAGGTGGAGAAATTGGGTCCCAGAGAGGTGGCTAAGGTTATTCTGAATTACGCAGCAGATCCAGGGTTGAAAGCTACTTCCTGTTCCTGTGCTTTTCGCACTCTGCCATTCTGTCATTGCCAGATTGGCTCTTTGCCCCCATTCCTTTCAAGGAACTACCTGTTTGCCAGGAGGGGGACCCCAGAGTCCTCACAGTCTTGGCCTTTGGCTCTGGCTAGCTATGGCTGAGACAGGGTATCATCTTAGCGCTTAACAGAAATCCTTTAGGAATCCAGAATTCTTTGAGATATTGTTACATTAGATATACAGTAAAAATTATTAAAATTTTCATATTTTGATGGGTATTCTGAAACAGTCTAAGTAGTGTACAGTACCTGTTTCTAGAGGGTTTGAAAAAAATCTGAAAAGAATGGGACTGGTGCCACTTAGGTAGTTTTTTTTTTAATTCTTTATTTAAATTCAATTAATTAACACATTGTGTATTATTAGTTTCAGAGGTAGAATTTAGTGATTCATCAGATGCATAGAATACCCAGTGCTCACTCCATCAAGTGCCCTCCTTAATGCCCATCACCAGTTACCCCATCCCCACCACCAACCTCCTCTCCAGCGACCCTCAGTTTGTTTCCTAGGGTTCGACGTCTCTTATGGTTTACCTCCCTCTCTGTTTTCATTTTACTTTATTTTCCCTTCCCTTCCCCTATGGTCATCTGTTTTGTTTCTTAAGTTCCACATATGAGTGAAATCATATGGTATTTGTCTTTCTCTGACTGACTTATTTTGGCCTAGCGTAACACCCTGTAGTTCCATCCCCATCATTGCAAATGGCAAGATTTTGGGTTTTTTGATGGCTGAGTAATATTCCATTGTATGTATATGTACCACATCTTCTTTATCCATTCATCTGTCAGTGGACATTGGGCTCTTTCCATAGTTTGGCTATTGTGGACATTGCTGCTATAAACGTTGGGGTGCATATGCCCCTTTGAGTCATTGTGTTTGTATCCTTTGGGTAAATAGCCACTTAGGTAGTTTTTTTACAATTTTTCAATTTCTTCTTATGACTCTTGCATATTGAATTAATTTCAATTTTTTATTTTCTTAGGAAATTTTCCATTAAATTAAGGTTTTCATATTTATTTCGAAATAAATATTTCATATTTATTGCGTTGTTCATAACATTTTAATTTTATCTCCTCTGTTCTTCTGGTTATATTCCCTGTCTCATTCCCAACGTTTGGGCTTTCTCTTTTTCTTAATTAGTCTCACTACAGATTTTTATTTTCTTGTCCTTTTCAATGAATTTGCCCTTGTGTTCTATAAGTGCTATTCTACTAAGTATCCTATAAAATAATTCTATTTTTTAATTCATTGATGTCTGCTTTTATTTTCTTTAATTAATTCTTCCTATTTTCTTATTCTTTTTCTCCCTTCAATTATTTTTTCATATCCTTGAAGTGAATATTTGTACACTTTGTTTAACAGCTAACCTATCTTCATCATACATCAAACCTATTATCAATATAAAGTAAATTTCTAAGGCCTTTATTATGCCTTTGATTGACTTGAATTCTTCTTTGACTGACATGGATGCTGTACCACACCACCTAGATACCTCAGTCAGCACTGAGGTTCTTATTTCATCTCTAAAAACCAAGAACACTGTCATATGTAATTATAATACTATCATCATAGCAAATTAATTCTTCGACAAAAACTAATGTCTAGTCCATATTCAGTTTTCACCAGTTGTTCTCAACATGGACTTTTTAAAGATAGTTTCTTCAACTCAGGATCCAAGCAAAGTCCACACGCTGTATTTGGTTGTTGCGTCTCTCACATCTCATTTAACCCAGAGGAGTCCCTCTTCCTGCTCCACATTTCCTCATACCATTGTTCTGTTCAAAAAGCCAGGTCTGCTGCTGTAGAGACTGTCCCACAGGCTACATTGATCTGTCTTCTTTCTTGTTGTATGTAATTTGTTCTTCTATCCCCCATATTTTATTTAGTCTTGAAGTTCATGCTAAAGGCTTGATTTTTTTTAATTTTTTTAATGTTTTATTTATTTATTTGACAGAGAGAGAGAGAGCACACAAGCGGGGGGGGGGCAGCAGAGGGAGAGGGAGAAGCAGACTCCCCACTGAGCAGGGAGCCTGACATGGGGCTCAATCCCAGGACCCTGGGATCATGACCTGAGCCAAAGGCAGATGCTTAACCTACGGATCCACCCAGGTGCCACTAAAGGCTTGATTTGATTCCGGTGGGACTGTTGTGGCTAGAAGGCTGGAAATATGTTAGTGTGAGCTTTCTGCTGCTTCACAACAGGATCACAATCTGCCCATTTCTAGTAAGACTGGAACTGGTCAGTGGGGCCACGATTGCAACTCCATCCTTCTCCTGTCAGGCTCCCTCCCAGTCTCTTAGCTGATGGCTTTGATCCACTGGATCCAATGATCCAGTGACCATCCACTGGTCACTTAACCAACTGAACCACCCAGGCGCCCTCTTCTGGACCCTTTCATTCATTAGGACTTACAATATCGTTGTCTTTCTAACTCTATCATTTCTTCTATACTTATCAGCTGCATTCTTCTGGAAAGTAGAACTTTTCCTTAATAATAGGACTATTTAGTTACCTTGAAATATAGTTAGATGCCAAGGAGTCACAGACAAGATCCCCGAGGGTAGGAATTCATTTTGCTTTCCTGACGAATCTTCAGTACCAAGGCCAGTGCCTGACACCAGTAGGCCTCCACTAAACCATTGTTGAAAGAAGAATAAATGGGGCGCCTGGGTGGCTCAGTTGGTTAAGCGGCTGCCTTTGGCTCAGGTCATGATCCTGGAGTCCCCGGATTGAGTCCTGCATCAGGCTCCCTGCTCAGCAGGGAGTCTGCTTCTCTCTCTGACCCTCTTCCCTCTCGTGCTCTCTCTCTCTCTCTTTCTCACTCTCTCAAATAAATAAATAAAATCTTTAAAAAAAAAAAAAAAAAGAGGGTGCCTGGGTGGCTCAGTTGGTTAAGCGACTGCCTTCGGCTCAGGTCATGATCCTGGAGTCCCGGGATCGAGTCCCACGTTGGGCTCCCTGCTCGGCGGGGAGTCTGCTTCTCCCTCTGACCCTCTTCCCTCTCGTGCTCTCTATCTTTCATTCTCTCTCTCTCAAATAAATAAATAAAATCTTTAAAAAAAAAGAAAGAAGAATAAATGCATAATTCTTCCCCTTTAATTACTAATTTTCAGAGGTAGGTGCTGGTGTCTCCGTTTTTGTTTATTTGTTTTTATTTTTTACTTGTGAACTTTTTACATTTCAATAAAAACTTTTATTTATAAACTTGAAGACTTATTTTTTAATTGTTTCAATCAGTTTGCAGTCACTATTGTTCTTCATGCTCATGTTGACTCATCTTTGACCACTGGCAGCTTCTTTGCATTGACTCCTGTATCCTTTGCCACAATCCCATTAGTCTTTGGTAGCTTCCATGCTTTTGTGTATCAGATGTTCCAGGTTCATCTCTATATTCCTATCCATACTTGGTTGGGAGTCCCAGTTCCTCAAAGTAGAGAATGGTTGGTGGTCAGAGATCACTGTTAGAATGTTGGTGTTGCTCATTCATTAGCTGTCATTGCTTCTAGGCCTTTCCGGTGCACAGAGCTAAGAAATACATATTTTATGGCCATGTTAGTTTTTACAGTTTAACTTAACATTGCAGAGTTTTTATTTAACTTTTATTCAACTTCTTTGATTTTGTACTAATATTTTTTGGGGGCTGAAAATACTTGTTTCTAAAACATTAGCATAGTAACTTATTTGCTTTACCACAGTACACATAAAATACTTTCAAAATAACAACAGTTTAAATAATTTAGTAATATTAATAATAGTAAGATAACCAAATGAAGTTGAGATTTCTGTACAGTTCTGGTTGTCTTTACAATTGTCTTTAAAATATATTCCATTAAGAATGTACAGTCAAAATACTGTGCTATAAAGTTAATTTAAATTATTTTTGTGTGTATGGTTATGTCATTGACTTGATAGTCATTTAAGATTATTTGTTTCAGTTTGGGACACGTTTTAGGTTAATTTTCACTTTTTATTTAATTTTATGTTTATATATAAAGGGAAGTATTGCTTCTGAAGGTAAAACTGTATGATGTCTTGGGGCACCTGGATGGCTCAGTCGTTGGGCCTCTGCCTTTGGCTCAGGTCATGATCCCAGGGTCCTGGGATCAAGCCCCTCATAGGGCTCCCTGCTTGGCAGGAAGCCTGCTTCTCCCTCTCCCACTCCCCCTGCTTGTGTTCCCTCTCTTGCTGTGTCTCTCTCTGTCAAATAAATAAATAACTAAATCTTAAAAAAAAACTGTATGATGTCTTGTTTCTACCCTGTTCCTTGTTATGCAGGGAGTAAGACTGCTCAAAATTAACCCTGTGTTCTCACCATGGATTGTCTAGAAAATGAACTAGCTAGTTTCTGGTCCTTTTCGTTGATGGGATGATAGCACCTGTGAAGAGTCAGGGCCAACTACAGAATTAGAGGGATACCATCCACACAAGACTGCTCTCCCTTTGAGACAAAAGCAAGTTCAAGGGGGCTCCCAAAACCAACTCTCAGGTTCAGTTACACACTAGAAGGACTGAGAACTCACTGAAAGCTGTTGTACTCATAATTATACTTTATTACAGGGAAAGGATACATACACAACTCAGTCAGGGGAAGAAGCATATGGGGAAGAGTCCAGCAAAGTATCAGACATGGAATTTCCTTTGTCCTCATCCCATGGAATCAGGATGCATTTCCTTCCTGGCATTGATGTGTGACCAAGGGCATAGAGTATGGTCACCCAGAAAAGCTCCCCTGAGCCTCAATGTCCAGAGTTTTTACTGGGGTTCCATTACATAAGCATGACTGGCTGTCCAAGTGGCTCAGTCCCTGGTCTCCAGTCACTCTGGGTGTGATTCAAAGCCTGTGACCTAAATTACATTGTTGGACTACTGGGCATGACCAAAGGCCCCCAGGTAAACAAAGACACTTCTATTAGGCATAGTGTTCCAAGGGTTTAGAGATCACTTCCCAGAAGCCAAGGGCAAAGGCCAGACCTCTTTCTGGGTAAGGTAAATTTTTTTTAAGTTGAGATATAATTAACACAGCACCACATAGCACCTAAGCTCAGTTTCTCATGGTATCAGTAGCTTTCCTCCTGCATAAAGGATTTGTAAAATGCCACAGGCTTCAGGGTCTCTGGGTAAAGGATAAGTAACTTTCCCAGACAACCCTTGTGAATAACTGGTACCTCCAATCCCAGACAGCCTGTCATCAAACAGCCTGTTCACTCCCCCACTGATAAGATCACTTTACTACTTGTCCCACAGTCGGGAGGAGTTCCTCTGATGGAATTGAACACACACTGTGTCTAGCAGATACTCTGGCCCTGGTACATCTGTCCATGGATTATGGAGAGACTGGGTGATTGTATACATCTTTGTTTTGCTAAGTCTGGTCTTAAATTTTTCCCCAGTAAAGCCAATTCTTCATCTATGCTCTGTGAGGGCATAGACTTTATCTTAACCTCTTGTACAAAAAATGGCAGCCCCAAAGGGACCAGACACATGAAGCAGCATGATACCAACTTTCTTTGGCCCTTTTATTTTATTTTATTTTTTTAAAGATTTTATTTATTTATTTGACAGAGAGAGAGACAATGAGAGAGGGAACACAAGCAGGGAGAGTGGGAAAGGGAGAAGCAGGCTTCCCGCTGAGCAGGGAGCCTGATGCAGGGCTCGATCCCAGGACCCTGAGATCATGACCTGAGCCGAAGGCAGTTGCTTAACCAACTGAGCCACCCAGGCACCCCTTTAAAATGAATACGAACATCATTATCTTGGAGATTACTACAAATTGATATAAAGATCTTCCTCATTCTTTTTAATGCTACACAGCATTCCTTTGTGTGAATGTATCTAATTTATTCAACTACTCCTGTAGATTGTTTCCAGTCTTCCATTTTTTTTTTTTTTTTACAAATAATGTGTTTATGACTTACTTTATGCATAGGTCATTTCATTGTTTTGTCAGTGGAATTTTGAGATAGATTTCTAGAACTAGAACTTCTAGGTTAAAGCATAAATGCACTCATTATTTTCCTAGATATTGCCATATTTTCCTCCTTTGTGGTTGCTTTATTTTGCATCCTCACCAGCAATGTATGTGTATCTGTTTCTTCACAGTCTTACAAAAAACAAAAGTTGTAAAACTTTTGGATATTTTCCAATCTGATGGTTAAGAAATGGCATTTCAGTGTAGCTTTACTTTACTTATCTGTTTTAAAGATCTTTATTTATTTGTCAGAGAGAGAGAGAGAGAGAGACAGCAAAGTAGGTGGAGGGGCAGGCAGAGGGAGAAGCAGGCTCCCACTGAGCAAGGAGACCAAGGCGGGACTCGATCTCTGGACTCAGGGATCACAACCCGAACCGAAGTCAGACGTTTAACCAACTGAGCCACCCAGGCATCCAAGTGTAGTTTTACTTTATGTTTCTCTTATGAATGAATGAACTTTCAAAAAATATAGTAAGATTATTTGTGTTTTTTTTCTGTGAACCATCTGTTCAAATCTTTTGCCTATTTTTCTATTGGGCTGTTGACCTTTTACAATTTTTAGGAGATCTTTATATATTAGGGATATTAATCCTGTGTGATGTAAGTTACAGATATTTACCCACTGTATCATTTTTTCCCCTGATCATATATATATTTTTTCCTATGGGAAAGTTGATTTTTTTTTTGACAAACCTCTAACTAGATTGACCAAGGAAATAAGAGAAGACTCAAATTACTAAAATCAGAAATGAAAGAAGGGAACATAACTTACAGAAATAAAAAGCATTGTAAAGAAACACTATAACAACTGCATGGCAATAACCTAGATAACTTAGATGAAATGGACAGATTTCTAGAAAGACACAAATTACCAAAATTGACTTGAGAAGAAATAGACAATCTGAACAGACCAATAACAAGCAAAGACATTGAAATAGTGACCAAAAAATTACCCACAAAGAAAAGTCCAGGCCCAGATGGCTTCACTATTGAATTCTATCAAACATTTAAAGAAGAATTAATACCAGTTCTTCACAAACTCTTCCAGAAAATAGAATAAAAGGGAATACTTCCCAACTCATTCTGTGAGGTCAATGTTACCTCGATGCCAAAACCAGAGACACCACAAGAAAACTACACACAAATATTTATTATGAATATAGATGCAAATATCCTCAACTAAATACTATCAAACTGAATCCAGCAACATATGAAGAGAATTAACCACTATGAACATGTGAGATTTGGCCCAGGAATGCATGGTTGGTTTACCATCTGAAAATCAATTAACATAATAATAATAATAAGATAAAAAGAAAGACCACACAATGCAGAAAAAGCATTTGACAAAATCCAACACCTTTCATGATAAAAACACCTAGCAAACTTTGTCAACATGATAAAGGGCATCTATGAAAGAACCCACAGCTAACATCATACTTAGTGGTGAAAGATTGGATGCTTTCCCCCATTAGGAAAAAATAAGGTTGTCCCCTCTCACCACTTCTATTAAACATACTGATGGTTCTAGCCAGGGCAATTAGGCAAGAAAAAGAATTACAGGTCATGTTATTGGAAAAGAAGAAGTAAAACTATTCGTAATTCTAAGATAACATAACCTCACATATAGAAAATCCTAAGAAATCCACTAAATACAATTCCAACTAATAAACAAATTCAGCATGGTTGCAGGATACAAGATCATTATACAAAAATTAATTGTATTTCTATTAATTGTATTTCTATACAGTAGCATTGAGAAAACCAAAAATGAAATTAAGAAAACAATTCCATTTACAATAGCATCAAAAAGAATAAAATACTTAGTGATAAATATAACTAAAGTAGTGCAAAACTTACATTTTGGAAACTACAAAATATTGTTGAAATATTAAAAATGAAAAATCTTTAATTTGTTTATTCTTTCATTTTGGGGTAAATCTTCAAGTAACTTTTTCTAAAAGTATAGTTTTTTAACTCTGCATTTCAAAATCTATACTTCACAACATATTCTGGGATGTATCTAGGTATGGGTGTTTTCACTGACTTTTTTTTTTCCCTATGTAGGAGCTAACTTGCAATGAACTATTTGTCTAGTTCATTGGCCTTTTGGGTGAGAAGTTAGGGGTGAAGAAGGGATGTTTTAAAATGCAAGTTTTGTTATTATTCAGTTATGATGAGACCAAGAGATCAGGAGATGACTGCCACTGAAAAGATAATTTATTACTGAACAGTTGCCAAGAATAGGGGGCCCTCCATGCCATGCAGGGCAACATGGGGGGGGGCACCAGGGTAGGTCAGGATTCATAAGGAACGAGGGGAAAGCATAGGCAGAACACTTGTGGTTTCCATGGGAAAAACAAAGCAAGGCAGGGTAAGCACGCTTAGGATTAGCTAGTTTGAATAATTTCAGCTGGTTATGGGACATAGGGGATTTCTCTAGTTGTCTAGTACCTGGCCATGGGATGATTAGAACAGAAGAGTATGGACTCTTGGGGTGTAAGCACCAAAAGACGGTCCAGAGTATAGGCTCTGGATTAGTTGGTTTACATATGACAGACATGCTCAAAGGAAGTCATTTGCTAAGTCTAGGAATTAGCTAGCCCTGGGCACTAGCCCTGGACACTTTCCTGGGTCAGGAAGGACCCGGACAGCAGAACATCAGGAAAACAGAAAATGAGAAAATACAGTTAATATGATGGGTAACTGCCATTCCCGATCCCATAATTTTCTGGTGGGAAAAATGCAAATGCCAGCTCAGGGATAGCTGACTTACTCTTGCAGATGTTCAAGGGACTCATTTCAGGAGTTTCCTATTCAAAAGGATACTGGCTCTTTCTTCAAGCATGAATGTGTCAATCAAGGGCCAGCCAGTGTCTTGATGGAGAATTCAGTTCTGGCTTTTGTGCTTGGCTTGGGTTCCTCCAGTTTCCATGCAACTAGGCATGAACTGACTAGCGCTGTCAGGTTACCAGATACCTACAGCATCTGGTTTAGTCTCCCCCTGGTGGATGACATGGGTCACCAAGACAAATCAGAGCCTTCATCTCCTATAAAAGGGAAATCATTTGTTAGTTGGAATATGAAGGATGGTGGTGAGGGTTTCTTTATGGCCCTTGATTGTAACCTCTCTCTGCTGCTCTTTTACCAAGTATGCTTGACTGTTAACCCATCTTTCTCTCTCTTTTTTAAAGATTTCATCTATTTATTTGAGAGAGAGAGAGAGAGCGAGCAAGCGTGCACCAGCAAGGGAAGGAAGAGGGAGAAGCAGACTCTTGCTGAGCAGGGAGCCTGATGTGGGACTTGATCCCAGGACCCCAGGATCATGACCTGAATGGAAGGCAGACACTTAACCGACTGAGTCACCCAGGTGCCCTTAACCCATCTCTTGAACACAGGCAGAGAGACTAGACACTAGTTATCCAGCCTTTATTGGGCCAACAGCGTGCAAAGCACTATCCTTAGTTGGTGGTTCCAAAGAAATCTTTGTTTGCCTCTGCTCTCAGAGCTGCTTTAGAGAATGTATGTCCTTCTGTGCCTTCTATCAAAGCTTGTGGTGGGCACCTGGAGGTCTCTCATCTTTTGTGTATGTTTGAAAATTCCATAGTAAAAATATTTTAAATATTTTATTTATTTATTTATTTGAGAGAGCGAGAATGAGAGAGAGAGAGAGAGAACATGAGAGGAGGACGGGTCAGAGGGAGAAGCAGACTCCCTGCTGAGCAGGGAGCCTGATGTGGGATGCGATCCCAGGACTCCAGGATCATGACCTGAGCCGAAGGCAGTCGCTTAACCAACTGAGCCACCCAGGCGCCCCCATAGTAAAAATATTTTTTAAAAAATGAATCACAATTTATATCCATTAGGATGGCTACTATAAAAAGAAACAGAAATTAAGTGTTGGCAAGGATATGGAGAAATTAGAGCCCTTGTGCACTTTTGATGAAAATATAAAATGGTGCGGTCCCTATGTAAAAAAGTCTGGTGGTCCTTCAGAAAATTAAAAATAGAAATATCATACGATCCAGCAATTCCACTTCTGAGTACATACTCTAAAGAAGCAAAAACTGGGACTTGAAGAGATGTTTGTATGCGGAAGTTCATATCAGCGTTATTCACAATAGCCCAAAGGTGGAAATGATGAATGAATGCATAAGCCAAATGTGGCATATACATACAGTGGAATGTTATTCAATTTTAAAAAGGAAGAAAATTCTGACATATGCTCCAACATGGGTGAACCTGAGGACATCATGCTAAGTGAAATAAGCCGATCACAGAAGGACAAATACTGTTTGATTCCACGAGAGTGTCAAATTTTGACACTTAGAGTGTCCAACTCATGGAGACAGGAAGTAGAAAGATGGTTGCCAGAGGCTGGGGGGGGCGGTAATATTTAATAGGTCCACTGTTTCAGTTTTGCAACATGAAAGGAGCTCTGGAAATGGACGGTGGTGAGGGTTGCACAACAATGTGAATGTACTTAATACCACTGAACTGTATCCTTAAAAACAGTTAGATGGTAACTTTTGTGTTATATTTAAATTCTACCACAATTTTATTTTATTTATTTATTTTAAAAGATTTTATTTATTTATTTGACAGAGAGTGAGAGAGCGAGCACAAGCGGGGGTGGGGGGCAGGCAGAGGGAGAGAGAGAAGCAGGTTCTCGGCTGAGTAGGGAGCCTGACATGGGGCTCGATCCCAGGACCCCAGGATCATGACCTGAGCCGAAGGCAGATGCTTGACTGACTAAGCCACCCAGGCGCCCCTTTACCACAATTTTAAAAAAGAATCAAGTTTCACTACTCTATAAACATAAGCCTATCCCATGACTCAGCAATTTTACTCCTAGATATTTAGTCAAGAGATATGAAAACTATGTGACAAAAATGTTCATTGCTAAGGAATATTCATAGCAGTTTGAGTCATAATAACCAAAATCTGGCAATAAACCAAATGCCCATCAATAAGAAAGGGATAAACAAATTGTGTTCTATTCATACAATGAAATACTAATCTGGAACAAATATGCATACACATTAAAACATGGATGAATGTCAAAAGCACTATTCTGAGCCAAAGAAACCAGATGCCGAAGGAAACATAATTGTTAATACGAAGGTTAAGAACGGAAGAATCCAAATGGTGATACTATGATGATAGAAATCAGAGCCTTGGTGGGGGCGAGGGTGGGATGCAGAGAGGGTAGGAGGTGGAAGTGTGTGAGTGTGTGTGTGTGTGTGTGTGTGTGTGTGTGTGTGTTGTGTGTTGTGTGTTATTGACTAAAACAGTCCAAAAAGGAACTCACCAGTTTGATGCAAGAATCCTATATCTTGACTGGGGTGGTGGTTCTACAGTTGTATGCCTTTATCAAAACTCATAAAACTGTATACTTGAGATCTGTGCATTACTATTTGTTATTTATACCTCAACATAATTAGTATAAGAAAAATGTCCTCTCTCGGCTCCCCTCCTATGCCCCTGGGGTCAGTGAAGCAGGCTGAAAAAAAAATAATGTGGCTTTTACACTATGCTCCGTGCTTTGATGTATATCATTTAAAAGAGAACCGCTAGTCATTTCAAATGAGCAGGTTTGCTTGTAACAAAACAAAGGCAGCAGGTCAACGTCAAGCTGACTGGTGCCGCCCCCAGCCAGTGTGGCAGGCCACAAAGAGGGAAGTGAGAGAGAGCAGGTGTGAGCTTCCTACAGCTAGGCAGCATCACACAGGGGCAAGAGATAGTCCAGGAAGGTGGCGTGGCTCAAGAGGACGTTTGCTTGGTGAATAGCAGGCCTCAGCATTATTCTTGGTATCAGTGAAAAGCTGGTTTCCCTAGCAACAGAGGCCTCCCTAAGGAGTGGTGCCGGGCAGCAAGCACGAACACGTCCGTAGCAAGTGGGCAGACAGACAGGGAACACCTCCTCACCAAATACTCCCTTCTGTACTCTGCATACTCAGCCCTAGTGATGGTTAAAAACAAATCAGAATATGCCAAAAGACATGATTAGAAGCTTTGGTGCCCCCAGCCACTTCTCTCCCTGTCCCTGCTATGCTCTAGTAATAACCGCTTGTAGGCTTTTCTTATGTTGGTCCTTTTGGTTTCATATGAATCTCTATATATCATGAACTCCACTGATCCACTGTTGACATTGTCTCTTTATTGCGTATTACAATAAATAAGGACTTTTAGAGGATCCGTACCACCCTATTTCTCCTTTCCTTCCTCTTGCTTCACTTTTTTCTCTTGCATCATTGGTTTTCATTTCAGTGGTTTCTCTTGCAAATTCAGATGCTATTCTAAAACTATTTGTTTTTCCTGGGTCAGTTTTCACCAGCTTCTCTTGGCTCTGCCCCATCTGAGCTTCCATCTCTCCTCCCACCTCTACCTCCTAGTGTCTCTGGCCGTCAGCCTGGGGCTAGAATTAGGGGACCTCACTCTTGTCTTTACGTGGTCAAGGTTGAAACATTTTATGTTCTGTTCAGGAATCAGAACTATTCCCCACACCAGGTCCCTAGGTGATGATACAAGCTTTAAATTAGTAAATAATCGATTGCTATGACATATGATTAGTTACATTTTCTCCTATCCTTATAATGTCATGACCCTGGGCCCTTCAAGGGACAATGTTCCTAGCAAATCATCAAATGGAGTCTCTTTTTTTAAACTACCACAGTTGCTCAAATTCATACCATATTTTAGTTTGCTTCGAATATGGATCATAACTTTCCTGTCTTCTTTGACTTTTTTGTTGCTCCTCCCCCTTTCTGGGAGAAGGAAAAGAGTTTTTCATCATAGCACTGATAGTCTTTTTTTCATTCTAAATAGTGCAGGGCCTATTCTAGAACTCTTCTTAAAGACATCTCTTTGGAGATGACTGACCTCCTGTTTTAATTTGGACAGATTTCTTTCAAAACCTGCTGCAAGCTATCATCCCAGGATTTCTTTTCATTAGATTAGCAAGGTTAGTTCTGTCATTTCTTGTTTGCTACATACAGCTTACACTTGATTTCTTGGCCAACAGCTTCGATTATCTCCTTCACAAAGGCTAAATAGTAGACTATTTTATCTCTGAATCTTTACAGGTATAAAAATGGTCTTAGTTCTCAATTTTTTTAAAAGACTTATTTATTTATTTGAGAGAGAGAGAGCATGAGCGGTGGGGGGGGGGTGGGCAGAGGGAGAGGGAGTCTTAAGCAGACCCGTCACTGAGTGCGGAGTCTGATTTGGGGCTTGATCTCACATCCCTGAGATCATGACCTGAGCTGGAACCAAGAGTTGGAAGCTTAACTGACTGCACAACACAGGTGCCCCTAGTTCTCGATCTTGATAGCTAATGTGGCTAGGTATAGATTTCTAGGTTCAAAATTATTTTCCCACAGTACTTTGAAGGTGTGCTTCACTAATTCATTAAAACAATTTAAAAATTGTGAAATAGAATCCATATACAGAAAGGTACATAAACACAAATATGTATCTTAATGAATTGTTATAAAAGTAAATACCCATCTAGGCCATAAAATGACATTTCATCAAAACCCTAAAGGTCTACACCAGCACCTCCATCCCCAACTCATATGTTCCTTTCCAATTGCAAAGATATCCACAATTCTGACTTTTATGGAAGCAACACTTGCTTTTAAAAAATAATGTTATTACATAAGTGTGTATCTGGAAACACAGTCTAATTTTGCTTATTTTTGAGCTTCACATAAACAGAATACTACAGCATGTATTATTTTATAACTGACCTCATACACTCAACATTATATTTTGAAATTCATCCATGTTGTTGCATGTAGCGGTAGTTCATTCATTTATATTGCTGTGTAGTATTCCATTGGATGAATCCATCACAATTCTACTAATGATGGAAAGTTACGTTGTTTCCAGTTTGTGGCTATTGTGAATAATGCTGCTATAAATATCTCTATTACATGTCTTTTGGAGCTAATGATGTATAGGAGAATTTTTTACTTCTTGTTCCACAAGCTAGTGATGTAACATGATTAAAATCTCCCACCAGCATTATGAATTTCTCTTTGTGGGTCTGGCACCTCTTGCTTTACACATATGAAGATTGTTATTTGGTACATACACATTTAATATTGCTAATTTGTCCTGATGACTTGAACCTTTTGTCATAATGAAGTGGCCTTCTCTAACGCTTTTTTGATCTTAATTCTGTTTTGCTTCATGTTAATAGAACTAGATGAGCTTTCTTTCATTTCTTTATTATGGTAAATTACACATAATACAGAATTTTCCATTTTAGCCATTTTAAAATGTACAGTTCAGTGGCATAAAGTACATTCACAATTACTGCTGTCTTATCCCAGAACTTTTTCATCATTTCAAGCAGAAATGCTAGACCCATTAACAACAACTACCCTTCCGCCTTTCCCCTCAGCCCCTTTTAGCCAGTGTTGTACTTTCTGTCCTTACAAATTTGAGTATTCCAGGTGCCCTCATAAGTGGAATCATACAATATTTGTCCCTCTGTGTCTGGTTTATTTGACTTGTTTTTGGTGCTTTAAACAAACAGGTTATATCATCTACATATAAATGCACTAAGCGGAGATTCTTTTTTTCCTTAAAACACCTGCAGTGTGTAAGGCCCTGTGGGGAAGCAAAGACAAAGAAATCTCTGTCCCTAAATCCTTTGGGAAAGACTGGGGGGAAAGCAAACACAAGACAAGGGATAAGCATCAGGAAGGGACATGATGGATTGTGAAATGAGTATTGCAGTCTTCCTTTTGCTTGACCTTAGCTGATGTAAAAAAAAATCTGTATTATATTTAAATGTTATTGAAGTTATTGGATCTATAGACGTGCTGGGCTTGAGTAGGGTTTCACCTGCCTGGAGGTGAAGCCAGAGCCCGCCGCCTGGTGGTGTAACTGCACACTACTGCCGCAGGGGGGCGGCAGACCGAAACGCCGGTTGCCTAGTCCCTCCAGGAAGGAAGCTGGGGAAAACAATCAGCCAGGAGCCAGTCACCCGAGGAAATGAAACCCTTTCCAAGTTTGGCACCGCTCACGGTGGCTGTCAGAAGGGTGCTGCAGGCACTTCCCCTCCCAAAAGATTTTACTTATTTATTTGACAGAGAGAGACACAGCGAGAGAGGGAACGCAAGCGGGGGGAGTGGGAGAGGGAGAAGCGGGCTTTCCGCGGACCGGGGAGCCCAACGGAGGACTCGTTCCCAGGACGCTGGGATCATGACCTGAGCCAAAAGCAGATGCTTAACGACTGAGCCACCCAGGGTACCCCTGCAGGTGCTTTACTAATTCTTATCCCCCACCACCTGGTTTGCCCCTGCACCCTATAGCTCCCTTTTAATACCCCTCCATTACAACTGCTTTGTTTCATCTGTCGCCTTACTGTCCCTACATCCTCACCATGAGAGCCGACGAGGCTTTTCTGCCCTTCGAGGCTTTAGTTTCATTCCAGGAATTGTTCTTTTTTTCTTTTCTTTTTTTTTTTTTTTCCTGCTCCACCTCTTTCCCCTCTCCAATGAAAATCAGTTTCCCAGTCCTTGGCCATTCTGCTGGACATTATATTGCCCCATTCCTAAACTCTGATAATGATGATGAACTGATTGCCACAAATAGCAGTTTGGAACTACTGTTGACCCTTGAACAATGCAGGGGTTAAGGAACCCACTTTACCCAGCTGAAAATCCGCCTATAACTTTTGACTCCCTCAAACTTAATAGCCTACTGTTGACCAGAGGCCTTACCGATTAACATCAACAGTCCATTAACACATATTTGTATGTTTTATGGATTATATATTCTATTCCTACAGTAAAGTAAGGCAGAGAAAAGAAAATGCTGTTAGAAAATCATAAGGAGGGGCTCCTGGGTGGCTCAGTCAGTTAAGTGTCTGTCTTCCTCTCAGGTCACCATCCCAGGACCCTGGGATGGAGCTCAGCAGGGAGTGTGCTTCTCCTCCCTCTGCCGCACGTGCTGCCACTCCCCCCTGCTTGTGCTCTCTTGCTCTCTCAAATAAATAAATAAAATATTTTTTAAGAAAATCATCAGGAAGAGAAAACATATTTATAGTGCTGTACTGTGTTTATGAAAAATAATCTGCTTAAAAGTGGACCAACACATTTCAGATGGTGTTGTTCAAGGGTCCACTGTATACCCAGCAGCTTTACGACACGGCTTTCATTACTGATATGTATTGTTTATTCATTCACTCTTCAGGCATTGCCAGATAAGTGCCGGGGTGCTAGGAACACAGAATAAACAAGATAAAACCGTAGCCTTGGAGGCACTTATGGTCTAGTACTAGATGACGAGTAAACAGTTCCGAAGCCATGTGGTATGGGCTGAAACTGAGACAAGAGTAAGGAGCAGGGAGCAGGAAGTGATGAAAATGGAGAGGCTGGCTGGGGGGATGGGTCAGTCCAGGCGCTCACATAGGAGGTGATGACAGAGATGAGTCATATAGGGACTTGTGGGGTTTACCAGATAGAAGAGGGTGGATGCAAAGGTTGCATCAGGCCGCCAAAATAACAACACGTGAAAACATCATTAGTTCCTCAGTGAGGGCAGGGCAAACCACCAAGTGGGGTACCTCCCAGCTAGCCTCAGCCTGACAGCTGGATCTGGTATGGGTGTTGAGCTGTATTAGTGCCAATAAACTTGGCTGTCCTATGTGGCTTGTCTGGGGTTGGGTTTTATTTGGTGGGAACTTCTTCACATAATAAAATCAAGATTTCTGGTTTCCACCAAAAAAAAAACCCCACAAAAAACAAAAGATTTTTTTCACATCAGGCCCACCTTCTCTATGGCAACCACCAGCTGAAGCCAGTGATATTGAGCACCTCTTCGTGTACCAGTTGACCATTTGTATGTCTTTTTCAGAAAAATGTCTATTCAACTTCTTTGCCAATTTTTAAATCAGATTATTTGTTTTTTGTTATTTAGTTGCTTAAAGTCTATTTTGTCTGATGTTAAGTATAGCAATCCTTACTCGCTGTTGGTTTCTATTTGTAGGGAAAATCTTTTTCCATCTCTTCACTTTGAGACTGTGCATGTCTTTAAAGCTGAAGTGAATCTCTTTTAGGCAGTGTCTTGCAGGCCGGGTCTTGCTTTTTAATCCATCCAGCCACTCTGTGTGTTTTGATTGGAGAATAATCAATTCACATTTAAAATAATAATTGATAGGTAAGAACTTCCCATCTTATTAAATGTTTTCTGGCTGTGTAGTTCCTTTTTCCTTTCTTCCTCTTTTACTGTCTTTCTTTGAGAATTCATTACTTTTCATAGCAATATGTTTTGATTCCCTTGTCTTTATCTTTTGTGTATCTACTGTAGGTCTTTGCTTTGTGGTTACCATGAGGCTTACACAAAATGGTCTAAGCTGAAAACAATTAAATTTGGACTGCATACAAAAACAAAACGCTTTTACTCCCCCCATCTCATTTTATGTTTTTCATGTCACAATTTACATTTCTTTATATTATGTATCCATTAACAAATTATTGTAGCCATATTTAAATATTTTTGTTCTTTTGTCTCTATACTAGAATTAAATGATTAACACACCACCATATTACATTATTAGAGTATTCTGAATTTGATTATATACTTTTATTTTATATTTTTATATGTTTTCATATTACTATTCAGCATCCTTTCATTTCAGCTTGAAAAACTCCTATCAGCCTTTGTTAGAAGGCAGGTCTAGTGGCGGTGAACTCCCTCAGTTTTTGTTTTTCTGGGAATGTTTTTATCCTTCCTTTGTTGCTAAGAACAGCTTTGCCGGATAAAGTATTCTTGGTTGGCAGTTTTTTCTTTCAGCACCTTCCGTACATCATCCCACTGTCTCCTGGTCTGCCAGGTTTCTACTCAGAAATCTTTCCCTGATAGCCTTATGGGGGTTCCCTTGTGTGTGAGAGGAATTTTTTTTTTCTCTTGCTTCTTTAAAAATGATCTCTTTGACTTTGGACAGTTTCATTGTAATGTGTCTTGGAGAAGATCTTTTTTGGGCTGAATCTATTTGGGAATGAGAACTTCCCAAACCTAGGGAGACCTTTGAACATCCACGTTCATGAAGCTTAAATCCATGTTCAACCCGTCCACAGAGGGCAGACTGGGGAGTACAAGGTCAAAGGCAGAGGAGGAGGACCCTGCTGGGATGTCAGCCTCCCTTTGTGGGCTGGAGAATTTATCTCTGACTTGACCCTTCACATACTCTGCTTAGTACAAGCTGAGTCCTACACTTACTAGGATCCACCCTCTTTGGAAAACAGTGACCATCCATTGTTAGTGAACTTGTCCTTAGGGTTGCTCTCCATCCTTCCTGCCCCTAAACCCCCAACCAAATTGTGTTTCCAAATACTCATTAACATTCCATATAAAACTCTTCCTGGAGTTTGGGTAGATACAACCTTTTCCATCTTTGGGGCTCCAAGGTTTTGGGGCTCCTTAGAGGTAACACGGGCAGGTGTGCAGATAAATCACCCCTTGATCTGGCTCTGCACTCTAAGGCCATAAAGAAGGGATATGCAGTGTCACAGAGCAAAAGCACCGCTGCGGGTGAGAGCAGGGTTGTGGGATGGGAGAAGCAGTGTTATTCAGCACATTCTTCAAAAGGCAGAACTTTCAACCATTTAAAAAGAATATTAGAAGACAATAGTGGACAGAACACAAGTATATGGTTTCATTGGCTCCTGAAGCCCTACAAAACTATAGTAAAGAGATTTTTAAAAGGCATATGGAGAGAGAGAACAGGAAAGAATACAACAGCAGTAAAAGCTTGGTGCTGGAAAGCTACTAGAAGAATGGGAAATGACTTAGCAGACACAAGAGAAATGATGGTGAGTTGGCAGAGGGGAAGTCAAGGGCCAGCTCATTTTACACAACAGAATCTCCAAAAGTCTCAGAAACTATTGGCAGCAGATATTTTTGGAAGTAGGGCCAATGAACAGGATAAGTAAGTTTGGTAGAACGTCTATTTAAGAAATGTAGGATCTCTAGATCCCGCCCCAACTCAGCAGAGCTGCCCACTGCCCCTTCCTCACCTGGTCACAAGGGCTTTGTACTCTGTGGAGGCAGAAAGGCAGGTCTCAGGACTGGAGGACACCAGGCAAAGTTGAAAATAAAGGTACCACACTGCAAGCAGTCAACACGTGTATACTGGATGCTGAGGCCCCTAACTCCCATACATCCCTTAGGTGCCCATAACGCAGCCAGACCTTCATCTTCTGGAAAGGAGATTGCTTACTCTGACCAGGCCCAGAGGGAAAACCCAAAGACCCTGATGTCAGAGATTCTTTATCTCAGAGGCTCACTGACTGCTTGCAAGCTAATAATCACACTCACTTGCTTTGAATTTCCAATTAGCTTTTAATCCATCTCTCTCTCTGTATGGAAAAACTTTCAATTTCCCAACAGTAGAAAGAATAATATAATGAATCCCTGTAAAACCCATTACCCAGCTTCAGTAATTATCAATATTTTGTTAATCTTGTTTCATCTATACCTCCACTTTTTATTGGTTTTGTTTTACTTGAGTATTTTATTTTATTTTTAAAGATTTTATTTATTTATTTGACAGAGAGAGACACAGCGAGAGAGGGAACACAAGCAGGGGGAGTGGGAGAGGGAGAAGCAGGCTTCCCGTGGAGCAGGGAGCCCGATGTGGGGCTGGATCCCAGGACCCTGGGATCATGACCTGAGTCGAAGGCAGACACTTAACGACTGAGCCACCCAGGCACCCCTTACTTGCGTATTTTAAAGCAAATACCAGGGGCACCTGGGTGGCTCAGTTGTTAAGTGTCTGCCTTCGGCTCAGGTCATGATCCCAGCGTCCTGGGATCCAGCCCCGCATCGGGCTCCCTGCTCAGCGGGAAGCCTACTGCTCCCTCTCCCACTCCCCCTGCTTGTGTTCCTGCTCTTGCTATCTCTCTCTCTGTCAAATAAATAAATAAAATCCTAAAAAAAACCACAAATACCAGACACCATATCAGTTCACTGATTAAAAAGGAGAGAGAGATACCTGGTATGTATCTCTAATAAAGACTTAAAAAACAACCACAATACCATTATCATACTCAACAAAATTAACAACAAATAATTCCTTAATGTCATCATAACATGCAGTCTGTGTCATATTTCCCAGATTGTCTCAAAAATTTACTTTTACAATGGGTTTGTTAGAATCAGGATTCAAACCAGGCTAACATGTTGCATTTGGTTGATATGTCCCTAAGTCTCTTACACTCTATTATAATTACCCCTCCTTCATTCTCTCTCCATGTTGTTATTACCATTATTTTTGGCTGAAGAGAGGAAGTCATTTTCCCTGTAGAATTTTCCACACCATGGATTTGGTTGATTGCATATTGGATGTGTCCTGGTAACATGTTTCTCTATCCTCTGTGAATCCTATAAAATGGTTGATAGATCCAGAGCAGGGATTCTTTATCTTTTAGGGATCACGGAGCCCTTTGGAAATTTGACAGTGTCCATAGATCCCTTCTCAGGATGATATATTTTTTAAGATTTTATTTATTTATTTGAGACAGACAGAGAGAGCGAGAGAGAGAACACGAACTGGGGGAGAGGGGCAGAGGGAGAGGAAGAGTGAGAAGCACACCTCCCCACTGAGAAGAGAGCCTAACGCAGGGCTCGATCCCAGGACCCTGGGATCATGACCTGAGCCAAAGGCAGATGCTTAAGCAACTGAACCACCCAGACACCCCTCTTAGGATAATATTTTTAAATACATAAAACAAAATGCATAATATTACAAAGAGAACTATTTACATTGAACTATAATTCTCAAAATAGCAAAAACACTAATTTGTGATATAATGATGCATCTTCTTTTTTTTTAATTTTTTTATTGTTATGTTAATCACCATACATTACATCATTAGTTTTTGGTGTAGTGTTCCATGATTCATTGTTTGTGCATAACACCCAGTGCTCCATTCAGTCCGTGCCCTCTTTAATACCCATCACCAGGCTAACCCATCCCCCCACCCCCCTCCCCTCTAGAACCCTCAGTTTGGTTTTCAGAGTCCACTGTCTCTCATGGTTCGTATAATACATCTTCTTGATTAACACGTTAAATAGCAAGACCTTGCAGCAGGTATAATAATTAGCATAATTGTAAAGTAGGTATAAACAAAAACAATATTTTGAGGTGTACACAACAATGATGATGGGATAGGAAAGAATCTTTGATTTCACTGTCAACAAAGCCTTATGTACTGGTTTTAGTGTAGTTTTATTTTTTGTTTGAATTTGCCTGTATTCATAATTGAAGACAGTGTTAAGTTTCAGTTAAATGTTAGTGAAAATTAAAATGATAATTACATTCTTGTTCAGATTCACAGACCTGAACTCTATCCATGGATCCTTGGTTTAACATCTCTAATTTACAGACTAGCTTAGGTTCAGATTTAATTTTGGGAGACAAAAATTCTTCCTTGGAGTTGCTGGGTCCTTCCTTTTGCGACACAGCAGGAGGTACCTAATGTCTGGCTGTCCCAGTTTTAGTGATGGTAGGACTGACAAATGGGGTTGAAAAGAAATAGCCAGATTCATCTTTTCTCCAGTGGTTTTACTACCACTGGTGATCTCTGGTAGATGGGCTCCTACTGTTCAAATACGGGAACTTAGAGCCTTAAAAAGAAAGACGATTGTAATGATTGAAGTACATGAAAAGTACATGACATGTTTTTAGAAATTCATGAGAGTTCATAAAAAAAAAATTGTTGGCTACTAGTGTACCAACTCATTATTCTGAAAGCTAGTCAACAAAGTGGGGGAACAAGCATTTATTCTGCTTTTTCTATATGAGGTGTTTTTTAGGGCAACCAAATGATTATAGATGGAAAGAAGAACTCTACGTAATAAATGCAGAAAGAAGGATAGAGTTAAAAAGTCACTACAAAATGCTTAAATTTCCCATGTGTGATCAATGGAAGCCTCTAGAAGTCTAGGTTGTTTGACATAACCCCATTCTCCTTTGGTAGCTTCTTTGCTTTCCAGAACAACAAAATCTCCCTGGCTCAACTTGCACATCTCTGCCCCCAACATGGAATTAGTGATTTTTTTTTTAATGAGTCTTTGTTCCTTCTAGAGAGGAATGATGTTTAGAGATCACCTCGTGGGTGCTGGGGTTCACAGTATTATTCAATCCAGCAGTATGGCATCATTACATCAAGGATGGACGGAATGAACAAAGGGAGGAAATAAACCACAAGTTCATACTGATATTTCCAGTTCAGTTAGATTACAGAATTTTTCCTTAACTTTTTTGATTTTATATTTGCATTCCTTTGCTCTTACACTGAAAGTCTTGGTTCTGGATAACATTATCATAATTATTTGCTTATTCTAATTTATACACAGTCTGAGTAATAAAAATATCACTCAGTAGTATTTTTAGATATATGTTTT
This sequence comes from Callorhinus ursinus, assembly GCF_003265705.2. Taxonomy (NCBI): domain Eukaryota; kingdom Metazoa; phylum Chordata; class Mammalia; order Carnivora; family Otariidae; genus Callorhinus; species Callorhinus ursinus. The sequence continues at coordinate 142,558,387 of NW_027397063.1, forward strand.
AAAAACATATCAATATTGAAACTTGAAATAATTTTTGGGTGGTTAAGCTACATTTGATATACAGTTAAGGTCATTTGTTTCAGTATGTTTTCAATTTTAAGAACTACTTTTTAAAAATTAGATTTAAGTTGGGGCACTTGAGTGGCTTAGTCAGTTAAGCATCTGACTCTTGATCTCAGTTCAGGTCTTGATCTCAAGGTGATGAGTTCAAGCCCTGCATTGGGCTCCATGCTGCGTGTGAAGGCTACATTAAAATTAGATGTAAGTTTTCAATTATGTTAAATATTCACATGGTTCCAGTGTCAAAACTGTAAGACAAGGAATATATGTTTTTATTTTAATTCCAGTTAACATACAATGTTATATTAGTTTCAGGTTTATGATAGAGTGATTCAACACTTCTGTACATTACCCTGTGCTCATCACAACAAGTGTACTCCTTAATCCCCATCACCTATTTAACTCATCCCCCCACCCACCTCTCCTCTGGTAACCATCAGGTTGTTATCTATAATTCAGAGTCTTAAAACAAGGTATATTTAAAGAAACTCAGCTCCCCTATCTTTCCCTCCTGCTCTGTTCTTCCTTATAATTAACGATTTGTCTTAGTTTTTGTTTTTCCTTCCATTGTTTTGTTCAGAAAATATAAGCAAATAAATGAAAATATTCACCTTCCCTTCTTACCCCAAAGATAACATACTATCAACACAGTTCTCACCTAGCTTTTTTCACTTGACAGTATTTCCTGGCCTCAGCCCATAGTGTTATACAGCAATCCTCTTCGTTTCTTAGTATAGCTGCATGGTTCTTAATGGTGTGGGTATACCATGATTTATTCAATCAGTTCTCTACTGATGGACATCTTGTTCCCTTAGTCTTAATCCTGAGCAGATAACATCTGAGGAAAATCCATAACAAGGAGAATAAAACAAGAAACATTAACAAGAAAAGGAACCCAGAGAATGGAGCCTATGTAGAAAAACAAACAAACAAACAAACAAACAAACAACACTATTGATATCTGCAGGGAGATGAGAAAATTTATGTAACCATGAAAAAGAGAATGGGGTATCCCAACAAATCACAGAATAAGAAAGAGCTCTTGGAACAATCAAAGTATGTTATCAGAAATAAAAAAATAACTCATTAAGAAGAATCAGAAGATAAAGTTGAGGAAATCTTCCAGCAAAAAAGAAAAAATAAAAGTGATTTAAACATCAGGGAAACTTATCACAGGGGCCAATCCTGGAAGTTCAATTTTTGAATAACAGGATTTCCAAAAAAAGAGAATGGAGAAAATGGAAGAGAAGAAACAATCCACAAAATTATTCAAGGTCATTTCTCAAAACTAAATCACTTGAGTGTCAAGAATTAAAGAACCCACCCAGTACACAGTGGAATAGATGGATGAGCCTACATCAAAGTACATCACCGTGTAATTTCAAAACACTGGGGAGAAAAAGATTTTTCAGGTTGCCAGAAATTTAAAAGAGGTCACATAAGATGGGTAACTGGATGTGTTGAGATTTTCAACAGTGGTACTGGAAGACAGTGGTCACTGGAGTAATAGTTTCAAAATCTTGAAGGAAAGTCATTTCCAACCTAGAATTTTATACCCAGTCAAACTACATCAAAGGTGAAATTTTTTTCAGACAAGCACACTCTAAAAAAGAATTACCTGATGATGCATAAGACTGAGGGGAAAACCACCCAACAAGGAGTAGCAGTGTTATTTAGAGGCAGGAACAGAGCCAACAGAATGATTAGATAGCAAGGGTAAAAGTGGTTGCCTCTGGAGAATAAGTCAGGTGGTGGGGGGGACTGCTCTTTTAATTGTGAGAATGTATAATTTTGATAAAAATATTAAAAAATCAGAAAGAGAAGAAACGATTTTAAAAAGAAGGGTGACTGTTTTGAGGTCTGTTTTGAGCTGGTGTGATTGTTTTGAGAACCATGATAAAAGATACAGAGGAAGAAGGAGGACAAAAAGATTGTTTTTTTTTTTAATTTTATTTATTTATTTGACAGAGAGAGACACAGCAAGAGAGGGAACACAAGCAGGGGGAGTGGGAGAGGGAGAAGCAGCCTTCCCACAGAGCAGGGAGCACTATGCAGGTCTCAATCCCAGGACGCTGGGAGCATGACCTGAGCCAAAGGCAGATGCTTAATGACTGAGCCCCCAGGCAGCCCAGTAGGACAAAAAGATTCTAATAGGCTTGTGAAAACTGGTCAAAGGGTAGTGAAGGTTTAGAGGCACCTTCTTAACCTACTGTACCCTCACCAACTTCTTGACTTGCTCTCCTCATGTAAGAACCTGGAAGTCTTCTGGAAGCAGAGACTCCTTGAAGTTGGCTAAAAAGAAGAGCCATGCTAGAAGTGGTGGCATGGACCTTTCCCAAATATAGAACTGGGGGATATTGAGAAAAAAATTGGAGAAAAGATTTGTCAAGTTTCCTGAAAGTGAAAGGATGAATGATGTCTGGGAAATGGGAAGTGGCTCCAAGTATTTGGAGACTAGAAGTGTTTCCCAAACTGCTTTATGTTATCATCACCCGAGGAGCTTTGAAAAATCTCAAAGCCCATGTCATACCCCATACCAATTAAATCAGACTATTTGGGAGCAGGAGTCAGAGAACAGGATTTTTAAAAGGCCCTCAGATGATTCCTATGTGCAGTCAGAGTGGGAACCACTGGAGTGGTCTGTGTGTGAGGAAGCTAAGACTGGAAGGGTGAGGCAAAAATTGTGAAGAGTCTCAAATGCCCAGCTACCTAATCTGATCTATAGTAGACAATGGGGGTGCCACTGAAGAATTTGAACTGGAAATGATGCAATGTGACATTTGGGGAAGATTAATGGACAGAAGAAATGGGAGGAGCTGAGACTCTAGAAGCAAAAAGACCACTAGCTAGACCGAAAAGCTGGTTTTTGACTCAGAGTAAGCAGTGCAGAGAAGAACACGGGTTGTGTGCATTAGGTGTGTCCATGTGTCACCAATGTGTGACATTGGTGTGACACCGCATGACACACCATGTGTCACCTCCTTGCCTCATTGGAAACTGTACTGTCCCTCTCAGAAACCTCTGTGGCATCCTCCTCCCCGCTACGGGGCTGCCCTGTGTGGTGGCCCTCAATGGGTGAGAGAATTGCCAGGAGCAGTGTAGGCCAAAGCCTTGTCCCAAGAGAGGACTATGGGCTTTGCTCCCGGATTGGGTCAAATCCCTGGCGTATGGGAAAGTGATCCCTGTACCAGACAAGCTGGGCGCCGAACCCGAATGGTGGGTGAGAGGCTGTGCGGCCTGTGGCGCCGACGACCAAAGGCGAAATGGCAGCCTGAGGTCGTCCTAACCGTCCCCAGCACTTTCACTCATCACTGCCCTTCCAGGAGCTTCCCCGCCATTCCACCTGAAGGGGAGGAGATCACTCCAATGCAAACACCTTGAACGCGGCTGTGAGCGTCAAGACACCAGGGGCCTCGCTGGCCTCTTCCCACCTGAATGCTCCGCGTCCCCAGAATGGAGGCCGGAGCACACAATAAGTTCTATATAGCCAACCAGTGACTGCCCGAGGCGACCGCGGAGTGGGGCATAGTATTGGTTGACAGAGGTTGGTGTCCCTAGTTTCTTTGTTGGAGGGGACCGGAGGGAAGAGAAGAGGTGAGCCAGGCCCCTCAGCTAACCGTGTTCTCAGTTTCCCCCACCATCGCGGTGGGCCCAGCCTACGAAATTCCAAGGACCCAAACGCGTCGCAGGGTCGTGTGTGTGCGCTCGGTCCGTCGTGGAAGCCGGCTCGAAGCACTTGTTTTTCAAAGGCGGCCGTGAGCCACCTCATTGGAGCACTCGCATGCCAGATGGGCGACATCGAAACGCCTCTTTTGAACACGGTGACAAACACGCCCTCCCACCCAGCGGCGACGTGCACGTGACAATTTTCGGGCTCTTGCAACTACGTGGAAACTTGGAATAGGGCTGCAGCTGACACAGCCGGGGCGCTGGGGTCCCCACGCCCCCGCCCCCTCGGCACAGCGGGGGAGCCGCGCCACCGCCAGCAGGGGCCCCGCGCGGCCGCCGCTCGCGCCGCTCCCGCCCCCCGTGCCCAGGGCCGCGGCTTTCGGGCTTCCGCGCCTCCCGCCGCGCTCTGCCCCGGGGAAGCGGCCCCGAGGCGGCGGCCCGGGCCATGTGGGACCCGCGGGCAGCTAGGTGCGTAGCGGCGCGGGAAACGCGGGGGACGCCTCCGGCCTGCCTGGCCCCGCGTCTCTTCCCGGCGGGAAGCGGCGGCGCGCGGGGGCTGGGGACCCCCGAGGCGGCGGCCGAGCGATCGTCCCCGTGGGCCCGGCGGGCCCCGCGGTCATCCGGGGGCCGACCCGGGCCTGTTGCGCGGGGGCGCGCGCGGGGGGCGGCTCCGGCCTTCCCGGCCCCGGGGGACGAGGACATGCTCTGCGACAGGACTGCGGCGGCTCGCGGCCTGCCCCGTCCCCACCCCGGCACCGAAGCTGCGGCTCCCGGGCCCACCTCCCACCTCCCGCGCGGGACCCCGGGGCTGCTAGCAGGTGGCGATGAGCGGGCCAGCGGACGCGCCCCCGGGGCACGCAGTCGGGCTGGCAGGTCCGGGCTCGGGGAGGGATTTGCGGGAACTCGGACAGCGCTGGCCGCTGCCCAGCGGGAAGAGGTTCGCGATTCCAGCCCCGGGCAGGCCTCGTCCCCAGCCCCCGCGATCGCGAGCTGGGCTGGCCCGAAAGGGGCTGTCCAGTCCTCTATCCTCGGCTAACGGAGTGTAGGGGCGGGGTAGCAGCGGGGCCCCCCGGCTGAGAAGCGGAGGGTTCAGCTTGCGAGCGTTTGCAGTCGTGGGCTCCGAGCTGGTAGGTTGTGCGGCGCACTCCGCCCCCGTCTCCGCGCCCCCCCCCTCCGCCGCCCCGGGAGTCCAACAGCCGGGCTGGAATAGCGCCTCTCTTTCGGTGTGCAGCGCGGGCCAGCTCTGCTCCCAGCTGGAGGCGTTTCCGGGAGCCTGCGAGCTTTCGTGTTTCCCAGGGACAATTTCTAGGGAGATGTGCACTTTGAAAAATTAAAGAGAAAAATTTTGAAAAGAGGGGGAGAGAGGGGGGCTCCTGAGGTTTCTAGTCCCCAGCCCAGTTGCTGTTGGCCCAGTCAATCCTTAGGCGGGGAGAAAGAGCTGGGAGCAAAGGGTCCTGCATTCCCAGTGACAAGGTTCTCCCCGGCTGCCTGGTGTTGAGCCTCCCCGGTGCCAGGCACCTTTTTGAGGCAAAACTTTTACCTGGATGGCTTGGTCTTTTGTTGAGCATCCCGTTTTGTGCCTTAATGAACGTGCTACCTTGTAAGAGAGTCAGAAGTTTGTTTCAACTGTTTTCCAGTCTGGTCTGTTGCCTAGAATTGCAGGATGGGCCTTTGAGTTCGAAGTAACATTTGCTGTTCTTGCATCCTCCGCAAGGGCTGGAGATAGGATAGGTGTGTGTGGCATTCACCCCCAGAGTAGGATTCCACTGCCTCAGGATGTGGGTTTCTCCGTCTTTTTTTTTTTTTTTTAACCAAGCCCCCAATAGAGACCCACACCAACCCACATAAGTATAAAATTGCAACAAGGGCTTTACAGTATATTTATTCTCTCTACATTATTCTCTCTCTTTATTCTCTTTCTCTCTCTCAGTGCCCAAACCAAGAGCCTGGCAAGCTCATAAGGATGGAGCATTCTATTAAAATCCATAGAATCTAATAGAATCTATAGAATATTCTATTCTATTTTCTCTTGTTTAAAAAAACTAGTCATAATCCATGAACTTGATGTTGTGTTCGACTAATCAGTTTTAGGTGGCAACTGCAAGCTTTCTTTGGGACACCCCAAGAGAGGCTGAGGAGAACCTCAGCATTTCACTGAGAAAGCAACTTTGGAAGGGAGGGAGTTGGTGTAGGAGAGATGAAGGAGGCTGAAATTCGTACCAGATTAAGGAAATTCATACTTGGGTAATAAGAATACCATAGGAATGACTGTGTGGTTCCCACCAGTAGCATCTAAAAACGCAGACCAAGGAATGCTTCTGGTTAATCTAGGTCTGTCTGTCTGTCCACACAGAGCTAGCTGGCCGCCTGACATGGAGCTTTCGAGAGATAGGGACATAATGGCTCCTTGGCATTAGGCCTTTTTTGGGGTGGTGAAGTATGAAGGCAGGTGCTGCACAGCTGGCCACAAACTCTGGATTCATGAATTCAGAAGAGGATTCTTAAAGTCTCTGCGCAGAATTTCACAGCAGCAGTGTTAGGAGCAGGGCCGTGAACATTTTATAGATGGAGAAACTGAAGCCCATCACCCAGTAGTCATTAGCTAATTAAAGGTACCTCTAGGATTGGACACCCACTGTCTTGCTTTTCCAGCCCATGGCTCTCAGGGACCAAATAGAGACTTCGCTCTTGTGGAATTCTCAAATTTCTCTTTGCTGATTAGTTCTGTTTTCCTGGGTTGCTGCCAAAGGCCCATTTCTATGGCATATACCTTCTTCTTGTTTTATTTTTGTTTCTTGGGATGATGATTCTTTTTTCCACCCCTTCTTTTTGCTTAGGTTTCCCCTGAATGTGCTAGGCTCAGGAAATGATTTTTGGCAGTAAATTGTGACAACTATAAGGTTCGCTGTCATTTATTTTTTACTTATTTTTAAAAGACATTTATTTTAGAGAGCAAGAGAGAGCTGGGGGGAGGGGCAGAGGGAGAGAGACTCTCAAGTGGACTCCTCGCCGAGAGCTAGCCTGTCCCAGGGCTTGATCGCACGACTCTGAGATCACAACTTGAGTCAAAATCAAGAGCCTGACGCTTAACTGACTGAGCCACCTAAGCGCCCCAAGGTTCCCCCTCATTTATTTCCCATCTCTCAGGACCACTGCCCCTCCCCCCTTTTTTAGGTCTACAGCTGCTGACTTTATTATTATTATTATTGTTTTACTTTAGGTTCACTTAAGGTGTGGCCCCATCTTTCATCTCAAAGTCTTAGCTGTCACTGGGAAAATGTCACTAAGAGTTTTCTGGACTATTGTCCCACCTTCCTTTTATCCTCCTTAGACACAAAAGATAAATGCTGTAAAAATAATTTTACACATATGGTTTTTTATCAAAACATTTGGTGAGCATCTACCATATCCTCGTCACTATTTTAAGGGCTAGCTTATGTTTTGGCATTTATCATATGCCACTCATATAGCCTCATTAACTGTCAATTAAGATTTGAAGTTGTACGGAAGGTGGAGACCATGTCTTAGACATCTGTGAATCCTTTTCTGTTCATAGAGTGGGTAAGAGCATTTTGTACATATGGGTGTTAAGAGTTAATTGAATGATGGAAAACAAAAATAAATGAAAGTCTTTTCTCCAGAGTGAGGTATGCAAAGTCAGATCAGTTATGCTGTTTTTGTTTTTTAAATTTTCTATTTAATTAATGTATACCCCCTTCACCCATTTCTCCCATCCTCTTTACCTACCTCTGGCAACCGCCAGTCTGTTCTCTGTATCTATGAGCCTTTTTTTTTGTTTTTTAAAGATTCCACATATAAGAGAGATCATACAGTACTGCAGATTTTTTTAGTAGCCAAAGTGGAGCCTGGAGGTCCCGTGTTTGAGAAGGGTAAAGCGATCCTGTGGATGTTTTTAAGAACTGAAGTGGAGGTTGGGCTGTGGGCCTCCGGCCGTTGTCAAGAGTGTGGCATTATTTCACTTGACCTTGAGGAATAAACTCTCCTTTGCCTTTCCAGCTGGGGAAGTGGAGCTGACATTGGCTTGCCTCTGGTTTTCCAGTCAGTGACACAGCTGAGTATGGCCTCATGGCTTTGGTAACAAGCTTCCTTGGAGTGCAGCCTGAAGTTCTTATGGCCATCAAATCCTTGTTATAAGAAATCTTTACAGGAAAGAGGAAATAGGGGAAATGGACAATTTCCTTACCCAAGATGACACTTCGAGTTATGGCAGAGACTGATGGTGGGGACAGTGGCAGTGGTGGGGGCGAACATTCAGGTTTAAACTTAAAAAGTATTGAACCAGACATCTTGGGACCCCAAAATGTCACAGTGCCCAAACCGAGAGCAGTGTTCTTCTTTTGGTCAGCATGGTTGTCCATTCTGCCTGACCAGGCATTCTTCTTGGTCTCAACATTCATACGTAAAGCATTGCCTTGTTTCCTTGCTTTTGTTGAATATCTGGAAGGGTGAATGAGCTTTACCTGTGATACCTTGGACCCAGTTTGCTTGAACTGACTCCATCTTTTGCCTTGTCTGTATCATTGCCCACCTGCACTCACCGTGATGTGTTTACCTGAGCTCTTATGAGCCTGGCAAGCTGGTGGGACCCTCTGTCTGTCAGAGGCAGGCTGGGTCTGAATTTGGCTCTGTCTGTGTCTGATGTTCCAACACCGCTTAGACTGAGATGTTTTTATTTTGAAGCACTGGGTCCTCCTATCAGTGGAGTAGCATTTGGAAAGGGAACAAGATTGCTAGCCCTGGAAAATGCTGATGATATTTTGGGGGAATCCAAGCCAGCACTACACAACATAGAAAATATAGGGAATTATAGTGCTGTACTGGGCAAGTTGATTGCCGGTGACAAGAACACTTGGCTCACAGCCCTGAACGGGAATGAGCTTCATACCCAGCTGTGGCCTCCAGGGCGCTCTCCTTTGGTCACCTTTGGGCCAGCTTATCCTCTGCCCTTTGGGGTCCACTCTCCCTGGCGGCTCAAAAATTGGTAATTTTGAGGGCTCACTCAAGTCTAAACTTATTGGCCAGGGACTAAGGGTCCTTATAGTCTGGCCCTTAGACTTTCTCTCTGATAGGCCCTTTCTTCTCCCCTCAGGGTCTTACCTATTCTCACCTCTTTTTGCTCTTCATTGTCCAAGTCAGTTCTCCTCATATACTGAGGGCTCTGCATTGGCCTATGGAGGTGCTTCTGGTGGTGGTAGAGCAGAGTTAATGCCAGGCAGACCTGTGAGAAAGCATCCGTGGAGATGTAGACAAACACTCTAAGACAGTTGCTAGCTCCTGAATCCTTCCCAGGAGGAAGTAGGGGAGGTTAGTGTTGAACCATGCCTGGGCAGATAAAGAGAACTTCCAGTGGGCAGATTGAGGGGTGCCAGGGGGGAGAGAGGGACAGTCCAGGTAAAAGAAACAGCTTCTTCTCAAGAATAACAGTGAGCAAAAGGGCTTAGACTCTAAATATCAATATAATAATAGTAATAATAATAATAACAGTTGCCCTTGAGCTGGGCTTTATGCTGGGTGTGTTTCAGATATTCTCTTATGTAATTGTCATGGAAGTACTATGAACAATTCCCATTTTACAGATGTCCTTGCCCCAGAATGTAAGCTTCTGGGCAGCAGCGTTTCGATCGGTTGTGTTCATCCATATATCCCAGGCATCCAGCAGCTTCGCAGCACATATTAGGCATTCAACTAATGTGTGTTGACTGACTGAGGAAACGGGAGAGTCCAGTGCTTTAGGTGATGTTGTCCCTGTTTTCCAGGAAGGAAACAGGCCTAGGCTTATGTGGCCTGGAAGAGGTAAAGGGTGACTCTGATCTCCCGTTTTTGGCCTTTCTCATACGAGGACACACCCATAACCTTATATTCTCCTTCTGGCATTAGCTCCAGCACTGCAGAGGCATATGAGAGAGAGGGAGCCAGAAGAATTTGGGGTTATGTGGCTACAACATGGCAGGCACATAGGGTTGGAGAATACTGGAAAGCTAAGATGAAGGGTGTGTGTGTGTGTGTGTGTGTGTGTGTGTGTGTGTGTGTGTGTGTGTGTGTCTAACTCTGTGTTTTATTTAGAAGGCTGAGGCTGTGGATGAATAATTGTTCAGGCTGGCCAAAGTTCATCCTTTTTAAAGGCCAAGTTCAAGTTCCCAGTGTTTCAGGAATCTGTCAGCAGTGTTAGAGCTGAGGACTCAGGTCCTCCCAGCACTGCTAAGGGACCTCCCTTCACCGGGTGTGCCTTTCAGGGTCCCTGCCTGGGGGAGACTGTTTTGTTTATGGGGAGCTCCTGGGCACCTGTGGACCCTCCCCAGGCTGCAGTGGCTGGTGTTTTAGTCCTCTGCAGGGTTTGTCTTGCCTTCCAGATTGAGGGGGAAGCAGACTGCTGTGGATTTGAGGGTGGGAGTTGGAATGGGGGCCATTAAGTAGTATTTAAATGATTAAAGAGAGGCTTGGGGTGGATCTGGAGGAGAAGATGACAGGGCTGCTGGTAACCAAACTCCAAATTCTCCTTTGAATGAATGAGAAAGCACCTTTTTTCAAGGGCTGTCATAGGAGGGCCTTGTGTCCTCCTTGGGGGCTGCCCCTGACTTCGCAACCATTTATAGCTCCCAGGTGCTCCAACGGAGAGTGGGAAAGCTAACTGAGGGGAATGTGGCAATTATTGGGCAGCCCGGATTTAGCACGGACACCGAGTCTGGATTTGTAAGCAACCTGTGTTGGCTGATGCTTACCTTCCTCATCTGTCTTGAGACAGAGTATGGAATGCTCATTATTCAGTTTCCTTCAGGTTTGCTTTTGTAAAGACTTTATTATCTTTTTTAAAGATTTTATTCTTAAGTAATCTCTACACCCAATGTGGGGCTCGAACTTACAACTGAGGTTGGGAGTTACCCGCTCTACCAACTGAGCCAGCCAGGTGCCCCTGGATTTGATTTTAATTTTGAAGGCCATCCTTTCTGTTTTCCCCAAACACCCTCACCCTTTCTGCATCTATCTGCTCCGAAGAGTTGTGAACAGTTGGTATCAGACTTGGGTTTGTACCTTGCTTAGAGAAGTCCTTTCACCTTGATGAAGCTGCTTCCCGACCTGTACTATTGGGATAATAATTATACCTCCCTCACTAGCATTGTTAGGGATGTTCCATGAGAAAATGCCCAAGAAGGGCTTAGCACAGGGCCTGGCACATATTAAGTGCTCAGTAAATTTCAGCTGTGATTACACAGCTGCCTCGGACTACTCTCATTCAAATAGCAAAATGGAAGGATGCTAGTCTGTGCACACACTGAGGAGAAATCATGCCCATCACTGGCTCCCAGCTGGGAGGGAGGTCAAGTGATCGGGACTCCACTTCAGAACTAGGAGTTATAATTGATCCGTCTTTGCCTTTAGTGATATATTTCTTGAGTACCTTCTGGGAACCTGGCGTAATTTTAGGCATTTGGAATGTCTACTCTCAAAGCTCATACTATCTGCACACCGTCCAAGCCTATAGTGTATCTAAGGTTCTTGGTGCATCCTTTTGCAAGAATCGTTAGTCTGAGCTTACATTCTTCCTCCCCCCCCCTTTTATTTGGTGAGTTAAAAATTCCTTCTTTTGTGAAATTCTAGGGGCAGTAGATGGTATACCTTTAAAATTTTTTTTTATTAAAAAATGTTAAAGTAAACTATGCCCAACATGGGGCTTGAAATCACGACTCTGGGATCAAGAGTCACATGCTCTAGTGACTGAACTGGCCAGGCAGGTCTTCCTTGATGGTACGCTTTTTAAAAAATGTTCTTATTTGGCAAAATAAAGAGTTGGCAATTCTTTCTTTCTCTCTCTCTCTCTTTTTTTTAGAGTGTGCATGAGTAGGGGGGAGGGGCAGAGGAGGAGGGAGATTAAATCTCAATCTGAGCATGGAGCCTGGTGCAGGGCTCTATCTCAAGACCCTGAGATCATGACCTGAGCTGAAATCAAGAGTTGGAGGCTTAACCGACTGAGTCACCCAGGCCCCCGGTACCCTTCAGTTTCTTTTCTCTGTGTGTAAATGTTTCTGTTTGTCAGTTCCAAAAGTCTAGGAACCACTGATCTATAGGATTATTCCTTGCTTTCAGTATTTCTGAATCTCCAGGAATATAATTTCACATGGGAATATATGGCCCTGTGTGTGTCTGTTGAATTTTCAACAGATGTTTATAAATTTGTTTTCCCCAAGTAGCTGACAGCTTTGGCAGATTTTGGTTGGACTTATCTGGTTGTTTCTGGTTTGTCCTTTATGCGGTTGACTTTTATTAAATTTGTGTCCTTTTCCACAGGAGCAGCTGATATTCTTGGCTTTCCAGGAGATGGTCAGAAATCTGAAACCAGGAGTGACATTGCCTAGTTCGAATTAAACTCCAGAACCTTTCTTCCTTTGCCATTCCTCTAGCTTAATCTGATGAGTAAAGAAATAGCCAGAAAGTCATTTATTCATTTAACAATGCTGAGCCCTTGGTTGCAGACATAATAAGACTCAGTAAGACTTAGTTTCTCCCTTAAGAGTTTAGTTTACTGGGGAAGGCAGAAAAACCTAGCACTGGGTGTGAAGCATAAAGGCTATGTGGGAGATACATGTCGAGAGGAGTAGATAGATTGTAACTCAGGGTGTTAGACTGTATAAAAGCTGCACACAGGGTCTGAAACCTTTGGGAACTTTCATGGAAATGTTGCCTGAGAGGAGGTGGAATGGGAGATCCCGGAGGCTTTCAACCACCCCGCCCCCCGCCCCACAGCATGAGGTCTGATGGATTTGGGGACTGTCTTACCAGTGATGGTGAGGACGCTGAGCTGGAGCTGGGTGAGGCTGGGGCAAGAGGAGGATCACAAGGCAGATGATGTAGTAACCCAGGCCAGTGGGGAAGGTGTCTCTAGAGGGTGTGTGCAAACTGGACTTGGGCCAGCTGTTCTGAGGCCTGGGTGCCTCTTAGGGATGATGAAGCTGAGGGAGAGGTGGGGAGCAGTTGCCTTGTCTTCGGCCTATTGTTTCCTGGTTAGGGCACTTCTGGTGTTCATGTTTGGAGGCACAAGTTGATTTTTGGCCCAAATCTTTGGTGTGCAACTGGGAATGGCACATAGGATTCGTTTGGGGCATGGATGTGTGCCACCTGGAGTGAATGTTGGGGAAGGATTCTGAGGCCTTTTCAGGCCCTGAAGGAAGGACTACTGGGTGATTGGAGATGTCTGGAGTGGGATGGGGTCAGGACACCCCTGGTAGAAATCTTTGTCTAATGTGAACCTGCAGAGAGGGATGAAATGGGCAAGCCGCTCTCACTTCCTCTCTTTCTAGTGAATGCAAATAAAAACTCAAATTGTTTAGGTAAAAGGGGGAAAGTTCTAGAAGGCTGCTGATGTCTCTAGTAACTTGAGAAGGGGTAGGGAAGGAGCTGGGCCTCAGAGGCAGGGAAATGTGGAGGGAGCCCCTCTTTCTGCTCTCTCTGGGTGTAGGTATTGTATTCTCTCAGCCCAGAGTGGCTTCTTCTCAGGGTGGGGGATAAGGCTGTGGCCCTCTGGAGCCTCCTGCATCAGCTGCCAGTACCAGAGGAGGCTCTTCCCAAAGTTCTGATTCAAAAGTCCCGGGGAAGGGTTCTGTCAGGGAATTCTGGCCCATAGGTCTGGCACATAGAGCACGTGGGAGGCCCTGGGGCCTGCCTCTGTGCACCCCAGACCTCCCCTCAGTAGGCCTCTGTGGTGAGCCTAGCAGCCATTCCCGAGCATGCTCACCCTGGTGACTGTCCAGCTGACAAGAGTTTATTAGGGCCTGTAAGCAGGAGGTCGGCCCTTCTTTTCAAAGGAACAGTCCCAGTAGAGAAAGCTTGGGGCCATTTTCAGATGCTACAGGGCTGACCCCCTCCCACTCCTCATCCAAGGAAGGCCTGGAAGCTGAGATTTTCTCAGCTGTAGCGGTTTAACTGACTGTTAATTTCAGGGAACCCCTGTGGAAACAGGCCAATACTAGGGCTGTATTTTTTACCAAATATTTTCTCTTTGCTGGGTAAACAAAGCAAAGGTTCTGTAAATGTTGCAGGGATTACACTCAAATAACCTACAGAGGTCATCACGGCCAGTACCATTAACCCGAACCTTCGCAGACCAGGGGCAAGGCGTGGCTTCTGGTCCTGGCTTTCCTGCCGCCCCCCCCCCCCCCCCCCCCGTGCTGTGGACCAGGGCACCGGGGCAGAGGCTGGGAAGTCAGCCCGGGTTTCAGCTCTGGTGCTCACCACGGTGTGACCGTGGTCAGGCCTCCAAATCTTTGAGCCTTGGCTTCCTTGCTCCAGAAATTTTAGTCCAACCATCTCACTTTATTAAGTCCTTTCTATGTATATGATTCTGTGAGCATATTCAGAAAGGTGTCACCTTCGTTTCCTAGGGCTGCAATAACTACTTACCACAACCTGGGTGACTTACCTCAACAGAGGTTCATTCTATCATTGTTTGGGAATGTTCTCCCCATTCCCAGACCTACACCCCAAAGATCACCATTCTTGTTCGCTTTTTAAGATCTTCCAGAAATTCTCCCGGTAGGTCAAGTGTATACACACACACACGCGCACACACACATCCTTAAGCTCTCCAAGTACCTCTACAAATTGGTCTCCAGATTGCTTTATTCACCTTCATTGTGCACCTTGACATGGCTTCCTCTTACTTAGATCAGCTCATGGTTTTAACAACTGTATCGTGTTCTGCACTCAGCTGTACCTTTCTTTGTATAAAGGTCTCCACTTATTGGACTTTCGGATTTGTATCACACTTCTGCTTTCACAAAGGACGAGGCAGTTAATATCCCATGTACGTGAAAGAAATATGTTTGTAGAATACATTCCCATTTGGCTAACTAGCTGTGGGGAAGTGTGTGCATTTGTTTCCGAAGACAGACGCTCCCCCACCCCGCCCTTTACCCGGCCATCAGCTCTAGGTGAGTGACTCTCCACCCATCATCTCGCCGACTCACAGTGTTTGGGGGGCTTTTTGATGTACAGAGGTTTTTAATTTTTAATGAATTCTTGTCTATGGTTTCTGCTTTTGCTATAATAAGAGTGGCCTTCTTGAGTGTGAAGATTACATAGTGTTTTTCATTGCATTAAAACTTTTTTGAATTTATCTAATTCAAGAATCCAAAAATATAAAATGTTCCCATGGAAAGGAGAGAGTAGGTCCCCCTCCTCTGCCCTTTGCCCCATCCCCCAATAAAGGTAAATAATTTTATTTCTGGTGGATCCTTCCAGAACTTCTTTATGCACATGTAGGCAAATGCGAGTATAAATTCTTATTCAACTCTTCCCTCTGTTTTTTTTTTAACTTGTACAAAAGGTAACGTGATATACACACTATTCTGCATTTGCTTTTTTCAAATATATTTGGAGATTATCCCAGATCAGTACATAGAAAGCATCTTTATCCTTTGTTTTTCTTTCTTTCTTACTTTTGTAAGGCTTTGTTGTGAGGGCTGCACTATAATTTATTAAACCAGTCTCCTGTTAATGAGCATTAATGCTCGTCCTACTCTTTTATAATTACAACTTGATAAGTGAATAATCTTGTACATTTTCCATTTCCGGTGTGTGCAATCCATCTGTAAGATTGGTTCCCAGAATTGGAATTGCTGGGTCAAAGGCTCTATGTATGTGTCACTTGGTTCAGTATTCCCAAATTTCCTCCTAGAGCAGTTGCAGATGATCTAAAATTTGTACCTATGTTTTCTCTTACTGCCTTTATGATCTCTTTTTCTCAATGGTTTTTTAAAAAGTGAGATATTTGCATGTAATAAAAGGTGCAGATTTTAAGTGTACTGTTCGATGAGCTTTAATATAGAACATTTCCTTTCCCCCCAAAAGTGCAGTCATTCCCTTTTCCAGTCAATAGCCCTCCCTCCCTAGGCAACCACTGTTCTGCTTTCTAAGATTTGCCAGTTCTAGAACTTCATCCAAGCGGAACCACACAGTAGACATTCTTTTGAGTCTGGTTTCTTTTGCTCATCATACTATTTTTGAGGTTCTGTATGTTGCTGTGCATTTCATTACACAATTTGTATTGGTTTTCTGTTCCTGCCATAACAAATGACCACTGACTTAGTGACCACATAAATGAATTGTGTCACGGTCGGGAGGTCAGAAGTCTGGGTTAACTTGGCAGGGTCCACAAGGCTGAAGTCAAGGTGTTGGCTGGCTGGGCTCTTACCGGGTGGGTCTGCAAAGAAGCGCCTTCTAGGCTCATTCACGTTGCTGGCAGGATCCAGCTCCTTGCAGCTATAGCATTGAGGGCCCTGGGCCCTTACTGACTGTTACCCAGGGGCCTCTCTCGGGTGCCAGGGCCACCGGCCTTCCTCTTGATGTTGCCTCCTCTCCATCATCGAGGCAGTCAGTGATGAGTCTGGGTTTTCTCTAGTTTCACATTTTCTGCTGCATCTCTCCTGCCTTCTTCTGGCATCATCTTGATTCCAGCCAGAGAAGGTTTTCTGCTCTTAAGTGTTCCTATGATCTGACTCTGCTCTCCTGGGTAATCCAGGATGATATCCTTGTCTAAAGGCCTATAATCTTAATTACATCTACAGAGTCCCTTTTTGCATTCACAGGTTCTGGGTTTGGGGCATGGACGTTTTTGGCAGGGGTGTGTGTGTCTCCTGTTCGGCCTATCACATGGTACCAGTTACAAATTTAACTTCTTTTCCAGATGTACAGTCCGTTGTACCAAACCAATTCATTCTTTTCCTATTAAAAAGCCATCCTTACCACACGTGGAATTCTTTCATAGTATATATTTGTTTCAGGATATTCTGTTTTGTTCCGCTGGTCTGCCTACTCTCACATTAGTATCATCCTTTAAAAATTAGATAAGTTTTATAAAAACATGTTATTTATTTTTTAAAAAGATTTTTATTTGTTTATTAGAGAGAGCAAGAGTGAGAGAGCACAAGCAGGGGGAGCAGCAGGGAGAGAGAGAGAGGGAGAAGCAGGCTCCCCACTGAGCAGGGAACCCAATGTGGGGCTTGATCCCAGGACCCCGGGATCATGACCTGAGCCGAAGGCAGACGCTTAACTGACTGAGCCACCCAGGTGCCCCTATAAAAACATTTTAAAGTGGTAGAGAAAATTTTCTCTAGATACTTCTTTTTCTTCCCCTATAGAATATAGAAATATATTTCTACCTGGTATATCCCTGATAGTCACAGGGGATCCATCCTCAGGCTTTTGTGTATTTCCCCACATTGTGTACTTCACAGAGCATATTCTTTACCCCATTTGATTCAGTGTCATCAGAATGGCTGTCCTCAGGGGCTAGGCTGTGTGTGTGTGTAGAGAAGATAATTCAACATTACATGTATGTGTTTGAAATAGGAGCTTTTATTTCTGTAATGCAAGGTAAGGTTTGACTAAAAGCTTTGGTGTTGACTTTCCCTGCGCTTTCCTCCCGTGGAGTCTGTCTGCCTCCTGACTTGGTCTTACAGTGGCCCATTTCTCTCCATCCTGCCCAAAGCCAGCATTGATGCAGTTAGTTCTTAATCCCCCGCTCAAAACCCTTTAGCTCTGTGCTGTGCAGCATGGCAGCCACTGGTCACCTGTGGCTGTATACATTAAAGTTAGTGAAAATTAAATAAAATAAACAATTCAGTTCTTCAGCTGGACCAGTTGTATTTCAAAGGTGTCATAGCCACCTGTGGCTAGTGGCTCTTGTATTGGCTAGTACAGAACAGAACATCCCCATCATCACAGAAAGTTGTAATGGACACTGCTACTTTCCCAACTGCATTTAAGATGAATTCTAGAACCCTCGGATGGCCTCCACGATCCCAGGTTGTCTAGCCCTTGGCAGCCATTACCTCCTCCCCAGCTTTACTTCTGTCCCCTACCCCATGGCAGGCTGGTGAGACAGCTCAGGGGGGCCAACACAATGGTCTGGTCTTTCTTGTTCTATTTAAAACACCCAAGTAGGAAAAGCTTGAGCCCAGCACTTCATAGTTTTCCACAGGCCTTTTGAAAAAATATGAGTGAGTTTCGTAAGAAAATCTCTATACTCTTCTTCCCCATTTGCACCCTTCCCCTCAGGAAAAAAGAAAGGCAAAGAAAACTAATTGAAGTCCCCAGAATGAGTTCTGACTTTGGACTTTCTTTCTTTCTTCCTTCCTCCCTTCTTTTTCTTCTTTTTTTTTTTTTTTTTAAAGTACGCACCATGCCTAGCACAGAGCCCAATGTCGGGCTTGAACTCACAACCCTGAGATCAAGACCTGAGCCAAAGCCAAGAGTCAGATGCTTAACTGGCTGAGCCACCCAGGTGCCTCCTGACTTTGGATTTTTATCCCGGACCATTTGTGGCTGCCTTCTCTCTTGTGGGGAGTAGGAAGGAGTCAATTTTAAGAACTGTTCTCCCTGGCCTCAATTTGGAACTCTCTATTCCCAGCATTCCAGATTTCATCTTAGATCATTGGCTGGTTTTGGGGTCTTTTGAAAAGATTTTAATAAAAAGGGGAAAAAAAAACCCAAAACAAGAAAAGTGAATTTTCTATCAAGATTTCGAGTAGCAACGCAGATAATGTATGAAAGTGAAGCCTCCCTCTGCCCATTTTAGTGGCCTCAAGCCCACCCGTTTGCAGGTTTCACTCTATTGCTGTAAGTCAGTTACAGAATTTCATGTGTTAATACACAAGTAATAAAAGACACAATAACCTGGTTCTGCTATGTTTCAGATTTGCTTGTTTCGAAATCTGAGTGCATTTGTATTTTTCTTGCTTCTAACTTCCTTGGGTGTAAGTAGGCAGCCCATGACACCTCCCCACAAAAGGACCCTGAATTCTGATAGGGACACAGTCAAAGTGTGAAACTGCTGTCATACCACCAGCAAAACTGGAAGTGAGTGCTGGGTGTCAACCAAATCATCACATGCCTGGGGGATTGACTGGGTGCTGACCTTTGAGCCTCTGTATAGCTTAAAGTCACACCACCTGGGTTTGGATTCTAGCGCCACCACCTTCTAGGTAACTGTGGCAAGTAGCCCCAGTTTCCCTGTATGTCAAATGGGGACGATCATGACTACCTCATGGGCTTTCTTGTAAGGACAGAGTGGCATGATTGACATAAAGCACATAGTAGGTGCTCAGTACCTATTAGCCATCAAGCACATTGCCTTTACCACTTGTATTCAACGATTTCATCTTATAAACAGACGGCCCAGTTGTTAAAAAAAAAAGTTTCAGCAACTGAGCCCTGTGTTCTAAGGAAGAGATGTAAAACATTCTTCCCTATAGTGAGAATGTGACGGCCAATAAATCCTATTAAGAAGCAAAAAGCCTTCTGGGTGGTTGGCAATCCCCCTCTTTCCTGTGATGTGATTTTACCAAGAAAAAGCAGAAACAAGCGAAGGAATACTTTCGATATTTGCTCACTTAGCCTTAAGAGCTCACTCTTGGTGTCTAGAGGAGTATGAAAAAAAACCCAAATTCTCTCATGAATAGTTTTTATTGTATTTGTAAATACAGTGGAAATGTTTTGCTTTTAAATTCTTCAATTAAGCCCTTAAAGAGTCTCATTTTAATAACATTTATGTTCTGATTATTAATGTTGTACATTGTAGAGCAGTTGAAAATTCAGAAAAGCACAAGAAGGAAAATTAAAACCCTGCCTCATCCTTTTTTTTAAGGCTTTTCTTTTTAAGATTATTTATTTATTTATTTATTTGAGAGAGAGAGAGAGAGAGTGAGAGAGAGAGCACAAGTGGGAGAGGGAGAAGCAGACTCCTAGCTGAGTAGGGAACGCAATGTGGGGCTCGATCCCAGCATCCTGGGATCATGACTGAGCCACCCGGGCACCCCAAAACCCTGCCTAATCCTAATGGTGTGGCTGTTAGTTAACATTTTGGCATATTTTCAATATATTATATGTGTTTAGAATTCAATTGGGGGGGTGCTTAGGTGGCTCAGTTGGTTAAGCATCTGCCTTTGGCTCAGGTCTTGATCTGGGGGTCCTGGGATTGAGCCACGCATTGGGCTCCCTGCTCAGTGGGGAGTCTGCTTCTTCCTCTCCCTCTGCCCCCATCCCCCACTTGTGCTCTCTCTCTCCCTCACTCTCTCAAGTAAATAAATAAAATCTTGAAAAAAATTCAATTTGGGGTTATACACCTATTTATGTAGACTGTATTTTTCATTTACTAACTTAGCCAATCATTAAATATTCTTTTACAAAATGATTTTTGAAATAACTGTGTGGTGTTCTACCATATAGATATTCTATAACTGATTCAAATCCATTACAAGTTGTAGGACATCTAGGGTTATTTATACTTTTTCACTGTGGCAAACATCCATGAGACTAAATCTGTCCATGACGTAGTATATTTCCCCTGTAAGCAACATGATGTAGTATATGACCCCAACATTTGGGGTCATTTTTTAAAGTATTTTCCAGTGATACCTTGTTGTTGTAATTCTTTATTTCTTTGCTCATCAGTGAGGGGGATTCTGTTTATCTGCTCTCCATATACTTAGAAATTACTTGTATTCCTGTGTGAATTGTGTGTTTAGGGCCTTACACATTTTGGACAAATTCATGGCCTTTTCTTGCAGTGGAAAGGTATTTCTAAAAGAGGCATATTGGGGTGCTGGGCTGGCTCAGATGGTAGAGTATGAGACTCTTGACCTTGGGGTCATGAGTTCAAGCCATACCTTGAACATAGAGATTACTTCATAAAAAAAATTAAAAGAGGCATATTTTTTAATAGATTTTATTTATTCATTTATTTGAGAGAGAAAGAGAGAGAGAAAGAGAGCACAAGCAGGGGGAGCAGCAGAGGGAGAGGGAGAAGCAGGCTCCCCGCTGAGCAGGGAACCCAAAAGAAGCATATTAATCTTTGTCAGTTGTTAATGGTGATTTCTTTTTCCTAGTTGTCTGGTTATGGCCAGTGTAAAAAACTGGACAGATAGCTGACAATACTCAGAAGAGAAACATGTTTATATCTGTAGTCAATCAACTCTTGAACATTTTTTCATGTTCAACTCAGTCATCTCTGTGTAAATTTGAGTCAGGGCATTGAGAGATTATTTAACGGAAAGTATAGGTGCAATTTTGTACTCTCACTTGTTTAGGAACCATGAGCCTCATTCAGATTCAGCTCTGGCTGAGGAATGCAACGCTGTTCCAAAACCCCATCCTTGGTAAGCTCATATGGGTTTAAAATAGGCCACCACTTATATCTGCTTGGATCTGCTTCCCCTGTCCCAAAACCCCTCACCAAGATTTGAAATGATAAAAATAATATGACTCATTAGCTAAGATCAATAATATCCCCCCCATAGATTGTGTGACCCCCCCCCCACTCAGGTACATGGCCTATGCAAACACCTGAATTGTCCTCGCTTGTATTTCAGACTCCCCTTCCTACTGCCACCCTGAGAGGAGGAGATCCTAAGGGACATCTCTTCTGAGCCCCACCTTTTCTCTGCCTCCTTGGTGGCTGCTTCTCCAGGCTTCCCTAGACGCTCTCCTTTCTATTACCTTTGTACAGCAAACACTCCTGGGCTCCACCAGCAGGTAGGGCTCCAGTCACTTGTCTCCGACTCCCCAGGCCACCCCAGACAGAATCAGTAACAGGTAACCGTCTGGGTCCAGCCTTCACATCTGTTACACCACAAATATTTATGCACCGGTTATATGCTAGTCTGTGGGCTACAAAAAGAGTAAGACAAAAGTCGTGACCTGCAAGAAGTAATCTGAGGGACAAGTACTCTGAGGCTTACTTTAATAAGTGTTTTAGGCAGGGAGGAGGGCGGGAGAGGCGGTGGTTGTGGCCCTGTGACCTAGCCCCTTGTGTATGGAGGCCTTTGGAACTGCCCTTCCGCTCCCTTTTCCCCCTCCCAAGAGAATGAGAGGACTGCCCACTGAGTTTTGCTTGTACCGATAGGCGGTGTGGTGCAGTGGTCAAGAGCAGAAACTTGGACGTGATGTCAGAACCGGGGAATGCCATTAGCAGATGCTTGGGCAAAGTGACTTGAACCTCCGTGAGCCTCAGTTTCTTCATCTGAACAGTGGGGACAGTGCCTCCTTATGGGCCGTAGCGGTGGGTAAATGAGAAAGGAACACTAGTGCCCGTTTGGGGAATAGCTGCCACTCCACGGGCGCACGCTACCCGCGAGGTTGTGAGTTGTCTCGTGCTTGGCAGCAGCCTCCTCCCTCAGTGCTTGGCTGATCATTGCCACGGAGTACATGGAATCGCTCTGGCCGCTGCCGCCCAGGTCAGACGAGAACTGAGGAAGAAATGGGCTCAGCAGACGCCCCGTCTGGTCCCCGGGGCTTGAGGGGCGTGGTCAGGATGTGCTCTCTGCGGGTGGGCGGGGCCAGAATGAACAAACTGCGTCTGCAGACTTCCAGCAATGCAGACGGGAAGGGAGACGGGTTTTGTGCGGGGCCGGGCGGCGAGCCCTAAGTTCGTCTCCTCACAGGATGGACCCCACAGCTTACGCCGAGCAGCTCAAAGAGGCTGGCAACCACGTCCTGAAGAACGGGAACTTCTCTCTCGCCATCAGAAAGTACGACGAAGCCATCCAGATTCTCCTGCAGTTATACCAGTGGGGGTAAGTGCTGGGATTTACCCCGCACCTTTGGTTTTTGTTTTTGTTTTTTTCAGTAAATGGAAACTCCCTCTGTCACTTATGTTTTCTTCCCGTTTCTTACCACACCGCCTAGTTTCTGTTTTCTTTCTCCGCCCCCTTCCTAAGTATCCTCTCAGTTCTGTGAGCTCAGAAACTGCACAGAGAATACTAAGTGATAGGGAAATGGAAAGTGAAACACAGGGGACTGTTGCACAACTTCCCCCTTCGTCTGGTGATGGGAATCAGAGTTCCTGGGATGATCCAAGGCCCCAGCGTCTCCGCTGTCATTTATTTCGTTTTCCTGGTTCTCTGTGCCCTTTCCCGCCCTGGCTACAGTGCGTTCCCCGGGGAGCTCAGGCTCACCTCTTTCCCTGCCCCTTCAAGTCGACCTGTACCCAAGCATTTAAGTACCATGACATGCTTAACGATTATGGAGGACCCCTAAGAGCCTTTTGTTTATGTAAGCTGTAGCTATCACTATAGCCAGGATTCGAACTTAAAACTAAGATAAATTTAAAATATGTATTCATCACCTCCTTAAAATTTCAGTAATAAACTCATTCCATGTCAACCTCGGGAGCATATTTTAATGAAAAATAAGTGTATTTTCCAAAACCAGAAGCTTCGTGAGAAGAGTGGCACATTTTTCATTTTTGCAGAGCTCTTTCTCAATAGAAGACATCTGACTTCTCATATCTGCTTCTACATTCAGTCCTTTGGGATATCACACATCATGTAGCCTGGAAGATTCCTCGAGTACATGTGAGAGAATGTGTGAAAAAGGCACATAATATCTTAGTTCCTTGTGACCACTGTAACCAATTACCACAATTTAGTGGCTTAACACAATACATGTTTATTATCTTACAGTTTTGGAGGTCAGAAATCTGAAATGTGAGTCTCACGAAGCTAAAATTGAGGTGTCGGTGGGGCTAATCTTTTGCAGAGGCGAATCCATTTCCTTGCCTTTTTCTGCTTTGAGTGGCTGCCTGCACACCTTGGCTTGTGGCCCCTTCCTTCGTCTTCACTGTGCATCCTTCCAGTGTGCTGTTGCACTGTCTCACTGTCTCCTGTTCCGTATCACGTCTCCCCCTGTCTCTCTCTCACAAGGACCCTTGTGATTGAATCCTAACCCAGGATAACCTCCCCCCACGATCTAGAAATTGATCACATCTGCAAAGGTGGTTTTTTTTTTTGCCAGTAAAAGGTAATATTATTTAGGGACCATTATTCAGCCTGCTACCATTGTGAAAATATTTGACCTTGTGGACCACCTGAAATGGTCTTAGGGGTTCCCGCATCATGCTTTGGGAACAGCTGCAATAGAGGTTGTCATTTGTGGGGTGCATGCAGCCTAAACTTGTGCTGGGAAATGCCACTGAATGAAATTACTGAACCATGCCTCCCACTTCCTACCTTCTAGCACCTTGGTGTCTACACTCTAGCTGGATGTGAGTTGAGTGTAATTGGTTTGGGTCTGTAATTCTGCCACTCCTGGCTCAGATCAGAACTGTGTCAAAGCTGGGCCTGGAGTGCAAGGCATCTTTCTTTCTTTCTTTTTCTTTCTTTCTTTCTCTCTTTCTTTCTTTCCTTCTTTCTTTCTTTCTTTCTTTCTTTCTTTCTTTCTTTCTTTCTTTCTTTCTTTCTTCTTTTTTAAAGATTTTATTTATTTATTTGACATGGAGAGAGAGAGCACAAGCACGGGGAGCAGCAGGCAGAGGGAGAGGGAGAAACAGGCTCCCCGCTGAACAGGGAGCCCGATGTGGGGCTCGATCCCGGGACCCTGGGATCATGACCTGAGCCAAAGGCAGATGCCTAACCAACTGAGCCACTCAGGTGCCCATAGCATCTGACTTTCTTAAAGAGGAAGTGTTGTGTAGTGGTTATGACTGTAGACCGACCCCACACTGTGGGGCCACTAATGGGACTTCTGCCTGGACCCTCACATATTGTCTTTCATGGCTTTCCTGACACTGCTGCCCTTGCCCATCACCTGCAGCCTGCCTTCCGGCCACTGCCAGCTGACATAGGGATTTAGTGCTTGTGGTTTACTGAGCATATGTTCTCAGGAGGAGGGGGCCGAGGGAAGCAGGATGGGTCAGGGGAAGGTTCCAGGCAGGGATGGTGTGTCAACCAGAGGCAGCTTCAGCCTGACCCTCTGGGGGAGCTCCGGAGCATGAGCTCTACTGCAGAGCTGGTCCCACTTTGGGGCAAGGGAGCTGACCTTTTGATTCTCACTTCAGCCAGCCATCTATTGATGGCTGTCTGGTCCCTAGGAGTTGTCCTAAGGAGTGGGGTTGTACTAGTCAGCTTGGGCTGCCGTAACAAAATACCATTGACTGGGTGGAGTCAACAACAGGAACTTACTTCTCTCAGTTCTGGAGGCTGGTAAGTCCGAGATCAAGGTGCTGGCCAGTTGAGTTTCTGGTGAGAGCTCTCTTCCTGGCTTCCAGATGGCTACCTTCTCACGGTGTCCTCACAGGGTGGAGAGAGAAAGAGGAAGAGAGAGAAAGGAAGCTCTCTGGTGTCTCTTCATATCATGAGGGCTCCACCTCATGACCTCAGCTAAACCTAATTACCTCCCCAAAGGCCCCATCTCCAAATACCATCACAGTGGTGGGCAGGCCTTCAACATATGGATGGAAGGGCACAATTTAGTTCACAGCAGGGGCATAACTTCCTGGGGAGAGGGCAGATCCCATTAGGCTGAGGGCAAATCTGGAGAACAGGGCACTGGGAGCCCCTAGCGGCAGCCAGTGTTCACTGCAGCTGGGGATGACTGCCCTGGCCAGGGTATCTGGGCTGGACACCTGCAGTAACAGCTTCCTTGCCAGTCACCCCTTGGCTGTCCCACTGCCCCTTCTGTGCTTCTCGGGCCCTCGTCCCTTCAGCTAGCGGGAACGATGGGCAGTGACAGAAGCCGGAAACATAAAGCACTGAGGATGGGGCAGTAGTAGAGATGATTTTTACTTTGCTTTTTATTTGTGCTTATCTGCATCACCTAACTTTTCTATAATGATTTTGTAGTACTTTTGCAATTAAAATATTCAGTAAAAAAGAGGTATAAGCCTGGCTTTTTTTTGCTCATGTGTTTTGAATCCAATGACACCTGGGCTTTATTTAACATATTGTGGTACACTTTGCATTTGTCTTCAAATTCTGTTGTGGTTTGGCACCAACCTGGTAGTGTTATGCCCAGACCCAGGCAAGAGGGACCCGCCCTGACATGCTTTAGAGGGCCCTCCTGTGGCTTCCCTCCAGCTGGGCCCACCACCCAGGCAGGAGTCTGTGGGGCCACAGGCTTTACCCACCCAGAGTCTTTTCCTCCCCTTTGGTTCATTCCATAGGTACCAAGACCCTGGAATTCTTGCCCATGGACTCTGCTTCCAGGGTCTTCACAGACCTCCTACCCATAGCCCATTCTTCCCAGGGCTGACCAAGTTCAGGGGTGTGGACAGCACTTGGAATCGTTCCTCCTGCAGTGCAGGATGAAGGCTGAGGTGGAGGGAGTGGGCAGGGGTGCAGTCCTGGATCACTCTGCCCTGACACATTTCCTACCGTTCTAAATTTGAACCAGTTATTGTAAAGTAGGAAGATAGAACGTATTTTATGGAACACTTTGTGAACTTGATTTATGATCTTCAAATACTTAGGCTAGCACTGTCCAATAGGACTTTCTATGATGATGAAGATGTCCTATAATACAAAATGTGGGTATCGAGTACTTGAAATGTGGCTAATACATTTAAGAAACTGAATTTTAAATTTTATTTAAATTAAATTAAATATGAATAGTTACACAGAGCCAGTGGCTACCATATTGGACAGTGCGGATTAGCCCCAGGGTGTGTGAGCCCCATTTGCACTCTGGCCCTGGGTCCTGCAAATGTTAGGGCTGCCCTGTCTCTACACTACAACGGTGCTCATCCTGCACCTGTCATGGTAGGTGCGTGGGGATGGTGTGGTCACATGTTCTGAAAGGCCCTTCCTGTGATACGCTTGCATCCATCCAGCGTGGACATGCACGTGGAGGGGCTCACCCCACACTGCACCAGTCAGTGTCTGGTCTCTGCTGAGGCTCAGTGGGAACTCCCATCCTTAGGACCGATCAGCACCTTCACAGCATCTTCACCAAGGTGGTCTCTAAAAAATGAAAAGATCCATGGAGATGAGTCAGAGGTAGAACTGAGGTGTTGAGAACATTTGTCATGAAAAGGAGGGGACGATTTGGGAGTGAGGAGGGACAGACTTGTCCCGGGTTTTCTGGGGCAGTGGGGGCTGGAGGGCCAGACGTGATAGGTGTAACTGGGACGTTAACTGGTGATGGTGGCAGCCAGGCCCAGCATTGTGGCCTTCAAGGGTGGTTTCTGTATTTGCAGAAAGACAGCTCTACTGACCGCCGATCCGGTCTGTTCTTTCTGACAGGGTCCCCCCCAGGGAGCTGGCTGTGTTGCTGTGCAACAAATCCAGTGCGTTTTACAGCCTTGGGAAATGGAATGAGGCCTTCGTGGCAGCCAAGGAATGTCTCCAGTGGGATCCAACCTACGTGAAGGTACGGTGACAGCCGGGG
The DNA here is from genome assembly GCF_003265705.2 of Callorhinus ursinus. Lineage (NCBI taxonomy): Eukaryota > Metazoa > Chordata > Mammalia > Carnivora > Otariidae > Callorhinus > Callorhinus ursinus. Next base: position 142,585,288 of record NW_027397063.1, read on the forward strand.
ACCCTGCCTGTCTTCTCCTCACCTGCTGCCTCTCCTCCCTTTCTTTTTTTTTTTTTAAAGATTTTATTTATTTATTTGCCAGAGAGAACACAAGTAGGCAGACAGGCAGACAGTGGGAGAGGGAGAAGCAGGCTCCCTGCCGAGCAGGGAGCCCAATGCAGGGGTTCGATCCCCAGGACCCTGGGATCATGACCTGAGCCGAGGGCAGACGCCCAAGCGACTGAGCCACCCAGGCGACCCTCCTCCCTTCTTTTTTAAAAATGGAAATATGAGGAGAGCTTTGCATTCAACTCTTTGCACTTCAGACAGATACCCCTAGGGCATGCGAGCCCCTCGGGAGAAGACTAACGACAATGATGGTGGCCCAGTGTGGAAATGCCCGTGTGTGTGCGGGGAGCTCTTGTGTTCTGATGTAGTTACCTCCCCGCTGGGAGTCTAAAGTGTTCTTTGGTGCTTTCAAGTTTCATCGTAGCAAAGTTTCACTTCACATCATTGTTTCACTTGCTAGCTGCGGGGACACATGACACGGATTCTTCAGAAAGAACTTCTTACGTGGAGATCAGGGAAGGTTTGGGAGGCCAGTCAGCCAGCCCCTCTCTGGTGTTAGCCAAGGTCAATAAACGACCATTTGATTGTTTTTCTCAGCTGAAATGCTGTCAGTGCCCATTCTGTAAGGCACCTCAACGTTCTTCATGCCTGAGGCAAACAAACGGACAGGCAGACACCATCCCAGCTTTTGAGTAACTCACTATCGGTTTGGAGGAGGACGGAAAGCAGAATCAGAGACCATAATGGAGTTGCCATTCAGGAGCCACCTGAGGCACATACAGTGACGTGTCCCGTTAGTGATATAGACCACTGAGAGCGAGGCGCGGAGGTGGGAAAAGCGCAGGCCTTGTTGCGGACTGGTTTCAGCAGCCCGGAGGAGCGCCTTTTCCCTCCTTAAGCCTTCCTTCCCCCCCCCCCCCCACCCCGGACTGTAGAGGGAGATGCCACCAGGATCCTAGAGTTGCTTCAAGGATTCAGAGACCTTAGTTCAAGTTGTTGGCACTCGGTAAACAGGAGTTTGCATGATTTCCTCAGGGGTCTGCATTTTGTGTACGACTGCTAGAAGTGGAACAGCGGGAAGTGGCCAGGGGCTTTGACCTACGGATTCTACATCCCTGAGGGAGCGATTTGTCTGTTTTACCTTAGGCCTCTTCTATTGGAGGATGGATACTTTAGGAATTATTGAATAGTTTTAAAAATGGGAAAGCACTCCTGAGGAAATCTCCTCAGAGGCATTTTAGGATTTTCCCCATCCCCCAACTGGATTGGGGGCAGGGAGGGAAGGAGTTGGGGGCATCCGCACATTCCTCAGGCACATTCCTCAGGCGGTGGCCGGACTTCCTTGAGGGGCCAGGCCTGCCTCAGTCTGTGGCAGCACAGCGACCAGGACCCGCCCCCATTCTTACTCCTGGGTGTCTTCCTCTTTCCCCATTCTTTCCCACCTCCGGTTCTCTCCCAAATGTCCTCTGTAGGGGGAGAAGAACGCTTTCTGTCTTCCTTCTTTTGGTTCAGTGGCTGGGGCCCTGCAAATTTGACTGACAAGAGACAAATTAACAAGAGAAAAACATACAAATTTTATTTTGTGATAATTTTTACATGACACAGGGGCCTTCCTAGGAAAGACCCCAAGAAAATCAGATAGGCTTGAGAGCTCATATACATTTAAAAAAATATTTTATTTATTTGAGAGAGAGAGAGAGAGAGTAGGAGGAGCAGAGAGAGAGGGACAAGCAGACTTGGCACTGAGAGCAGATCCCTACGAGGGGCTTGATGCCGTGACCCTGAGATCATGATCTGAGCCAAAATCAAGAGTCAGAAGCTTAAAACTGACTGAGCCCCGCCCCTAGAGCTCATATACATTTTTAACAGAGAGCAATAAACTGTGGAGACAGGTCAGACAAAGGAAAGGGGTTTAGACATCTGGAGCCCCGGACTGTGGGAACACACGTACATGGGGGAAACTAATGGGAGGGAAAGCAAGGCTATCTTAGCAATGCTTAGCAGTGTTGGTCCCACAGTGCCGATTTCTGTCTTCTTCATGGCCATAAAAATTCCCTGGGAGAGGGGATTTATGGCAGTCCTCGTTTTTTAGACTTTCTGCTTTTAGTCAGATAAGGGAAGCTCCAAGAAGGCTTCTTTCTACATCTGTTGAATCTCAAATGCCTTGGGCTCAAGATAACCCTTATGCCAAAGTGTCATATTTTGGGGTGGCATATTCTGATCCTCTTCATTCCCCTGCCAAAGTAAAAGATGAAAGAAACTTAAATCTGAGTAGGGCAAGGAAGTGGGGAATTCTGTATCCAGCTTACCGAGTTGGGGGAAAAAAAAAACCCACCTTCTCCCACCCCTTTTTTCTGATTGTTATCTGAGGTTCTAGACTTTCAAATGAAGGTGAAAACAAATCGATAAATAACCAGAGATTTGGTGTCAAGTGGAATTTTTAAGTGCTTGCTTTTTTTTTTTATTAAGCTGGTTGGTGAACACTTTTTATTTATTATCTTAGAATGCTGTCTTGGTAGGTCCTGGTGTGGATTCCCTTAGAGAATCAAAGAGGAGAAAAGCAGTGTCATTTTGTTCCTACTCAACGTACGCAGTTTGTATATAGGCAAAACTAAACCATTTTCCTCTGTTACTCATTGTAATTTTCCTCTACAGAAAGAAAAAAAATTTTGCCTCTGGTGTACATGGCCCACAATGTGGAGCTCAATACATCTCAATGCTTGTCATTACCATTTTCATTTTTTTTTTTTTCCCTCGGCTACATACCCAGTGGAAATTGTGTTTACTTTGATTGAAAGGAACAGGGAACAACTTCTGTGTTTACATGACAATCTCATTCTTTTCTGGAACTCTGTCATCATAGGATTTTTTCATTCTCTTCTTGCCCGGGCTGTGACTGGAGGCATGAATAAATAAGCCACACATATAATTGGAACCAGTCCTGCTTCCTCGCTCCGTGTCATGTGTTAGATGCTGTATCAGTCATGGATTTGAAAGTGATTATTTTCTTCGCGGTTAAAAAATGACAGGAAAAATGTGACACACAGCATGATGTGGGAATGCTGTCTCCAGTGCTTGTTAGAAATCTGTGTTTTCATAGAAGTGAAACCTCTACGGTCCATTTCCCCAGCTCATCAATCTTGCCTTTCCTTTTAGCAGCTGGTTGGAAGAGATGGGCGAGTTACGGTTTTGCTTTTCTTCTGTCCCAGGGATACTACCAAGCTGGCTATTCCTTACTGCGGTTGCGCCAACCTTATGAAGCGGCTCGCATGTTTTTTGAGGGTCTGCGACTTCTGCAAGGCACTCCAGACCAGATCCAGGTTGCTGATTTCCTCGTGGGAGTCTTCACCACTATGGGCAGTAAGTTGGAAGGGGGAGGGGGAAGCCTTTGTTCATTCTTTCTTTCCTTTTTTTTTTTTAAGTCCTTGTTATTTTATTTGAACGGCTCCTGGGGAGATAATTTCAGGGTGTTTCTTTGTGGCTTATTTATGTCGTTAGACTGGAACTGATTTTCACATTAGAAAGCATTTTGGAAGGTTTGGTGGCTCATGTCCTTGTAAAAACAAGAAAATCCTTTCGCAGAAACCACTTAAAGCTCTGCCAATCAGACTTCAGTTTTCTCTGTTGCTACTTAGAGATCTTTCCCCCTCTATGCTACTGATTTTATGTGATTTGTGCTCTTTCCTGTGATGTTTGCATGTGTTTCTCCAATATGCCGAGAAATAGTCCTGTTTGCTATCAAAATACCCTGGCAGGGCTGATGGAGGTGTCTCAGGATTTCTCTGCCTTAAATGCCCGTGGTTCTTGGTCATGCCGCTTGGAAAAAAGAAGAGGTAGGTCAGACGAAGAGTGGTGGTCAGCAGAGCAAAGTCTACTGAGGGATAGTACAAAGCTCCTGGAGAGGGAGGGGGACCTGAGTGGGTTGCCCCTGGAGTTTCTAAGTTTAGCGGTTTTTAATGAGTTCTTCTGTGGAACTATCTTAAGCAGCCAGGTTGTGCTGAGTTGTGCCAATCAGGGCTTTGGTCACATTATCTACCTATTAGGTTAATGTCAACATGCTGATGGTCTTTTTTGCTGACATCTGGGGGCTTATGTCTTAACTGCCCCTTGCCTGTGATAGTGACAAGTGCTTTGTGGTTAATTGTCTTATTTTAGGACGTTTTGCAGAAGTCAATTCTGCAAAGGCTGCAAAGCAGAATGCTAGTGCGCTCCTGTCTAAGCTGTGAAACAGGATGTTAGTGCTGTTTTATCTTAGCTGTCCTGACTCCGTATTTTCTTGTTGGGGACCCTGGCCAGGACTACTTCACTGTCCAACTAACTGCTCACAGAGGGTGCTGTGGAAGCTGACGCGGTGCTCAGGGCCTCACTGGCTCTGCTCACTGCAACGGAGGACCCAGCCACTCCGTGTAGGAGTGACGCATGGAGGACTTTTTGCATCACTGCCTTGAGTTATTACTCTAACGACCTGGCCGTGAGCTGGCTTTGTCAGTGGCCTGGATTAGGCAAAAACTGAAAACCATAAAACACGATGTAACATATCCTTGCCAGTGACAAAGGAGCTCTCTTGTGCTTATCTTGGCACGGACTAAAGTTCTGCCAATGACCAGGCCATTGTTTTCAAATATTGCGTTTGATCGCATTTAAGATTGTACTGACTTAAGATGTGCCGTTGGAAAATGTTTTGCCACTGAGAGTCAAAATCAGTTGTCACACATGTCCCGATTGTAGAGATGTTAGAATGTGAAAAATGGCACATGTCAGAATTGCGGGAAAAAGGTCTTTGGCTTTCAGAGGTGGGGAAATTGATTCAACTGTTGCAGATCCACCTGTTCCCACTGCGATTGTGGGAGAGCAACTCTTGTGGTCTGTGGCCGACATTCTACAAATTTGGGCAAGTTTGGCAGATGGGGGAGTGGGGGGCGTGAGAGCCATATCAGGCAGGCAGTGGGAAGGGGTTGGAGGTCGGCACAGCCGAGTCCCTTGGACAGAGAGGTGGAAGATCCCCAGATAAATGCTGACGGGTCCCAGGTTTCCAGTCAGCCTTTTGCTGGCAGTGACCGAGCCTGTTTCCCTTTCCTCTGAGTGTGATGGCTTGGCGTGTTCCCTACCATCCCTCATGTCGTCTCTGCATCTTTGTGAAGTCACTGTTTATTTCTGGGGGACTGCTCCCTTAAGAAATCTGGATGGTTTCCCTTCTGCCACCATCCTGAGAGGGGGCACTTCTTAGAACTTCATAGGGCAATGCATCCCATACTTGTATACCAAAATATTTCTATTTGTAGGGTGAATGTATGTCCACGGTCCAATTTCTAAAATTTGAAAAATGTATTTGTGGAAATTTTGTATCCTTTTGTGCAATACTGTTTATTTTGATATTTACTTATTTTTGGAAGTTGACAATCCTGGAGGAGGTGCCGTGTTATTCTGGCACCTGCCCTTGCTCCTTGGATGATCTCATCCATGAGTTTGAGAAATGTGGTTTGGAGGATCATGAGATGCAATGGACCACTAGGTTAGAAGAATGTGTATTGACTAAGAGAGTTGGTAGATCTGGGTCCCCGTCTTTGTTTTTGTTGTTAACTAGCTGCATGATATGCCGTGAAGCCTGACCTCATTTGTCATCATTTCTCATCAGTTGGGTGACAATAATATTTGTCAACATCTTTCTTAAAGGATGTGAGGTGCTATTTTTTAAATTTTTTTTTAACTTCTTTTGAGTTTCTATTTCCTCCTCTATAAGTGGAGATAATAGGGCAGTGCCTTGTTGGTCTGTTTGAGGGGTTAAATATTAGCGCGTATTGCGGGGCTTGGCATATGGAAGAGCTAAATCCCACTGCCTAACTCTTGGGGCATTGAGTTTATAGATGAACCTAAAGTGTTTCCACTTCGTTCCATTATAGAGTACTTTTACTTTGAAAATGCCTTTGACTTTACTTTTACTTTGAAAATGCCTCTCTTTCTGATATCTTTAATTTTCCATTTGTCTATCTGTGGACCTTTTCCCAAATGTTCTAGACTCTGCCCGGGTTAAAATTTCTAAACTATGGAACTTTCTTTCAGGTGACCCCATTGTTTTGCAAAGTTTCTTGCCCTGTTTTGATCATATTTTTACTACCGGATTCTCAACAGAAGTGTGGCAATCTGTAATAGAAAAGTTGGCAAAAAAAGGATTATGGCATGTAAGTAAAAGAAGATGGCTCTCTTGTGGGGAAAGTACATTCTTGGTTAAATGGATTTTTTCTGCCTGCACTGGGGAAGGGATTTTAATTTATTATCTGTTTATTTTGATGCCAAAATAACTTTTTAACTGCACCATCATTAAAGATAGAAAGTCACTGAGAGATATTAATTAGTCAGTTTCTGTTTTTTTTTAAAGATAGGAAACATATTCAGAACACCTAATAATAATATTAGCTAATGTTTATCACCCTCAGATTATCACATTATATATACTATATATATTATATAATGTATTATATATCACATTATATATAATGTATTATCTCCCTTATTGCTCTGTGTCTTCATTGTCATCACAGAAGTGTCAAGTTCAAGTGCTAATGATAATGTGGAATGAGGAAAATAAACGATTGCATGTTCATCTTCATCATCTTTTTTTTACTGCATTTGCTAGTGTGGGCTCAAAAGACCTGCCTGTGTTGCTCTGAGCAATTCTGTGCTGCTTTTTTTTTTAATTAAAAAAAAATTTTTTTAAGATTTTATTTATTTATTTGAGAGAGGGTGCGTGTGTGCGAGAGAGCACGAGAGAGCAAGAGAGAGAGAGAGCGAGAGCGTGAACATGGGGGTTGGTGGGGGAGGAGCAGAAGGAGAAGCAGACTCCCGGCTGAGCAGGGAGCCTGGGATCATGACCTGAGCCAAAGGCAGGCGCTTAACTGACTGAGCCAGCCAGGCGCACTGCGTCTGTGTAGCTTTAAGGGACTGCTGCCCACAGATCATAGTGAGGCTGCAGGAACCAAACCCAGGGCTGGGAATCCAGAGAATGGAGGAACAGAGTGGACTGTGAGCCTGGGCTTCAGTGTCACACAGATGCCTCCTCAAATCATAGTCTTCCACTTTCTATTTTGGGCTAATTACTTCCCCTCTGAGCCTCATTTCCTCATTTGTAAGATGCAGGATATAAACTTACTCTTCAGGGTTTTGGTGAGGATGAGAAATAAAGGACCAAGAACACCTACTAATAATATTAGCTAATGTTTATCACGGGCTTACAGTATGCCAAGCACCGAGCTAACAGAGCTTTATGATACCTGGCGTGCGCCGAATGCCCAGTGAATAGTAGTTGTCATTGATGGTGGGCTCTCAGTCAGCATGGAGAGGGCTGGTCAAGGCTGGCAGTTAGATCAGGAAGGGCCTGCTGGGCTTTCTAAAGCTGGGCAGTGCAGAAAAGTCACCAAAAGCAAGGGCAACCCAAAAGCTCTCTAGAGCCAGGCAGGGCAAATGACTTTAGAATACAGAATTCTTCAATTTTTAAAAAGCTCATGGATTCCATTGGAAATCTAATGAAATCGATGGGGTTCTCTTTGCATACACACACAGTTATGGGTATAGTTTCAGGTGGTTCATGGGAAATCCCCTAAAGTCCAGCAATGAGTTCCCTGAAGCTCACTTCCATATTAAAAGTTCTTGAGAAAGCAGGCAGGCAAGGGAAGGCCCGAGAATGCAGCCCAGTGGTAGGTCTACTTGGTCCAATATTCCAGCTGTGGGGCCCCAGTCATTTTTTTCACATACTGGAAATAGAGACATCTTGTTAAAAAAAAAAAAAAAGGCCAGGTCAGCAATCAGGATTGGCAGAATCCTGAGCATGTCATTTGAGATTGGGGTCTGTTCAGGGCGAGCAGCAAAGAGTGGGCATCAGGCTGAAAACCCGGAAGCAAGATGTGGTCATTGGCTCAGTCCCTGGGGTCCCACGTCCACTAGCAGGTGCATACATGATGGAGGTTGAGGCTGAGCCTGGGTCTCCAGTTGTGGCCATGCCAGAGCCTGGAGCCCTTAGACCTGTTGGCACACCTGGATGATTTCAGTAGGGACCTCTTAGGACATGCTGTCTGTGTGACCTAGGAAAAATTGCTTAACCTTTCCAGGATTCAGTTTCTTCAGTGACTTTAGATAGCGTCAGTGGTTTAACAACTGGCTCTCTGAGAAAAAAAATGTTTGTCAATTTCTGTAGTGTCAATACTCTCACCGTGGCCCAATCTGAATTCATTAATAGGGCTACAGGATGTGGCATTGGGAATTCTGAACTGCAGTTGGTGCTCATTAGCTGCCTCGACAGGGTCTAGCAGACCCCAAACACTTGGGGCTTATGAAACACTAAAGTGCTAAAGAATGAATTGGAAGGAGCTACTTGTAAAGGATTGGATTCTTCTGCTTGCTAAGTAAGCCTCAAAACTTTGCACAGAATCACTTTTTTACCCACTGGTGCTGCTATCCTCAGCAGGCTTTGAGGAAAGGTGGAGAGAGCTTAGCTCTCAGCAGGAACAGGACATTGGCTGGACAGAGGGACTTCGATTATAGCTCAGGCTGTAAAGGTTGGCAGGTAGCTTAAAAAGAGAGGGCTGGAGGGTATTTTGTTTTTTGTTTTTTTGCTTGTTTTAACCCTGAAGATAACTTTTGCTCTAATAATCTATGTGGAGAACATGATTATTCCAGCTTTTTCTTTTTCTCCCTTCTCATCAGTCATTCCTACTTCTGTCGGCGAGAAAAGACCGGCTACCGAGAGATATCCATGTCCCAGGGTTAACACTGAAGAGTCTCTTTGAGGTAAGGTGGCTTCTTAAAACATACGGTTTCAAGTCAGGCTACTCAGGCTTATATTTGGGACCTCAGCTTGTATAAGGGGACTTCAGCTGTCTCACTGCAAATTTATTATTTATAATCATCTCAGGCTTGGGCCACAGCTATCCAGGTTTTACTGAACCCCAACGTTATGAATGAAGGAGTTTGAAGTTTCATATTGACGGAGTGACTTCCATGATTCTTCCTGTGTGTTTTTTCCCCAGCAATACGTCTTCATTGGACTTTATGAGAAGATGGAACAGGTGCCCAAATTAGTTCAGTGGCTCATCTGCCTTGGTGCAAGTATTGAGACTATAGGACCATACCCTCTTCATGCCCTCATGCAACTCTGTATCCGAGCAAGTGAGTGTTCTTCCAGTTACACGCTGTCCGAGCTGCCCTCCCAGCCCTGAGCTCCCACGTGCTCTGCTGAGCTCAAGAGAAACCAGAATTTAGCCACCTGAAGGTGGAATATTCAAATGATCTGAATATGCAAATAGTTTGATTATTCAAATGCATGCAGGCAGCCGGGTAAACAGCATTGTTTTTATTTCACCTGGGACCTGGTAGCTACGGGGCCCAAGTTGAAAGGAGTCTGTGTTCCTAGACAGATGCTAGGGGTAGAGGAGTCCTGAGACCCATGCAGGGGACTTGGGACAGACAGCCTTTGCTGGGCAGAGCTCCCTGAGGCTGTGGAGTTTCTTCCAGCTGGCCAAGGCACAGGTGGTCTTTCCCCCTTGTTCAAGTTCATTTTCTCTCTAGCCAGAGGGCTGACTGCCATGGTGGTGGTGGTGCGGGGGGGCTGATACCAAGGGAAACACTGGTTCTGGCTGAGACAGAATGCTTGTGGTTCATCTAAAGAACGCTGATGTTCGTAAAATTCTTTTTTTCTTTTTTTAAGTCTTCACCACTTGGCGATAGGATTTAAATTTTAAAATATTTAAATTTTTTCATTATCACATACACACGTTAGATAAAAAAGCTTGTTTTTCTTCTTTTCCAAGCGTGTTTGGCATCAGCGTTCGACATGTACCCATACTGTTTTAGAGCCAGAAAGGGCCAAGAGAATTTTCTAGACAGTCTTCCTCTTCTAGGCTGGGTTGCCTTCCCAGGAATGAAGGAGTGAGGGGGTTGGCCAGGGGCTTCAAGACCTGGGCCGCTGCTTTGCTTTAGCCACGTTTGCCTTGCTGTTATCCATTTCCTACTGGGGAGTCCATGAGATGTTTTATTCTCACACAGGAATTGGCGGATCAAAGGTTTAAAAGTAAAGTCTGATTAAAAGCAATCTGATCCAGTCCTACCAGTTTTCAAGTAGGAATCTGGAGCCCAGAGAAGTGTGTCTCTGGTTGTGAGAGTCACGATTCCCCACTGTGTCTGCTCTTTACGTTAGCTCCTGGGGGGACAGGCAGGAATCAGTAGGATCAGCTGTTTAACTTTATCCCTGATTTGTTTCTCAGAGGAAAACTCTGACATGGTGACAAATGGTGTTTGCAGAGTTGGCAGAAGCATGTGGCATTCCTTGAGCCCAGGAGCTACAAGGAAGGAGCCTGGGAAAATAATTTTTTAAATATATGTCCTATCGATAGTAATGAGTAGGGTAGTCTTTTCAGATATTGACCTGATTCCTGACATGGGTGCTGTTGATGCCCTGCCTGGAGCCTCTTTACCACCAGGGCCCCCATCACACCCTGCCGGTTCACAGCTGCCTCCTTCCCCAGAGGCTGCTTTTTGCCAATATGCACCATGTCCTACAGAGGTTCTCCCTCAACCTCACCCCCTCCTTAGAGGTGTTTTGTAGCTCTTGACTAACTGACATGCGGTACAAAATGTTAGCCCCCGCCTCATGGTGGGTCAGCAATGGTGCTGTTCATGCTCCAGAGCTCCCTGTGGGATCGGGCTGAGGCCGAATCAGCTGAGACCACATCTCTGCTTGCCTCCTTCCCCTGCCTTGTCCTGCTTCCCGCAGTCTCTTTCCTGAGCTCCCTGTCAATAACTCACATGTACAGGAATCCTTGTCTCAGGCTCTGCTTCTAGGGAAACTGGCTGAGTTTATTATGAATAACATTCTAGAATTCATCCTTTTAATTTACAGACTCTGTGTCTCCCGGGCCTATTTGTGTTGAGTGTCAAACGTGTGTGGGATTCCCCATTTGGTTCCCTCATGGCGCTACACACTGATGTGCGTTATTGATTTTCTGTCTGTAGAAAATAACATCAGTCACTCATTTTAATTCCCTTCAGAGGAAAACCATCTTTTCAGGTGGTTAATGGACCACAAGCCCGAGTGGAAAGGCCGCATCAACCAGAAGGACGAGGATGGCTGCACTGTCCTCCACGTCGTCGCCGCGGCCCCCTCCCCAGGATACCTCATCAAGCGTAAGTAGGCTGGAGGGTGCGCTATGGGCTGGAGGGTGCGCTATGGGCTGGATGACCTCAGGCATTAGAGAGCCCACATGACCGACCGCACGTCTTTCCCATCCATCCTGGGACAGGCTCAGGACTAAACCTCACCTTGAATTAAGCATGACGGGGAGGGCAGGCTGTACGCAGAAAAGACGGGTGGGGGGTGGCGAGAGAAGGAAGAATGGCGGGGTTCCACGTGCTCTTTCCGCTTCAGTGGCTTCCGTGGGATTGAATGTCTCAAGGACAGGGGCTTCTGGCTGCACTTGTTCTCGCCCTCATCACGCGGTACTAAGTGCTTTATTTCATGTCAAATCTGCACTTGTTACCAGAGATACGCTGTGAACCAGACCACAGACATGGTCCTGCTTCTTGGCCACTGTAGAATCTAACACAGGGATTTCATCCACCATACTCACCAGGGCCAGACAGACCACGACGAAGAGTGAGGCTGATGCATGCAAGGATAAGCTGCTTCTTTTGATGCAGACATACCTTGTTAGCCTGTGAAACAGGAAGGCTCTCTGATGCCTCTCGCCTTTCTGGAAACCCATGGAGATGGCACATTTTGTTCTATAATAATGTTACAGCTGTGATGATGAATGGTAATGGACTCCTAGCCCCCGTGGAAGGGAGGTGACAGGGAGGGCTGGGGAGTTTGGCTCGGTGTGGCCACAGCCTCCTGCCGATCATGGGAACTAGGCCATCTTCTGATGGCAGGAGACGTTGGAAAGATGTTTTTTTTTAAAAAATAAGACAACTCATGATTATAAAATGTCTGCTCAAAATTAAACATGCCTATGGACTAGACAGAGCCCAGAGGCGTCCGGTTGGTGACCCCTAGCCTGCTGGGTCCTCCTGGGAACTTAGAGTTTTGTGTCTTCAGCGTGTCCTGGAGGAGCACAGTGAGGGGTATTTCTCTAATGTTATTCCCCACTGGACTGTGTCCCAGGAACCCACATCTGGGCAAATGGAGAAAGGGTGAGCTGTAGATACTGTTTTGAGCTTTATTGAAATATAATCCATATACCATATAATTCACCTGTTTAAAGCATCCACATCCATGTTTTTAGTACATTCACAGTTATGCAACCATTACCACAATCAACCTTTAAAACATTTTCATCATTTTCAAAAGAAACCTCGTCTCCATTAACAGTCACTCCCCATTTCCCCCTCCCTCTCCAGCCCTAAGCAACCACTAATCTACCTTCTGTGTCCGGGGACTTGCCTATTCTGGGTATTTTATAGAAATGGAATCATACAGTCTTGTGACTGGCTTCCTTCACCGAGCATGCTTTCAAACCAAATAATATCCCATTGTATAGATGAAGCACATCTTATTTGTCCATTCATCAGCAGATGGACATTTGTTCAGCTATTATGAATAATGCTGCTGTGAATTTTTATATATATGTCTTTGCTTTTGGAATATATTTTCATTTTTCTCAGGTAGATACCTAGGAATGGTATTGCTGGATCACTTGGTAACTCTATATTTAATCTCTTGAAGAACTGCCAGACCAGTTTCCAAAGTGGCTGAACCATTTTATGCTCCCACCAGCAATGCACAAAGATTCTAATTTTTCTAAGTCTTTGCCAGCTCTTGGTACTGTCTGTCTTTTTGGTGTCCTTTGAATTTTAGTACCCTCTGAGAGACCATGGTTTTCTGGCAAATGTTTGACAACTGGGTCTTCAAAAAGAAAAGCCCCGAATTGTGGTGTTTGCCCATTTCCTTGGTATAAATACTCCCACCATGGTTGATTTCAAGCTATTAATGTGATGTCTTTGAACATGGGGCTGGGACATGTGCAGTAGCATACCATCATATTGTATTTTTACCACACAGATCAATTTTTTAAAGATTTTATTTATTTATTTGACAGAGAGAGACACAGTGAGAGAGGGAATGCAAGCAGGGGGAGTGGCAGAGGGGGAGGCAGTCTCCCTGCTGAGCAGGGAGCCCGATGCGGGGCTCTATCCCAGGACCCTGGGATCATGACCTGAGCCGAAGGCAGCCGCTTAACAACTGAGCCACCCAGGTGCCCCCATACAGATCCATGTTAAGATAGATGTAAAGAAACCTCATCATAGACAATAGCAAAGCATAGTAAAATAACTGGGAAGTGATGAGTTTTGTTTTTAATATGATTTATTTATTGTAAGTTTAAATAAGTTAGTTGTTAATAATGGCCATGTTTACCAACCATCTTGTAGCATTTCTAGATATTCGACAGTTGGCGCTTGTGGACTGGTGTGAGCTGGTTCCAGCACACCTCTGTGCTAAAGCTCTCGTTAGCCTGGTAATTTACGGTTAAAATCTGTGCCTCCAATCACTGTGCTCTCCTTACACTTCTCCAGCCAGAAAATGCCCAAGAAAAAGGATTTCCAGATAAGACTCTTTGGTTTGCAAAGAAACACAACTCCAAGTCTCCTGAAATCCAGGTGGTTTGAGCAGTGTTTGGGTAGTTATCAGAGCCTTAGATTCCTACTGTATGCATCGATAACTTGGCAAGCATTCCATTTCCTGGGACTTAAACGAGTGCTTTCCAGTACAAGCATAATGAGAGCCACATACAAAATTCTAAAAATTTCTGGTAGTCCTATGAAATAGTAAAGCAAAATAGGTGAAATTAATTTTAGTGATATATTTTATTTTATTTTTAATATTTTATTTATTTGAGAGAGAGAGAGAGAGAGAGAGAGCATGAGAGGAGAGAGGGCCAGAGGGAGAAGCAGACTCCCCGCTGAGCGGGGAGCCCGATGTGGGACTCAATCCTGGGGACTCCAGGATCATGACCCGAGCCGAAGGCAGTCGCTTAACCAACTGAGCCACCCAGGTGCCCTAGTGATATATTTTAACCCATCTATCCAACCCATCTATCCAACATATGTGTAATTAGTATAAAAAGTATGGAGACATTTTACATTCTGTGTTTCAGTTTTGTGCTAAGTCTTTGAAATCCAGCATATATTTGCTCTGCTAGCCCATCTCCTTGTTGGCTAGCCACAGGTGCTCAGTAGCCACCTCTGTGCCTCGTGGCTGCCATATTGGACAGCACAACTTAATACTATTTCTTACAAATGCTGAAACCTTCCTGACTTTCTGAAACATGGGAGAATAAACATAAGAAGTCAAGAGATGGCCCTTTCTTCACGCAGGTGTAAAATGGCCTGCCCCCCCGGCCGCTACCGAATGAGCCTTCACGACTCTTAATAGGCTGCTTCTCCTCTTAATTCTACCTCTCTCTCACTACCCACGTCCCCTTTCTCTCTTTCAGGAGAGCTCACCTTTTTTTTTTTTTTTTAATCTTCAATTTGAACTAATTTTAGACATACAGAAAAGATGCAAAAATAGTTCCAAGAGTTTCTGTGTATCCTCACCCAGCTTCCCTTAATCTTAGCATGTTATATGTCAGGGTTTAGTTATCAAAATCAAGAAGTTAACATTGACAGAATGCTGTCAACTAATACACAGATCTCGTGCGAATTTCACCCTTTTTTCACTAATGTCCTTTGTCCGTTTGGAGACCCACACTGCATTTACTTGTCAGGGCTCCTTAGTCTCCTCCAGTCTTTGACAGTTCCTCAGTTTTCCATGCCCTTGACCCTTTTGAAGAAGATTGGTCAGTTGTTTTGTAGATGGTCTATCAATTTGAGTTTGTTTGATGTTTTTCTCATGATTGGAATAAAGTTATGCATTTTTGCTAAGAATACAACAGAAATGAGTTTGTGGTCTTCTCCGTATTATATTAAGGAGTTCATCATGCCAATATGTCTTGTGATGTTAACCTCAATTAGTTGGTTGAGGTGGGATCCATGGGATTTCTCCCTTGTAAAGTTACCATCTTTCCCTTTGTAGTTGTTAAATATCTTGGAGGAGATACTTTGAGGCTATGCAAATACGCTGCTTCTCTTTAAATTTTTGCACACTAATTTTATTTTCGTTGGTGGATCTTGTCAGCATCAGTTATCACTGTGATCTTCAATTAATGTTGATTTTTTATTTTCTTCTTTCCTTCTACATTTATTACTTGGAATTCTGTTGCAATGAAGAGCTGTCCCTTCTCTGTATGTATGTATGTATGTATGTATGTATGTATGTATGTATGGACTCATGGATATTTATTCTATGGGATAAAATCCATAGTTGCTCAAATTGTTCCAGCTTTGGCCATTAGGCACTCCTTTCTTCTGGTTGGCTCCCGTGTTCCTTTGACAAGCCCCATCCTTTTCTGAGCACTTCCTTACTTTCAGATACCACAAGTTGCTTCAGGCTCACCTTGAATTTTCTGTGTCTCCCATTCCTCCAAGGATCCCCAGTTCCTTTTGTTAAAGAATGGTGTAGAAAACAAGGTCTGCTACTTGGTGTGATCATTGCTACTGAAGTGTCATTATTTCTAGGCCTTCTCAGCAGACGGAGGGAGGAAGTATATGGTCATGTACTAACCCATGAATACACACATCTGTATTACTGTGTCTCTGTATTAAAAACCATGAGTTTATGCTGATACCTCTGATTCTGGTCCAACACCATGGTCATTTAGCTTTTTAAAATTTGTAACATCTCTCATCTATAATATATTTATTTTTTCAGTTTTAGGAGTTTCAAACTTGCTAACCCATGTCCCTTTGAGAAACACATCTAAATAGATGTATGTTTGGTTTATGTTCATTTTATGTTTGTGTTCAGTTCTTTTTGTCTTCAGTTTTATAGCATCTAGTCAAGATACTAAGTTATTTTCCTCCCCACCCTATTTACTATGGTTATTTTGCTCATTTGTAGTACACTTAGGTATATTTTTCAGTGTTTGCATTCTGTTTTAGGGTTCTCTTCACATCCTGATTGGTTTTGTTTATATTTTGGTATGTGGAAGGCACATATGTGAAAAGTTACTATGGTTCTAGATGTCTGAACTTCGCAGAAAGATATACTCAGAGAAGTGTCACTTCTTCCTCGTCCCTTGACCCCCCTAAGTTTCCACTTACCCCCTTTTTCTGCCCCTTTCCCATTCACCCCCTGTAGGTGATCAGTTTCTTTTTCTTTCCTTCTTTCTTTTTTTTTTTTTAGGCTCATTCTTTCTGGATTCCTTTTGCAGTAATGAGCAGACATATGTGTATTTTCTTACACCTCCTTTTTTACATGGAGGGCCCCATTCTATAGATTCTGCCTGGCACCTGGCTTTTTTTTCATTAACAGTATGTCCTGGAAATCACTCCATATTCGTTCATATGCATGAATGCATATGTAGGTCTGTTAGATATTGTCAAATCTCCATTCGGAAGGATGGCACCAATTTGCACAACCACCCGTAATGGAGGAGAATGCCTCTTTCCCCACAGTCTCACCAACAGAATTTTGTTGTTGTATTTCTAAGTTTTTTCTGGTCTTGAGAGGTGTGAATTGGTATCTCAAGTTTGTTTTAATTTGCATTTCTTTGTTTATGTGTGGGTTTGGATTTTTTAAAATACAGTTGAGAACCATTTTTTAATCTTTTTTTGCCAAGTTATATGTTCATGTCTGTTTCCCATTTTTCTACAGAGATTTTGGTCCTTTGTCCTCAATTTTTAAGAATTCTTTGTTCATTAGCTCTTTGTCTGTGGTATAAGTTATGAATTCCCCCCCTCCCAGTTTGTCACTTGTCTTCTGACTTTGGGCTTTTTTGTCATGGAGATGTTTTCTTTTTATGTAGTCAAATTTATCAATCTATTGATTTGTTGTTCCTGTATTTGGAGTCAGAGTTAAAAAAAACCTTCTGAACATCCAAGTTAAAGAGTTATTATTTTTTTCTGGTGCCTCTATGGTTTCCTTTTTAATTAGATCCCTGATCCATTGGAGTTTCATGTAAGGATCTAGTTTTACCATTTTCCAGGTGGCTACCTATTTGTCTCAGCATCATTTGTTTATAAGTGTTCTCATGACCTCAGGAATTTGAGATGCCACTAATTCTGGACTTTCTGTTCTAGTCTACTGGTCTCATTGTTCATATAGACTTCTCTTTTTTAAAGATTTTATTTATTTGACAGAGAGAGAGAGAAGGAGCACAAGCAGGGGGAGTGGGAGAGGGAGAAGCAGGCTTCCCGCTGAGCAGGGAGCCGAACGCGGGGCTCGATCCCAGGACCCTGGGATCATGACCTGAGCCAAAGGCAGACGCTTAACCAACTGAGCTACCCAGGCACCCCTTCATATAGGCTTCTTTGAATCACCTTTCAAAAACTAGTTTAAAAATCAGAAGTACACTCCACACCAAGATGGCTGAAATAAAAAAAGGTGGACAGCAACAAGTACTGACAAGGATGTGGAAAATTTGGGACCCATTGCTGGTGGGAATGAAAAATTGTGCATCTGCTTTGGAAAAAAGTCTGGCACTTACTCAAATAGTTACCATATGATTCAGCAACGCTACTCCTAGGTATTTGCCTCACAGAAATGAAAACATATTCAAACATTTGTACATGAATGCTCATAGCAGTATTACTCATAACAACCAAAATCATGCAGACAACCCAAATCTCCAACTGCTGAATGGACAAACAAAATGCGGTACATCCAGACAATGCAATATTATTCAGCCATAAAAAAGAACAAAATACTGATACACGCTATAATAAGGATGCCCCTTAAAATGTTATGCTGAAGGAAAGAAACCAGACACAAAAGGTCACATATTGCATGATCTCTTTTATATGAAATGTCCAGAATAAGGAAATCCCTAGAGACAGAATCAGATTACTGGTTGCCCTGGGGGTGGGGCAGGAGGAAATGTGGAGTGACTGCTAATGCATATTAGGTTTCTTTTTGGGGTGATGAAATGTTCTGGAATTGGATAGTGGTGATGATTACACAACTTCCTAAATACACTGAAACCCACTGAATTGTATACTTTCAAAGGATGAATTTTATTCAATCAAAAAAATTTAAAAGTAAAAAAATAAAAAGAAATTGAAAGGCACGCTCTTGGTAAAAAAAAAAGAAATCAAACACGTTAAAAAGATATGTGATAAAAAGTAAATTCTCTTTCACAAAGTCTACCAAGCATTTTTTTGGTGAGTCTTGCCAATTTTTCTTTTCCTCTTTTAAATATGAATGTGCACATACTCTACATTCTGTTCAGCAACTTGCTTTTTCCCTGAACAATAATCTTGGCCATCTGTCCCTAACTGTACCTGCATAACTATTTCATTTCTTTTTAACAGCTCACAGTGTTCTCTGACATGACTATACTGTGCTGATGGATGATTAAATGGTTTTCAAGTTATTTTGCTACCAGAAACAATGCTCAGAGAATATTTTCCTATATATATCTTTGTGAACTGGTGGGAATATATCTGTAGGATTATTTCCTAGTTGAGAGATTGCTTGTTCAAAGAACTGTACATTTTATTTATTTGGATAAACTCACTTTATTTAAATTTTAAATAGATTACATTCACAAATCAAAAGATACAAAAAGTATACATTGAGAGTTTCTGTCCTTTAACCTGAGAAACCAATGTTAGCAATATCTTATGATTTTTCCCCACAAATATTCTTTTTATTTATTTATTTGAGAGAGAGAGAGAGAGAAAGTGAATGAGAAGGGGTAGGGTCAGAGGGAGAAGCAGACTCCCTACCGAGCAGGGAGCCTGAAGCGGGACTTGATCTCGGGACTCCAGGATCATGACCTGAGCCGAAGGCAGATCTCGGGACTCCAGGATCATGACCTGAGCCGAAGGCAGTTGCTTAACCAGCTGAGCCACTCAGGCGCCCCCCACAAATATTCTATAATGTATAAGTAAAAACATATGTGCAGTTTGAGGATGTTGTTAGCATGGTGGGATGTATTTGGCTTTTGAAAACTATTGTTAACTTGAACCCTAGAAAGGTTGCCCCAAAAGTGTATGAGATTATCTCCATCTTTTTTTTTTTAAAGATTTTATTTATTTGACAGAGAGAGAGATAGCAAGAGCAGGAACACAAGCAGGGGGAATGGGTGAGGGAGAAGCAGGCTCCCCGCGGAGCAGGGAGCCCGATGCGGAACTCGATCCCAGGACCCCGGGATCATGACCTGAGCTGAAGGCAGACGCTTAACGACTGAGCCACCCAGGCGCCCCAGAGATTATCTCCATCTTGAATACTTTTCTGATACATGGAGAGTCAGGAACTTTCCAGATACTTTAATGTGGCCCAAATTCCAAATTCACCACTTAAAATAATTGTAGCATCACAGAGCCTCTGAAATCATCAGTTCTGTTGGCATTTTGGTGGGTGGACGTTGTTATGACGGTCCTCCTGGCTCCCGATCCATGTGGTTTGGGAGGCCCAGGGGTTCAGGCTCAGGGAATTACCAGGACCCAAAGCTTAGAAATGATCACCTTCTGGAACTGCCATGAGGCCAGATCAGTAGTTGTGTCTGACTTGGTTATAGGTTACAGACACTCAAACTGGTTTAGGCAAGAAAGGGAATTTATTGGCTCAGGGGACTCAGTCGTCCAGAGTTTGCTCCAGGTGCTCCAGAGACATCTTCAAGAATCTGCCCTGTCTCCCAGCTCTGCTTTCTTCTGCGTTAGGGTTATTCTTAGGCAGCCTCTCTTTCCGTTGAAGCCACCTGATAATAGGTTTATATTATGCCTATTTGTCAGTCTCAGCCAAAGAGGATATTTCTACTCGGTATTTCAGTTAAAGTCCTAGGAATGCGCCTCCGTGACTTGACTTTGGTCACATGCCTCCAGGAACCAATCAGTAGAGCCAGAAGGATGGAATGATCTGATTGGCTAGATCCTGATCAGGTGTTCACCCCAGGATCTGGGGCTGGGGGCAGAGCCAGAGAATGGAATGATCTGGTTGGTCAGATTCTGATCAAATGTTTATCCCCCCCCCCCCCCCCGCCCCCCGAGCTCGGGCTGGGGCAGTGGTTGAGTATGTCGTGGTGACTGAATGTGTTTACTCGGGTCAGATCAGGTAGGCTAAAAATGGGGGGGGAAGGTGCTTTTCCAAAGGAAAACTGAGGTGGTGTTATCAGGAAAAGGGCTAATGGATGCAGTCAACTAAAAAAAAAAAAAAAGTCTAGTATGTTTTCAAATTTTGCTTCCTTATCCTCAAGAATTTTGAAAACCTATGTACCTCTTTACATGTTTTTATATTGACGCATAGACTTTTTTGTCTGTGAGTCAAAAATATGTAAGAAAAGGTAATTTTCAGAATTGTGTACACAGATATTTTAAAATAAGACTATTATCTCACTCCTTTAGTTGCATATAATAGAATATAAATACTACAGCAACTTGATACCCTCTAACATGTATTTAAAAAATTGTGGACCAGCTCTTTAATAGTCAAAAATATCAAATTGTACCTTCCTTTTTTTGGGATCATATCTCTAGTTTACTTTTCAGAAAGAAGTTTACCCTCATATAGTTTATGCTTGAAAATCTTATTAGTCATCCAGTGATCTTCTTCTGGAATAGAAGTACTTGTATAGCTTTAAATTAGAAAAAAATTTCTGTGATTTAAGACTCTAGGGGTTAATTTTTTTTCTAGATTTAATTATTACAAAATTATTACTACAGATATCAAAGCAACAGAAATACATTAAAATCTTCTGTAATTAATTATTAAAGAAGAAAATAATAATTTTGGAGGGCAGTAAGAGGAGGGTAGATTATAGTACCTTTTATTTTTTTATTTTATTAATTTTTTAGAGCTTTACTTAGAGAAAGAGGGAGAGCACTAGAGCAGGGGGAGGGGCGAAGGGAGAGGGAGAGAGGGAGAGAATCTCAGACTCCCTGCTGAGCATGGAGCCTGATTTCAGGGCCTGATCCATGACCAGAGCCTAAATCAAGAGTCAGATGCTTAACCGACTGAGCCACCCAGGTGCCCTGTAGCGCCTTTTAAAAGGGGCTTGGCAGGCACCTAATTTTCCCTTCAGTGGATACTCTGGAAGTCAGGAATTTTCACTGCCTTTGGGGCAATACATTAATTAGTAACTAGTTCTCTGTAACAAATCACCATAAACTTGGTGGCTCAAAATCATTACCAGCTCACAGTTCTGTAGGTCAGTAGTCTGAAATGATGTGACTGAGTTTTCTGCTCAGTGTCTCCCGAGGCTGAAATCAAGGTACTGACAGAGGCTGTGTTCTCATCTGGAATTGTGGGCTTTCTTTCATGGTCACATGGTTGTGGCAGAATCTAGTTCCCTCTGGTTGTAGGAATGAGGTCCTTGTTCCCTCGTTGGCTGTCAGCCGGAGGCTGCTCTCAGCTTCTGCAGGCCACACACAGTCCTTGTCATGTGGCCCCCTCTCTCTTCAAAGCCAGCAGGGGAGAATTTTTTATGCAATCACTCATATTTTATTTATTTTTTAATAAATGGACCTTTGACCTTTATGGCTCATGTGATTAGATCAGGGTAATCTCCCTATCTTAAGGTCAGCTGCTTTGGGGCCTTGATTACATTTGCAAAGTCTCATCACGTTTAGATTCATATTTGATTGAGTAACTGGGGGAGAAGGTGTGTGTGCACCAGGGGTTGGGAATCCTGGGGACTGTCTTGGAATTCTGCCTGCCTCAGTGAGATACTCCAAGGGTAAAACGTTTGACTTTTTAATTTTGTCTCATTTTTGTAAATGCGAGAAGGGCAGTTGTGACTGGGGAGATGCAAAAGGAGAGCGCCCTGAACAGGACGATACCTGGAGTACAGGTGCCTTGTCCAGGCAGTGGATTTTAGGAAAGCATGGGGATCAGGCATTGATTTGCTGAACTCTTTGTGCCCATGTCAGTCTTTGTACCCCCAGGGATACACCCGTTCCATTCGGAAAACTGTTGCCTCTGTGATCATGGAGACACCTTGATGCTTGGCAAATAGATATGTCAAAGCAGCAAATGGAGCTGGCAGCCAGAGGGTTGGGGCTGGGAGGGGTGGAAACGGTGACAACAAAAAGACCCTGATGCAAAGGCAATTGCCACTTTCTTTTCCAATCCCCGGACAGGCTTTTTTTTTTTTTTTTTTTTTTTTTTTCTGGAAGAATATTCTGTTTCCTCTCTAGGGAATAAAGAAATCTGAAGTCACAGCTTGCTGTTATCCTTACAGCTGTAACTGTTGCCTAGTAACCAGATTCCCCCTCTCCTTGCTTGTTGCCAGGGAGAGGGCAGAAAGGTAGAGAGGAGTGCACTTCTGAACCTCTTCAGAGCTATTGTCCTGCTCACTCCACACAGGACTCCTTGCTTCAGGGAGTTGGGTGGATTGCCCAAGGCCAGCAGTTTAGATTCTATGAGCAGAGTGACACTGGTCCCCTTGCCCCAGGCTGCTTGGGCAGGGAACTGGGAGGAAGAGCACTCATGGGGACGTCTCCTTATGGAAGGGACCATGACAGCCCCCCTTTCTCCTTTTGGCCCGGTCTAGGGCAAACAGAGGATGTGCAGATGCTCCTGAGCTTTGGGGCAGACCCTACCCTGCTGGATCGACAGTCCCGTTCTGCCATGGATGTCCTGAAGAGGAATAAGAACTTCAAAGCCATTGAGAAAATCAACAGTCACTTGGCAAAGCTGGCTGCATGTTCTAAGGACCTATCAGGTACAGCTTCTAGTGAAATAACTTTTTGGGAGATGGGTGGTAAAACGGGTCCTGTGACATTAGATACAAATCAGTTTATACTTTCTTAGTATATGAAGATGGAAGTGAGACCCCCAGTCTTAGAAAACTTGTTTGCTTTTTTTTGAAAGACAGAGACAACTCTTTTTTTTTTTTTTAAAGATTTTATTTATTTATTTGACAGAGAGAGACACAGCGAGAGAGGGAACACAAGCAGGGGGAGTGGGAGAGGGAGAAGCAGGCTTCCCACCGAGCAGGGAGCCCGATGCGGGGCTCAATTCCAGGACCTGGAATCATGACCTGAGCAGACGCTTAACGACTGAGCCACCCAGGCACCCCTGTGAGACAACTCTTATTTAGAGAGTGTCTGTGACATCCCGATCACTTTGCCAGGTCCACCTTTGGGTAGTTTGGGTGTTTTTTTTTTTTCCCCATGCATGCACACAGTATAAAAAGGAAAAAAAGTCATACAGAAGAGGGGCTAACAAAAAATCAAGGCTACTCCTCAGAAGCAACTACAACCAACAATTTAAAATATGTTCATATCTCTGAAATAGATACGGTTTATCAGTTTGGGACAGCATTTATTGACTGGCTGCTGTATAGGATGAAATGCAACAAGTTCGCTCCAACTGATGAATTTTGCCCAGTAATGTCATTTGTGTCATTTACATTCTGTTCCTTAGCTCTTGAGTTTTCTGGGCTTCATCCATAGATGAACTGTAGAAATGAAAAACCAGTAAATGGCATTTATATGGTGGTAGTATGATTATGTAAATGGTTATGTAAACTACGTTCTACAACTGGTAGCATAACAGAACCCATAGAAAAGAACCACCAAACGTCCTGAAAACTTCGCTCTTTCAGTGTGATACCATTGAAGCATCCCAGTTTAATGAACCCTATGTGTATACACATATGTACGTATATATACTGTTTGGACCTTATTTAGACTTCAGCCCCAGCGTGTGTGTGTGTGTGTGTGTGTGTGTGTGTGTGTGTGTGTGTATAAATGCTTCCTTTGGTTCTTGCACTCATATATGACTTCGTGGCTCATGTTGTCTGTTTAGATTTCTCTCTTGATTTGTTAGTATACCTGCTCAAGTTTCTTCTGGAGGAGGCATGGACTTACGGAGTTTTTGAAAATGTCTTTATGTTGTCTTTATATTGGTTGAATATGGGCATCGTGTTTTCGAATATAGGCATTGTATTTCATCGATTCTAAATTGCAATTTCTCTCCACATCTTTAAAATTGGAATGTTTCACCATCAGTGATGGGTCAGTTTGATGCAGCTGTTTCTGCTGTGTAGGACAATGCACAGGATCTTAGGTTTATGAAATATGCTGTAAAACCTCATTCCTCCCAACTTTGAGGAAATTGTGTCATTGTATTCTAACCTCCATTTGCTACTGATTAGAAGTCTGATGTCAGTCTCATTTATTTTCCCTTCTAGGATTTTCTCTGTCCTTCGAGTTTTGAAATGTCCCTGGGAAGTTTCTTGGTGTGGGTCCTTATACATTCTTCTCACTTGGCTCTTGTTGGCCCCTCTCAATCTAACTTTTTTAGCTCAGGGAAATTTATCTTCTATCATTTTATTCCCTTCTGATGTCTCTTTGCTGCAAGTATTAAATGGCTGAGCTTCCTGAATTTATAACAAGTCTCTCTACTTTTCCCTACTGTTTTCTAGGTATTTTTTCTTCCCAGACCTTTAACTTGATCTACAGCTTTCCCTTTTATAACTCAGCTTGCCCATTGCATTTGTCTTAATTTGGAAACTCAGTTTTAATTTCTAAGAACTCTTGCTCTCTGATTTTTTCTAATCTATGGCAGCTTTTGCTTGTTTTATATGTGCCGCCTCTTCTTGAGTGGCATTTAAGAATATTGAATTTTTTTTTTTCCTAAAAGAACATCTTCCTCTTCTCTGAATTATTTGTTTCTTTTGGGGTGAGTAGATTCACTTTCTTGTTTCTCTTTTGTGCTATTGCTTTTCTTTAATAATCTTTGGCCCTTTGGATGGTCTGTGTGCATGAATGAAGGACTGGACTGATTAATACTTAATAGATGGTTAGTGTGTTTACTGAAGTTATGTGGATGTGTTTCCCCAGAAACACTCCCCCACCCCTGCAGTGGGTAAGTAGGTGGCAAGTTGAAGGCAGCCCGTTGGGGTGTATGTGTTGGAGTGGGATGCAGTTGGACAGGTGGGGGTCATCGCAATTGCCAGGGTCAGGAAATTTTCACATGGGGGAGAAGCTGTTTTTCATTTAACGTCCCTGCCCCACATTGCCCCATCTATGTTTTCATTTTCATTTACTTATT
This sequence comes from Callorhinus ursinus, assembly GCF_003265705.2. Lineage (NCBI taxonomy): Eukaryota > Metazoa > Chordata > Mammalia > Carnivora > Otariidae > Callorhinus > Callorhinus ursinus. The sequence continues at coordinate 142,610,417 of NW_027397063.1, forward strand.
TAAAATATCGTTTGTTGTTTCTGTGACATCACGGGAATGAGGGGAAAGAAGGGTATTTGCAGAGTTCTCTATTTTTCATGGATTTTTTAAAAAAGTGACATATATTTAGTTTTTAAAAGACCCCCGTGTTAAGGACTTGTGATTTCTTCTGTGAAGTAGTATAATTAATAAGTCACTGTGAAATGCTTTCTGAGAGTTTATGCCTGTAATCTCAACTCCAGGATGGGTTCTACTGTTTGAGAAATTGAAACTAACCGAACAGATTTCTTTACCAGCAAATTTCCAGTTTTAGTGTAACAACAAAAAAGGACCACCAGTTAATGGTGGAAAATGGCTGATTTGTTTGCAGATTTTTTGCTTGCATTTAACTTTTTTGTTTGCAATTATTTCTAACCTTAATTCTTAGAATACTGTATATGTGTATGTGTATGCTATATCTAGTGGTATGGGCTTTAGCATAAGCCATGATATTCTGTTTAGTTTTTTTTTTTTTTAAGGATCACTTCCTTTCTTTTTTAAAGGTTTTATTTATTTATTTGAGAGAGAGAATGAAAGACAGAAAGCACGAGAGGGAAGAGGGTCAGAGGGAGAAGCAGACTGCCTGCTGAGCAGGGAACCTGATGTGGGACTCGATCCCGGGACTCCAGGATCATGACCTGAGCCGAAGGCAGTCGCTTAACCAACTGAGCCACCCAGGCGCCCTTCTGTTTAGTTTTTAAAGTTTTGATTTTTTTCAGTTTTTTTTTGGTGGGGGAAGAGCATAATAGAGAATATCTGCTAATCCTAAAAACAGTTCAGTTTCTGAGATAGAGTCTAACCCTCCTTTCCTCTCTCTTTACCTTCACCAACTAGATTTGTGGCCCAGATTTGGAACCAGGAGAAGAGACTCAGTAGAAAAGCAGCTGGTTCCCTTCCCTTTTTACTTATTAGAATTCAGTTATGCTCACTTGGGAAGAAAAACACATTCAAGAGGAATGTGCCTCCTTCCAAGCCTGCCTTTTGGCTCACTGGGTAGTTTGTGATGACAGTGGATACAGCGAAGCCTACAGCCCCCGATACTCCTTGGTAAACTTACTGGATGTTTGGTTACTTTAAAATATTCTAGACCATCCACCATGAATTTTTCCTTGCCATGCTAGAAAAATATTGAAAGACTATAGGGAAACATGGAATCAAGAAAAGCAAAAGAAACTGATAAAAATCGGACAAGTGGAGGATGACCAGTTATGAAGCAGGGCTAGTGAGTTGGAGTCTTCCGGGTAGCATACTTCCCAAAGACCCCTAGCGGTGGAACCCTTGTAGACGTCGGTATTGGAATCTGACGTCTGTACTGAGTAGCAGGTTACTTTGTGCATCCATACAGCTGTATAGAGTTGTATGCACACATTTTGTTTCAAAGATTTTGCCAGTGGCATAAACTTTAAAACCTAAGGTGGGGCTGGGGAATCTTTGTAGTTGAGGACCATGCAATATAACTTTTGGTATTGATGTAAATGTTCTATATCTGCTCTGTCTCATAGGATAGCCTCTGGCCACATATGGCTTTTGAGCACTTGAAATCTACATGACTCACGCAACAGAAGAATTGAAATTCTAATTTTATTTTAAATACAGTGCCACTGTAGTGGATAGTGTAGTTTTAGACTTTAGTCCCAGCATGGTCTTTTATTTATTTATTTTTTTAAAATAAATTTTTATTGTTATGTTAATCACCATACATTACATCATTAGTTTTTGATGTAGTGTTCCATGATTCATTGTTTGTGCATAACACCCAGTGCTCCAGGCAGAATGTGCCCTCTTTAATACCCATCACCAGGCTAACCCATCCCCCCACCCCCCTCCCTTCTAGAACCCTCAGTTTGTTTTTCAGAGTCCATCGTCTCTCATGGTTCGTTTCCCCCTCCGACTTACTCCCCTTCATTCTTCCCCTCCTGCTATCTTCTTCTTTTTTTTTTCTTAACGTATATTGCATTATTTGTTTCAGAGATACAGATCTGTGATTCAACAGTCTTGCACAATTCACAGCGCTCACCATAGCACATACGCTCCCCAATGTCTATCACCCAGCCACCGCATCCCTCCCAGCCCCCCACCACTCCAGCACCCTCAGTTTGTTTCCTGAGATTAAGAATTCTTCATATCAGTGAGGTCATATGATACATGTCTTTCTCTGATTGACTTATTTCACTCAGCATAACACCCTCCAGTTCCATCCACATCATTGCAAATGGCAAGATCTCATTCCTTTTGACGGCTGCATAATATTCCATAGTGTATATATACCACATCTTCTTTATCCATTCATCTGTCGATGGACATCTTGGCTCTTTCCACAGTTTGGCTATTGTGGACATTGCTGCTATAAACATTGGGGTGCACATACCCCTTCAGATCCCTACATTTGTATCTTTGGGGTAAATACCCATTAGTGCAATTGCTGGATGGTATGGTAGCTCTATTTTCAACTGTTTGAGGAACCTCCATACTGTTTTCCAGAGCGGTTGCACCAGCTTGCATTCCCACCAACAGTGTAGGAGGGTTCCCCTTTCTCCACATCCCCGCCAACATCTGTCGTTCCCTGACTTGTTAATTTTAGCCATTCTGACGGGTGTGAGGTGGTATCTCATTGAGGTTTTGATTTGGATTTCCCTGATGCCGAGCGATGTTGAGCACTTTTTCATGTGTCTGTTGGCCATTTGGATGTCTTCTTTGGAAAAATGTCTGTTCATGTCTTCTGCCCATTTCTTGATTGGATTATTTGTTCTTTGGGTGTTGAGTTTGATAAGTTCTTTATAGATTTTGGATACTAGCCCTTTATCTGATATGTCATTTGCAAATATTTTCTCCCATTCTGTCGGTTGTCTTTTGGTTTTGTGGACTGTTTCTTTTGCTGTGCAAAAGCTTTTTATCTTGATGAAATCCCAATAGTTCATTTTTGCCCTGGCTTCCCTTGCCTTTGGCAATGTTTCTAGGAAGAAGTTGCTGCAGCTGAGGTGGAAGAGGTTGCTGCCTGTGTTCTCCTTTAGGATTTTGATGGACTCCTGTCTCACGTTTAGGTCTTTCAACCATTTGGAGTCTATTTTTGTGTGTGGTGTAAGGAAATGGTCCAGTTTCATTCTTCTGCATGTGGCTGTCCAATTTTCCCAACACCGTTTGTTGAAGAGACTGTCTTTTTTCCATTGGACATTCTTTCCTGCTTTGTCAAAGATGAGTTGACCATAGAGTTGAGGGTCCATTTCTGGGCTCTCTATTCTGTTCCATTATCTATGTGTCTGTTTTTGTGCCAGTACCATACTGTCTTGATGATGACAGCTTTGTAATAGAGCTGGAAGTCCGGAATTGTGATGCCGCCAGCTTTGCTTTTCTTTTTCAAGATTCCTCTGGCTATTCAGGGTTTCTTCTGGTTCCATACAAATTTTAGGATTATTTGTTCCATTTCTTTGAAAATGGTGGATGGTATTTTGATGGGGATTGCATTGAATGTGTAGATTGCTCTAGGTAGCACTGACATCTTCATAATGTTTGTTCTTCCAATCCGTGAGCATGGAACGTTTTTCCATTTTTTTGTGTCTTCTTCAATTTCTTTCATGAGTATTTTATAGTTTTCTGAGTACAGATCCTTTGCCTCTTTGGTTAAATTTATTCCTAGGTATCTTATGGTTTTGGGTGCAATTGTAAATGGGATCGACTCCTTGATTTGTCTCTCTTCTGTGTTGTTGTTGGTGTATAGGAATGCCACCGATTTGTGTGCATTGATTTTATATCCTGCTACTTTACTGAATTCCTGTATGAGTTCTAGCAGTTTTGGGGTGGAGTCTTTTGGGGTTTCCACATACAGTATCATATCATCTGCAAAGAGTGAGAGTTTGACTTCCTCTTTGCCGATTTGGATGCCTTTGATTTCTTTTTGTTGTCTGATTGCTGTGGCTAGGACTTCTAATACTATGTTGAATAGCAGTGGTGAAAGTGGACATCCCTGACGCGTTCCTGACCTTAGGGGAAAAGCTCTCAGTTTTTCCCCATTGAGAATGATATTCACTGTAGGTTTTTCAGAGATGGCTTTTATGATATTGAGGTATGTACCCTCTATCCCTATACTCTGAAGAGTTTTGATCAAGAAAGGATGTTGTACTTTGTCAAATGCTTTTTCTGCATCTATTGAGAGGATCCTATGATTCTTGTTCTTTCTTTTGTTAATGTATTGTATCACGTTGAACCAGCCTTGCAGCCCAGGGATAAATCCCACTTGGTCATGGTGAATAATCCTTTTAATGTACTGTTGGATCCTATTGGCTATTATTTTGGTGAGAATTTTTGCATCCATGTTCATCAAGGATATTGGTGTGTAATTCTCCTTTTTGATGGGGTCTTTGGTGTGGGGATCAAGGTAATGGTGGCCTCATAAAATGAGTTTGGAAGTTTTCCTTCCATTTCTATTTTTTGGAACAGTTTCAGGAGAATAGTTATTAATTCTTCTTTAAATGTCTGATAGAATTCCCCTGGGAAGCCATCTGGCCCTGGGCTTTTGTTTGTTGGGAGATTTTTGATGACTGCTTCAATTTCCTTAGTGGTTATAGGTCTGTGCAGGTTTTCTATTTCTTCCTGCTTCAATTTTGGTAGTTGATACATCTGTAGGAATGCACCCATTTCTTCCAGGTTATCTAATTTGCTGGCATAGAGTTGCTCATAATATGTTCTTATAATTGTTTGTTTGTCTTTGGTGTTGGTTGTGATCTCTCCTCTTTCATTCATGATTTTGTTGATTTGGGTCATTTCTCTTTTCTTTTTGATAAGTCTGGCCAGGGGTTTATCAATCTTGTTAATTCTTTCAAAGAACCAGCTCCTAGTTTCGTTGATCTGTTCTACTGTTCTTTTGGTTTCTAGTTCATTGATTTCTGCTCTGATCTTTATTATTTCTCTTCTCCTGCTGGGTTTAGGCTTTATTTGCTGTTTTTTCTCTAGCTCCTTTAGGTGTAGGGTTAGGTTGTGTATTTGAGACCTTTCTTGTTTCTCGAGAAAGGCTTGTATTGCTATATACTTTCCTCTCAGGACTGCCTTTGCTGTATCCCAAAGATTTTGAACAGTTGTGTTTTCATTTTCATTGGTTTCCATGAATTTTTTTAATTCTTCTTTAATTTCCTGGTTGACCCATTCATTCTTTAGTAGGATGCTCTTTAGCCTCCATGTATTTGACTTCTTTCTGACTTTCCTCTTGTGATTGAGTTCTAGTTTCAAAGCATTGTGGTCTGAAAATCTGCAGGGAATAATCCCAATCTTTTGGTACCAGTTGAGACCTGATTTGTGACCTAGGATGTGATCAATTCTGGAGAATGTTCCATGGGCACTAGAGAAGAATGTGTATTCTGTTGCTTTGGGATGGAATGTTCTGAATATGTCTGTGAAGTCCATTTGGTCCAGTGTGTCATTTAAAGTCTTTATTTCCTTGTTGATCTTTTGCTTAGATGATGTGTCCATTTCAGTGAGGGGGGTGTTAAAGTCCCCCACTATTATTGTATTGTTGTCGATGTGTTTCTTTGCTTTTGTTATTCATTGCCTTATATAATTGGCTGCTCCCATGTTAGGGGCATAGATATTTACAATTGTTAGATCTTCTTGTTGGATAGACCCTTTAAGTAGGATATAGTGTCCTTCTTCATCTCTTATTACAGTCTTTGTTTTAAAATCTAATTTGTCTGATATAAGGATTGCCACCCCAGCTTTCTTTTGGTGTCCATTAGCATGGTAAATGGTTTCCACCCCCTCACTTTCCATGTGGGGGTGTCTTTGGGTCTAAAATGAGTTCTTGGAGACAGCATATTGATGGGTCTTGTTTTTTAATCCAATCTGATAGCCTGTGTCCTTTGACTGGGGCATTGAGCCCATTTACATTCAGGATAATTATTGAAAGGTATGAATTTAGTGCCATTGTATTGCCTGTAAGGTGACTGTTACTGTATATTGTCTGTGCTCCTTTCTGATCTATGCTGCATTTAGGCTCTCTTTGTGCTTAGAGGACCCGTCTCAATATTTCTTGTAGGGCTGGTTTGTGTTTGCAAATTCCTTTAGTTTTTGTTTGTCCTGGAAGCTTTTTATCTCTCCTTCTATTTTCAATGATAGCCTAGCTGGATATAGTATTCTTGGCTGCATATTTTTCTCATTTGGTGCTCTGAAGATATCACCGGCATGGTCTTTTAAACCAGAGTAGTAGTTGAGAAGACAGGCAAAGGGAGGGCCTGGGGCCATGGGCATAAATGTAGATCTCCAGTCATAAAAATGAAGATATTATGGACTTTAATCCCTCCCCATCCTCACACATTAATGGGCTTGATGGACACCCACTATCTTTGGGAAGAGCTTCTGCCGGGGAGTTGGGTACCCTGGTTCCTGACCTGAGTCCACGGACTTAATGATTTTTGGTTTTTTTACATCTGTGGCCCCAAGTAAAGCACCATCAAGGATGCTAGCCTTTTGTACCCAGACGAACAGCATTCTAACTTAGAGACTAGGATAAAAGATGTTCTCACCCTTTCCTTATCCTGAGCATTGCTGTGCAACATTTTGATGATTATGGTGATGATGACTTTGGAGAGGGTGGCTTTTGCATCGAGGTGAGACATGAAGGGTCTTGCTGATGATTTCTGCTGTTCTCTAAACCAGAGCTTCCCATTGTTAACAGGAACCATTTGGGAGCCTGTTAAAATGCAGATTTTGATTTAGCAGATTCAGGGCAGGACCTGAGATTCTGTAGTTCTTGCAAAGTACCAGGGGAAGCCAGAGCCTACTTGTAGGAACAAGGCTTTACCTCTAAGTAGTCAGGACTATATACCGCAGTCCCCCTTTATCTGCAGAGGATACTTCCAAGCCTCGCAGTGGATGCCTGAAACTGTGGATAGTACTGAACCTTGTATGTACTGTTTTTTCTTATACATACATCACATCAGGTTCGATTTATAAATTATGCCCAGTGGGAGATTAACAACTCATAATAAAATAGAACAATTATAACAATCTACAGTAATAAAAGTTACATGAATGTTGTCTCTCTCTCTCTCTCTCTCAAAATACCTGACTATAGTACTCACCCTTCTTGTGATAATATGGGATGATAAAATGCCTGCCTGGTCAGGTGAAATGAGAATGACGCAGGCACTGTGACAGAGCATTGGGCTACTACTTACCTTTTCTTTTTTTTTCAGGTTTATTTATTTATTATTTGAGAGAGAGAGAGAGAGAATGGGGGGAGGGGCAGAGAGAGAAGGAGAGAGAGAATCTCAAGCAGATTCTGTGCTGAGTGCAGAGCCCGGCACAGGGCTCGATCCCACAACCTTGAGATCATGACCTGAGCCGAAACCAAGAGTCAGATGCTTAACCGACTGAGCCACTTTGGCCCCTGTACTACTGACCTTCTGACGATTTGATATAAGGAGGATCATCTGTTTCTGGACTGAGGTTGACTGGGTGACCTCTGTGGAAAGTGAAAACTAACTGCTTTTAGCTGCCTCTCACGGCCACCACTAGGTGGCAGCACATCTACCTCTCTGGCCGCTGTCGATTCTCTTTTCTCAGGACCAAGAACAGGATTGGAACCTTCCTTCTCAGGGTTTGTAATCTGTGATTCACTCAGAGAACCATTCCAGGTGTCTGAGGCCTTCTCTCTGCTGCTCCAGTGGGAGCCGGCTGCTTTCTGCTCTGTGCTCATGCAGGCACCTCAGACACAGCGCTCAGAGGACCCTGGAACTTTCTCTCTCTGTTGGTTTTCCCCACTGACGGGGCCTGGGACTCAGAGGCCCTGGTTCGTCATCTTACCATCCCTCAGCACCAAAGACGGTGCCCTGTTTTCAGCAAATGCAGGCATCTGGAATCGACCTAAAGGATGCTCAGGATACTTTCTCCTTACTATAAATGCAATGTTTTCTTTAAAAAAATTACAAAATATAGAAAAGGAAAACAAGAAAATATGAATTCTCCATAAACTCATCTGCCCCCCCAAATTAATATATTTGTGATTTGGTCATTTAGTCTTATTCCATGCTTTCATAATTATACATTTTTCTTTTCTTTTATAAAAAATGAAATAGGGACATAAATTTGAATTGATAAAATGTGTGTACTAAAACTTAATCAGTTTTGCCTTTTTTAGCTTGAAAGAAAAATTTCAGGCTAGGGCAAAATCTCTTTTTGAAATGATTTATTTCTATTTTCTAAACTTCTGAGCACTATTGCAATTTCAGAAGATCTCTTTTTGTTTTAATTTTTAATTTCAAATCTTATATGTCTACTAAATATCACTGTAGAAAATTTGTAAAAACATAGTTTTATGTAAAAAGAAAAATTTATTGTGATTATACTTTGGCATAGTTTATCCAGTCTTTTTGTTGGTGTTGTTCAGCACTTATGTAATCATCTTTTAAAAAGCAATCTGTGACTATAATATATAAGCGACTTTATATTCTGATGTTTCTTTTGTCTCTAACTAAGCTTATAGAAAACTTAGAAAAAAACTAGACAAATTCAGAGTAATAAATAAGCCACCCACGTCTACCCAGGGGTACCGTTGCCAGCACCTTTCCTTTTATGTGTCTTTACATTGTTAATATCATTCTCTGGTTTCTTTCCTGACATGTGGAACTTTCTCTGACCCATTGTTTACCTATTTTGAACCACACAACCATGCGTTTATTATACAACTGCATCTAATTGTACTGGCCATCTTAGTCTATTTCTGTTCAGTGTCAAGTAACTTTTATACTAATTTCCCTAGTGGAAGAATGATGTTCTAGAAAAGATTTTAATGGCATGAGGCTGGGGGACAAGTAACACATGATAGTGAAGGAAGTTGCTCCTTTTCCAAGGATCCTATTTCTCTGTAATGTGAGCTTTTCACCATTTCTGTGTGTTCATAGGTATTTTAGAATGAAGGTGGAAGGGACGAGTCACTGTTGGAGCACATAGATGTTTTCTGGGCTTCCAGATGAGGTGATGTAGGTCTTCCTTTGCTAAGTGGTTTCCATTTCTTTTTCTCTGGAGGATGGTGCTAAAGTGGGTCTTGCTTCTCTCTGGCACCTGAAGGTCTCTTGAGTAGAGGGCAATGAACCCTTGAAGTCAGTGTGTGTGCGTGTGTGTGTTTCTTGTGTTCTGACTTGATTTGTTGAAAGGTGACGCAGGTGTGCATCAGAAGGCACAGCAGGTAATGTTGGAGCTCTGCTTGGATCCCCTGGATCCCTTTCACCATTGTTGTGTGCCCCTCGACATGGGGGTGCCTTCACTTTGGGAAGCCAGCATCTAAGGCTTCCTCTCAAGGAGAACAGTGTATGGAGCCAGTTTTGCTGGGGCTCCTTCAAACTAGAAGTGCCTGAGAACTTACATCCTCCCAGGGCAGCCTATAGCCAGTGATAGATCGAGGTGAGAATTTGAAAGCCCGTCTTCCTGGCCTTGGATGGGGATAGCTGTGAGGGGTACTCTCACTCCAGAACTCCCCTGTGGGATCAGGCAAGGCCACCTGGCTTCCTTCTGACCCCTAATCTGCTTCCCACCTGTCACCTCCTTTGTGAATTACTTGCACACAAATCCTTGACCCAGGGCCTACTGCTGGGAAACCTGATGAAGGTAGGATGTTTTTCATTTTTTTCTCATTTTCAAATAGTCCATCTCTTTTAAAGTGTTCCTACTTTGTTAGAACACGACATTGAATATTTGCTCATCTCTGCACAATGTGACAGCACCTAATGCTGTGGGCCAGGCCCTTTTCATTGGGTGTGAAAACACGTCCAGTTTTGCTCCCTTATGTGCTCAGTAATATTCTATTTTAAGCAAGAGTGCTTTTTGAGTGTATCATCTGATAGCAAATAAAACATTTGTGCATTTCAACATTCTGTCAGGGGGGGTTTTCTAATCCTGACTACTTTCTCAAATAAACTGAACCAAGGAGATACTGTCTTCCCTTCTTTGGCCAAAGAGGTGGCTCCTGCCTCTTGGGTTTTTCTGCTGGCCAGTGAGACGCATGGGCAGCTGGCATGTGGTGCTAATCCCTCCTGTTGCTGTCACTTCCCTCAACTCTTATGTCAGTTATCTATTGCTGTGTAACACACTGCTCCCAAAATTTAGTCGCTTTAAACAACAAGCATTTATTTCGTCCGTGACCCTGCAGGCCAGCAGTTTAGGCTGGGTTGTTCTCATAGCTTTAACTGAATTCCTCCAGGAGGCTGTGGTCTTGCTGATCTTGGCCAGGCTCTTTCACATCTATGGACCCCCAGTTTGGACATCTGGACTGATTACTCTTTGTTCTATGCTGTCTCCTGTCCCCCCGAAGTTGAGACTGGACCTGTTCACTTGGCAGAGGCCAGGGTCTCAAGAGAGTGAATAGAACTAAGCCAGGCCTCTTGAGGCCCCACCTCAGAACCAGGACAAAAATCACACTGCCTTCTATTGGTCATACCAAGTCCAGAAGCCAGGCTGGAATCCAGGGTGGGGAAGAGAATAGGCTCCACCTCTTGATGGAAGGAGACCCGAAGTCATGGGGCAAAGAAGGGGCTCCGTGGAGGGGTGGCAAACTGGGGTAACTTTTGCAATCTCCCACAGCTGTGATCTCTGTATTCGGAGGCATCATGTGCTTGTTTTGCAGGACTGAACAATGGTGATGGACCTGTTAGTGAGACTGACATTTTCCGGAACGCCTCTGAGCAGCTGGTGAAGTACATGAACTCAGGAAACCGGCTACTGCATAAAAACTTTCTGAAGCAAGAAGTCGTTCAGAGGTTCTTGCGCCTTCTTTCTTCTCTGCAAGGTAACTTTCCTCACAACATTCAGTTGTGCCAAAGATGATTTATGCCCATTAGAACTCTTTTCTGACATCTGTAAAACAATTAATTATAAAAACATGAAAGTGATGAGCTATGTGTGAAACATTCAAATAGCACAGAACATTATTCAGCAGAAAGTCCGTATCATCCACCCTGAACATTAGTACCTAAGTCCCATCCCCAGCGTCAGTCTCTGTGTCTGGTTTTTCATGTATCCTGCTAGAAGTACTTTTGCCTATATGATCCCTTTTTATTTTATTTATTTATTTATTTATTTATAAGATTTTGTTTATTTGACAGAGAGAGACACAGCGAGAGAGGGAACACAAGCAGGGAGAGTGGGAGGGGGAGAAGCAGGCTTCCTGCGGAATGGGGAGCCCGACGTGGGGCTCGATCCCAGGACCCTGGGATCATGACCTGATCTGAAGCCAGACACTTAATGACTGAGCCACCCAGGTGCCCCTATACGATCCCTTTTTAAATATCCCGAGGGTGACTGGGTGGCTCAGTCG